>NW_004567106.1:53971007-54067922 GCF_000260355.1 Condylura cristata
ATATACAAAAACTATTTTCTGTATAACCTAGATACTGATAACCTAGATAACTTAAAGTAATATATATAAAATGTCTCTTGAAAAAAACACTTCAGAATTTTGCATTCTTTGAAGTGCAAGAACATTTGATGCCCAGATATTAAAATCATGCAGGTGTTTATGTCTCCTTTCACCTGGGTTATGAAAAAGCTCAAAGGAAAATATAAATCTTAAAAGTTATAACCTGTCTACCTTTTAAAGTAAACCCACTCATTCTTTCTTATTGGGCTTACCAGTCTACTTACAATTTGTTATTAATTGTGTTCTTTTAGTTATGCACTACACACAATGTAAAAAGATCCAGGCTATAAATTTATAAATAAAAGCATAGATTTCTCCGTAATGCACAATTTAATATCTTGTAGAGACTCAGAAGGCATTGTAGAGACTTATAGTATCTTAGGTACCATGCTGAATATCAACAAATCATTTACACAATTAAGGTCAAGGGCTAACTTTCCAAAAGAATATTCTTTCTGAGAAGATAGTGTTTTTCCAGATTTCTGTGCATAAAATAATTGTCCTCCTCAGCCATCCCCTAAATTCATACTCATTGAGAAATTTAGTCTGAACAAAGGTTGAGACTTATTTCAAACCAGTCAAATAATCATGTTTACTGTTTATATGCTAGCATGTAAACTTGGACACTTTGTTGAAAAAAAAAAAGACACAATATCTGGAGAAGAAAAAACATAGGTGTGCGTCTATATATTCCAGTGTTCTATTCACATATATTTAGTTCTATAAATAATCATTTCTATTAAGTGAGTGAAAAGCAGAAATTGAAATGCTAGAGTCTAAAACTGGATTTCATTTCACAAAGTGCTTTATCCAGAATAGGAAAGAACAGAATTGTATTTATTTACTTTACTCAAAATACTCTGAGTTGCCTTAAAAAATGTTTTCTTCTTAGAGATATGTTAGCGCAACACTCACAAACTCAGAAAATTCAAAGGTAAATAAGACATTGGCTAACCTACTTGCTACAGTATTAAAATTCTGGTCATCTCTTCACTGTAAATAATAGCACTACCTTATTTATCAGAGAAAAATCACTAATCTCTACATTTCCTAGAATCTGTTTGAAGGCATGTCAGGATGCCTCATTACACTTGAGGAAATTATACACTTGAAATAATTCTCTGATCTATCTCCAAAATGAGTTTCTAAAATTGCAAGAAGACCCATAGCTTTTCAGGACTCAATATTCATAGTCCACATTAAAAAAAAATTTACACAGACTTCTAATGTGCTTATGAAGATAAAGTATAAATAAAATCTAGGACTAGAGCATGCCAGTATTGATATTTTTGTATTTGATTTTTGGTAATAAACATGACTCTCACGTTCCAAATGACTGTGTTAATTATCAGGTACAAATATATAATCTTCAGTCCTACTTCTAAAATTGAAAAATTGAATGATAGCAGTGCAGGAGTTCATGAGCTTTAAACAGGTTAGATCAAAAGTTCTCCACTGGTAATCATAAGCTCTGCAGGGAAATAAATGCTTCCTTTAAAAAAAAAATTAAACAGCATGTAATAAAATTCACTGCAGGACTCTGTTATTTTAAGAGTAAGGTCAACAAAATCCATGCATAGAAAACAAAATGTCTTCATATTTCATAATAATGAGAGGCCCTTGGACCTCACTTGACCCTCACAATATTCCAATTAGTTAGGCAGAATCATTTAAAAGTGTACATTTATTGGACACTTTTCATTTTTACACAAAAAAGTCTGTCTACAAAGAGATGTAGTGAGAAAGCCCAGAAGGCACAAGCCTCCCCAGTGATGCCAGTTCCAGCAGCCAGCCATCCCCGCTTGACTGAGCAAGACATTTGCAAACTGCTCAACCAAGCAGTGTCTCTCCTTGAACCCTTCTCGCCATTGAAATGTTGGTCTATAAAGAATGGGCAGGTGTTTAAACATGAAATGTGGGACTCACAGAAGTCCCCTAAACTTTGCCCTGAAAATCTATGTCCAAACGCACAAAGATACATAACCAGGAAATACAGACTTCCCTGTCACACATGACAAGCAAAACTAAGAGCAATCTGACCAGCAAACATCTTACCTTAGTTCACTAATTTCTCTATTCTCTATAGTAAGTACCTTGTTAAGCTATTACTATTGTCATTAGCTGCTACCATGCATTGACGATTTGGGTCTATAACATGTCGAGTGGTTCACTCTATGTATTTTAGCAGTATGTTGTGAGATGACTTCTATGATTATTTCATTTCTGCGTAGGGAAGGGGGCTGAGAAGTGAAGCATTAGTGTCTGAATATATGGGCTTTAGAGTCTAACAGATCTGAGCTTAGTCACTAACAGTGCTGGGTCACTGAGCCTCTTTGTGCCTCAGTTTTCTCAGCTGTTAAATGGAGCTAACAATATTGTACGATTTTTTAGCATCTAAACAATTCATGTAAACACTTGCTTATAGAGCTTTCTATGTGGGAATCCTCTTTGAAAAATCCAATGTGTGCTTTTCAATACCTAACTTCAACTCTCAGCTACTACGGGTCATACATAGTTCTGGTAAAATGTGAACTGTTTTAAAAAGTTTAGATATGCTAATTCATTCTCCAGTAAGCTCTGACTCTCTTCATTTACAAGAGAGAAAATTGAAGCACAGGAAGATAAAAGGGTGATGATGATCACACAGTAAGGGAAAGAAGAAAGACTTCAGCCAAAGAGACTAACTTGCAGAGCTAGAGCCGTCTTAACCTCTGAGCCAGGCTTCCTCAAAAAAGAGAACTCATTCCTAGAAACTTCTTCTTTCTTGATTTCTAAGATGCTGTTTTGCATTCCTTCTCTGCCCATAAGAGTTTCCTCATTCTGTCTTTAAATGTTGCCATTTCCCAAGGTCTGATCTTAGGCTGCATCTATTATACCATCTTTTATCTCCTCCCATTTCTTTATTGCTTCATTTACATTGTTAACACCTGTGAATTGTTAGTCTATTCCCCACTTCTTGGGAGTAATTAATGTTATCTAAGGGGGACATAGCGCCAACCAGAAAGCACACAAGCTCATGATTAAGTCATGGGAAGGGCCAGAAGGGGCACCCTGAAATAGGAGCAGGGGTGATAATAGCTGACTGGAAGCACTGGGTGTTCTTCCCACTCCCTCCTTCTGCCCACTTACTATATTTGGAAAAGAAGAGTAGCCCACTTCAGCCGACAGGAATTAAAACCAACAGAGTTGTCTCACCTTCCTGGGCCCCCGAAAAATGAATGCAGCCGAGACTCCTGGTGGCTGGGCCTGCTAGTTTATAATCAAGCCACAGTATTTTGAGTTAGTTCTTTCCCTCATTAGGGAAAATCCCTATCCTGGGCTGAGTTCTGGCTCCTGAGTTTCGTTATTTCCTGCTGGTTGGGGCATTTGGAGTACCTGACAGGAACCCAAACCCAGCATTTCCAAAGTGAAATTAATCAAATCCAACCTCTCCCTTCAGTAAATAGCTTCCTCATCTATCTAGGGTCCAAGCCCAAGGTAAGCGTCCTTGTAGCTTCCTGTCACTCATTCCCCATGGTCAATTCATCATCTAGTCCTGTTCATTATGTCTCTTTTACAGCTTCCATATTCATTCCCTTCTCTCCACCCTCGGTGGCACAGTCTGAATCCCAGCCCTTATAATCACTCACATGAATTACCTGCAACAGTTTCCTACCTGATTTCCCTGCGTTGAGACCCACTCCTCACCTCAGCTCATTTCATTCCCTACGAGGTTGACATAATGATTTTGAAGCATACATCGAAAATGGTTACTTTGTGAGGTACTTTTCCAGGTCAAAATCTTATATGCCTTTCATATCAGTAAGTTCTAAAGGCAAAATTTGCAAGTCTCTGCTCATATAACACAGGAGAGAATTGTTTGAAGAGTGAATGGGTAACGGGAAACTTGGCAATTGAACTATGTCAAGAAAGAGAGTCAAAAAAAGAAGAATGCACTTGTATACCTGAAGCAAAACTGGCAGAATAGTTCAAGGTCTGATTAGATCAAGCAAAGTCTAAGATAAAAAGGATTTCTTTCTCCCCACCAAGCCCAAACAGGTCCTGCGGGGCTTTGAATGATAAAACAGGCATCACCCCAAGTCAGAGTCAACCTGATCCCTGCCAGCAAGTTACTGAAGAGATAATGAAGTCAGCAGAGAGCAGGAGGGAGAGTCTTTGACTTTATAGAAAAGAACCCTGAGAATGGAAGTTCTTGGGGATATTCTATCTAAATAACCACTGAGCCTGAAAGCTGCCTACTGTTTACTGTCGGAACAGGAAATTCTATGTGTGTTTACCTGAGAATGGAGTGTCATTATTAATCAGAATCCCATGACTACTCCATCCTAAGTCTTCCCTTTGTTTATGCTACCTCAAGCTGTGGCAACCACTCACAGCTTCCTGTATAAAATGCATGAGTAAGTGGGACATTCAGGGCTTGTCCTTGCCCAGCCCCTTCAGCCCAGGCCTCCTCAAGCCCTGGGCTCTGGCTGTGTTTTCTTGCATCCAGTTCTAACTTTGCACCACCACCTTTATGCTTAGAATGACCTTTTTAGCTTCATGCCACCAAATGTCTTCTGCACCTGGCTAACATATGTCTGTTAACTTCAACGTTGGAAGTCCAATACATTATCATTTCCGCTTAGCGCTCCCATTGCAAATTGTAATTCACAAAAACAATGGCAATAAGGATCCTCTATCCTATGTCATGCTCCTTCTCATGCCCCAATACAAGATCATCTAATCCCTACCTTTTATTCTAACCCTGGTGAGGGAAAATTTTCTATGCAGATTTAACCCATTTTATGTTAGTGCAACTGGCTAGTACTTGGCCAAGCACTTGAGCTGTCCTCGCTCACTTCCTGCTCTGGACTTCTCTTTGAATTTGTTCCTAATTTTGTTCATTTCAAGTGACGAAATTTATTTGATTCCAAGAAGAATAACACCTGTAACTTAAAAGCAGGCTTAGTTGAGAGAAAAATGATCAGCCTATCACCTATACAGAGTTTGCCAGAAGCCCGCACCTCCATTCTCTCTGTATCCTGTGGCCATCGGACTCTGTCATCTCTACTTGGGGGTTAGAAGCATTTAGGCCTATAGAAGGTTGTGTATCAGAATTATGAATAAAAGATGTTTGTATTTTCTTTTTTAAAAAAAGATTTATTTATGTATACAGAACTGGGGTATAGGCCAGAGGTGCAGGGGGTGAGTGGATTCACCAGAGACAGAGTGGGGAGCAAAACAGGCAGATTGAGGAAGTACACTGCTGAGGGGAGCAGCAGGTGAGACAGGAGAGGTCTGCTGCACCATGTGAGTCACCCTCTTTGGCTGGAATTGAACTTGTGTTGCTGTGGCTGCGATAGCTTCATAGTGCTGTGCTTTAACCCACTGCACCACCAGCGAGGGCCCAAAAAGCTGTTTGTATTTTAAAGCAAATAGACATACAGTATGAACACAGCTTTCTCACTGGCCAAAGATGTTAACAGGAGAAGAGTGCTTGTAAAACAAGTGGAGAGATGAGATACAGCTGAGAAATAAAATGTATTTTATTAATAGACAGTAAAACAAACACCATTTATCAAAGACAGCAGGGTGTAAAGGAGTTAGGTAGGGCAACATATCCAGCCTGGATTGGGGCTGACTGAATTAGTGACTGTCAGCTCACAGAGCTCATAACACACAATTGAGAATAAAACTCCACACAACCCTTCCCACATGGTTCACCAGGAGCTACCCTCTCTCACCCAATGCTGGAGGCCTATACCTACTTGTCATCTAGGTTCTTAGTCCTGCAAACCAAGACTCTAAGAGCGATCACATGCCTTCACACCCACACCCCTGCCCCCACACTATCTCCTGTTAGATCTTTTACATCTTGAGTTGGTTCCTTGAAGTCAGTCTATTGTGAGCCCATTCACTTTCATTTCTTTTTCTTGAGGTGAATGCAAAATGGCATTCCAGTCCCTTGGAGGTGCTGCTTATACTTCATTTTCCACAGGCGATATCACCACACTATTCTCTACAATTGAGGCTTTTCCTGCTTTTAGGTATGGGACCCCCAAGAAGAGTAGCTGAAACCTATAGATCTTAGTCACTGAAAAATTGCCTATAAAATATGAAAAACGAATTCAGTAGCTTCCCTTTCTCCTTGAAGCCCAAAGCCCCTTGAAGCCCACCCAAAAAAAGAACACAGGTCCATGAACAAGAAGGCAGGAGCCCCCACTCTGCAAAGACTATTTCTCCACTAACCTTCTTTGTGTTTTATTCTCTCTGCTTTTCTTCTCCTGATCAAGCCTAGACACAAAACTTTAGAAACTGATGGAAAACTCAGCAGGTGAGAGAAAGCTACACCCTAGTCCTGCATTTTAGCAACTTCAACTCTGAGTCTGATGTTTTCCAAAACCAAGTCCCACCTATGATGCAACATTTACAGAGTGCGTGGTCACATAATGGCAAAAGATAGGTCAGCAGGAAATCAGGAACCACTGGCCTGGGTCTCCTGCTGCAGGCTTTGCATTTGCAGTTCCCTAGGCCAAAAATAACCTTGTAACAGATCGCTCCATGGCTACAGCCTTCTCATCTACTGTCTGAGTTCCGATGTTACCTCCTAAGAGAGCCTTTTCCTGCCTAGCCTATTTTAAGCAGCTCCCTCACCAAACTAAGTCATTCTCCAGCACATGCCCCAGATCAGCGTCAGCAAGTGCTCACAATCACAGGGATGGTTTTTATTGTTGTTGCTTTTTTTTTCTTGTAAAAATGTTTGTGTCACTAACAAGAACATAAATTATACAAGAGGTGAGATTTCGCCTACAATGTTTCCTGTTGCATCCTTAACACATAAGAAGCACAGGTAACTCCCCGCACATTTTGAATTAATGTAATTGTGCCAAGCTCATGGTCAGCGACATTTTCCTTTGTGATTTAAAATCCCTGTGTCCATGTAAGTGTGTAGATTATTAAAGGTATTTGTGGAGCAATGTTCCGAACCCAATACCTCTGATAGGAACACTGCTAAAATGTGTGATTGTTGCTATATGCCTGTTCTGCCATTTTTCACAGGTTTGAAAATGTGTCACAAAATATTACTGGGTCAGGGACCATGCAGGTCACCAGATGGATGAGAATGATTTACTCCCTTGATTTCAAACTACTGAAGAAAGATTGCAGGAAGTAAGCCAATTCTTATCTCTGAGCTTACAGAATATGAAAGATAAAAGGGACCTTGAAGTTTATCTGGTACAGATTCACTCTTAATTTAAAAACCCATTCTACCACCCATGACATGGTTTTCTGACCTTGACTTTAATATTTTAGTGATGAGACCTTCACTATTTTACAAGAGAAACTGTCTCACAATTGGACGGATTTTGATGAGCAAGGCCTTCCTTCTATTGATTCAAAATTTCCTTCCTGTAACTTCTGGCCCTCGGAGCAACAATGAGTAAGTTGAGTTCCTGTTCTGCATGATGAACTTTGAAATATTTGAGGACACCTAAAATAGCTCCTCTTAGAACTTGCGACTTCATAATAAACATCCCTAATACCTCTAGCCATACCTCATTTGCTTCTCTTCCCAGACCCTTCATCTTGCAATTTCTGGGCACATGGTAATTAGGAAACATATGTTCAGCAAGGAGAAGTGGAATTAACTCTTACTTTTAATGATGGATTTAATAGTACTCAGTGCCATAAAGCCTCAGAGAGATCCACTTTTGTGAGTCAACTATGTATCTAATTATGCACCATATCATTACCAATATCAGCACCCATGATTAATTTAAAAATGTAATTTTACAATTAATTACTCAGATATATTGAATCTCCACCTCTACTGGACATTTGTCCAAAGAACATCTTATAAGTGACAGGGCCAACTCGGTTCTGAGAGCCTTCTGAAATATAAAATATCAAATAAAATATAAAAAATATATTAAAAAATTTTAAAACAATCTTGAGTCATCCATTTGCAGAAGCACAAGAGTGGGGCTACTTTTAAATCTTAAAATTTGTGGATATCTAAGTTATAGACATCCTGAAGGTACAGCACTTCATTTAAATACTGCTGGAGGAAATAATCTAAGACAAACAAGTAAAAATGGATTGTTTTTACAAGTAAATTTAAAGGACGTGTGATTGAACACCTTGCAACTAAATAAAGTAAAATTGAAGTGAAGTGGTCCATATTCAAACTTGGTGGGAAGAGCTGGGAAATGATTCATGTTTGCCTCCCACATGATTAACACTGGTCTTTATCAAATCATCAATAATAATCTGTAAAGAAGGTAGAAATTACGACAGTCTGGTGTCAGAGCCTCAAAATTCCCCACCGTTACATGCTACTCCGATAAGCTAACAAATGGATTAAGTTCACGGTAGGAAAATTGTTGAATTTCAATTCACATATCCACACTTACATCTCTATACTATAATCATCGTTTTACTTAAAACCTAGTAGTATATTATCATTAATTTGTATATCCATAATGCTACAGGCATTTAGTAGTATCTCAGATTTGTTAAGCACTATTTTCTGTTTTATAGAATGAGCAGAACTTTACCTGCTCCACTGATTAATTAATCCCTACTACAAACCTTGTCAACATTCAGCTTTTACCCAGAAAACAAGATGTAACAGGATTACCAAGGAACTCTAAGACAACAACCCAACTACTCTTTGGTATAAAACTTATATTCCTTTTCAATCAAAGCCAAATGCTACTGAACACAAGATATGTAGAATGATAACATCCAAACAAAGCGCATATCAGTACTATGGAGCATGAATCAAAAATAATCCAACGGCCTTTTAAAATAAACAACCTCCGGGGCCCTCCCTGGTGGCGCAGCAGGTTAAAGTACAGCACTGAGAAGCTAAAGCCACTTCCGCATGAGTTCGATTTCCGCCTGCCCCGGAGGTGACCACATGGCGTGGCAGACCTCTCCTGGCCCGCCCGCTGCTCCCCTCAGCAGTGTACTTCGTCCATCTGCCTGTTCTGCTCCCCGCTCTGTTTCTGGTGAAGCCTCTCACCACCCCTGCACCTCTGGCTTGTACCCCAGTTCTGTATGCATAAATAAATAAATCTTTAAAAATAAAAAATAAAAAAATAAGCAACCTCCATTATTTAGTTGTTTCAGCGATTCCTGTTTTGAGCTGAATTGTGTCCCCTCTAGAAGCATGTGTGCGTGATGGTCCTAGCCCTCGGTGCCCCAAAGTAGGATCATATTTAGCAATGAGTCTTGGCAGATGTGATTAGTTAAGGTGATGTTGTACTGGAAAAGGGTATGTCCCTGCTGCCTTTCCACCAGCCTGTAACTATGCGGGTGTCTCCTTTTCCTAATAAACGTGTCCTTTTAAATTTAAAAAAATAAAAATGCTTTATAATTCTCAAGGCTCCTAAAGTAGACAAAACACTAAAGATAAAGCAGAAAAAAAAGCAGTTATATGACGATTAAGGAAAAAAAATCACAGATTTCTGTTCATGAAATGGATTTATATATTGACCTTTCCTGTTAAGATTGTTGGTTCATTTTATATCTTTGTGTGTCTGTGTGGCATTTTCAGATGTAAAAAAAAAAAAAATGGGTCTGCTTTAAAGGGGACAATTTTGGGGTCCTCCCTGATGGTGCAGCAAGTTAAAGCACAGCACTGTGAACTCTCCCAGCCAGGTGCAGCAGACCTCTCCTGACCTACCTGCTACTCCCTTGAGCAGTGCATCAGTCTGCCTGTTCTGCTCCCCACTGTCTCTGGTGAATCTTCTCACCCCCTGTACCTCTGGCTTGTTCCCTCTCTGTATGCATAAATAAATGAATCTTTAAAAAAAATAAAGGGGACAACTTTGTTAATATAGG
Organism: Condylura cristata; assembly: GCF_000260355.1. Classification (NCBI taxonomy): domain Eukaryota; kingdom Metazoa; phylum Chordata; class Mammalia; order Eulipotyphla; family Talpidae; genus Condylura; species Condylura cristata. Next base: position 53,980,896 of record NW_004567106.1, read on the forward strand.
ACTTCCCAATGTTAAGGCATCTGAAATTATTACAGTGCTGGGGCCCATTTTGTTAAGATTAAAATAAACATAATTCAATTTCTAAAATAAATAAATAAAATAAACGAAAAAAGAAAGAAAGGTTAGCCCCTAAACCATTACGGCCAGTTTCCCCATACAAGGAGAAATGCAGAGACAATGAGGAAAGAGCCATATGCCAGTGGACGTGGAGACGGGAGAGCTGCTTCTACAGGGAAGTTGGCTGTTCCCAGCAAAACTCCAGAAGCTGAGGGAAAGGCACAGAACAGTCTTCCTCACATTCTTCAGAAGGAACCAACCTTGCCACACCTTGATGATCCCCTGGAAGGTGGATCTGCAGTAGAAGCCCCTCGATTTGGTTCTTCATGACAGCAGAAAACTTACACAATTCTGAGTCTCTTAACAATTACCTCACACGCTTCTCTGTGGCGTGCCCTAGAGCTCAAAGCACTTCACTTTGGATCCCATTTAATATGCCATCGTCTTGTCCTCTGCAGTAATTTTTCAGTTGCCTGAGGATAGCTACTTGAATTGAACACATAGATAGGATGGATCATCTGTGCAGGGATAACCAGCATTTTTTTTTTCAAATTAGCTAATCTTTACTATAAATGAATAAAAGTGATTTTTTTAAATATCTCCACAACTGACTTTGGCAGACAGCCTAAAAAAAAGATTTTGATCAATAATAGTATTTCTAGTGGGGAGTATATGTAATCTCCTAAGGCAACCGTCTTAAAATATATATAAATGCATGTTTCATAAATTGGATTCTGTTAAATTAAAATGAAATACAAATTTCAGTTCTTCAGTTGCCCTGTGACATGGCAAGTGACAATGAGCTGTGTAGACTACCAGCTCTTTTGCTGCATAACAGACATAAGCTATTTTTTATCATAATGGAAGGTTTTATTAGACAGTGGTGATCTAGAATGGAAACCCAAAATGTAAATCAATGGAGGGCTGCTGTTCTGTCTGGGGCACTGAAGTCATCTCCCAGCTATAACTCCAGCAAGTACCTACCCGTTATCTGGAATCGCAATGTGGAAAAACTCTGACTTGACATAGACTAGCATTCGCATTATTCATACTACAACACATATATGTATAGCTCTGAAGAAGTATAGAGCTCTTAAAAAAGAATGTATAGCTCTAACAGAGCTAAAAAGAGCTCTCAAGAGCTTTAAAGAAGAAAAATATAAAACAATCACACATAACCATCAATCCTATGTTAGATGATACAGTTTTAGATTATAAATTGAAAATCAGATTCTTCTGCTAATGAAGTATGGAAATCACCACTAAAAATGAAGGCATGAGAAAACTTGGTAATAATAGAATAACTGATGATTCTGACAAATGCTTCCAGAAAACATCAATGTACAAGTTTCTGAGCATGTGACAATTGGTTTGAAGCCCAGTGAGCATGTAATTTAATTAAATCAGTTAACTAACACAACAGCTATTACCAGCAGGGGGGGGTGAAGAGTAGATAACAGCATATTTGCTAGAGAGTGGGACTTTCTCCCCAATGTATGTTTTAATGGAAAGAGGCCGGAAAATACGTATTCTGCTCAGGAACTGCAAGCCCTCTTCTCCTGAATTTCCAGAGTAAGACTCAAGCTGTTCACATATCTGTCTTCAAAGGACCCCTAGGAGGTGGCACAGAAATTGGATCTAGACAATACAGATTAAAATGCAATGAATTCTAAAACCTAGCTTTGCCAATTTCCTTTGTTAAAATGTGATTAGTATTCAAGTTTTATACTGAATACATTAACTATCCTGCTTCTCCACATTATCAGAGCAAAAAATCGAAGGGCCTTTATATTTTGACAGAAAAAGAAAATTTCATCGGTGTGTTGTTAGTTCTTTCTTTAAAGGTCATTGTAAGAAAACTTATATTCCTAATGGTTTAACCATATAAGGCCTTACCTCTTGGTAAAGGTCACTGAGATCTTCCTGGTGGGCCTGTTTGGAACATCCTGGAAATTCCCTAACACAGCAGGAATCCGGGGGCCAGTCCATCTCTGTCATTTCCAACCAGTCGGTGAAATATACCACTCCACAGCACTTAAACTGCAAAGAACAGGAGAGGATAGACTCAGAAACAGAAAAAATATTTTCTTAACTTAAAGGCTTAAATGATAGGTTTCTTAAATGTTTGTACATAGCACTAAACACATTTCTGTCATCACCTAATGATATGTGTACATCCTGTGTCGATGACAGAAATGTGACGAAGAACTCCACTCTGAAACTGTTTCTAAGCATTCATGAAACACATGAGAACAGATCACACGGGACTAAGTTACACTCCCCAACCAGAAGATTCTCCACCCCAGTGGAGTTAACATACATGATCAAATGAAATAGCTGAAAATTTACATTTATTATTAAACCTCAAGCTTCTAAAGAACAGTTGATCAATCAATTTTATGTCCCTTACTTACCAGTTAATTATTTATCAAATTCAAATATTATATTAAAAATTTCTTTAGTCTCTTGAAAAAGATTTCTTTCCCAAATCTGTTTAAGAATCCCCATCGCAAAGATTTACCAGACTTGGATTTATTAACCAGTAAAACTTTCTGAGATCTAAACATAGGTTGGGATCAACAATTTTTAATTATATGAGTGACATTATAAATATAAAGAATTCTGACATAATGCCAGAAAAGTCAAGTGTCTTTAGCTTGAATTACCTTGGATTTAAGAAAAATATTATGTTTTTGGTTTCACTGTACCAAAGATTAGCAAAAACTTCCTCTGATAGTGGTTTAGAACACTTATTTAGAGACAGACTCATATTAGATCCAAAATAATTAACTCTGATGAATAATTTTCTACCCTTGGGTAGAGGAGGTTTACTCTTCTACAGCAGCAAAAACAAGGAATATGAGCTGTCACTATGAGGAGCCTGGCCAAGAGTGACTAGCTCTGCAAGCTATGTAGCCTACCAGGTCCATCCATGTCCCGGATTAACACTGCGTCGTAAAATATCACAACCCATCACTTCAAAATCCAACTAAAATCAACTTTGAAGAATTCTCAGCTTCGCATGCAAATGTAACAAGGATAATACTAGCAGTGATTTTCCATTTTTTTTCTTTGCTTACATATCTAATTTTAAAAAAGAAAGGAAATCATCTTAAGAATATTATAAATGATGGATTACTGAACACTATGAGTAATACTAGAATTTTCCAAGAAACTTTTTTTTATCTCTTTAGCATTTCCATTTTATACACTGTTCTAAAAACCAGGTAGATACCAGAAGTGTGATAAATTAAGTCAAATATAATTTGACATCATATATTTTATGTAAGTCATTGAGTAGTCATAGAAAACATATGCACCATGAAGACTTCACTTTCTAAAAATCATAAACTACCTCCTTCCCAAGTCAGTCTTTTTAAATCCTTACACTCAGAGAAACCTATTTCTCTTATTTCCTAACAATGTGTGTTTTTCTATGTCGATGACAGAAGGACAGTTCTTGGAACACACAAGCCCATCCACAATAGAACAGCCCATTTATCTGACCTTGTCAGGAAATGAGGTGTTCCACATAATAACTTCCAAAAAACTTAGGCATCCCACATTCAGTGCCAAGCATTTTCTTTTTATAAGTCAGTAAGATAGTTTTTCTTTTTACATAGCTGTTTTCCTTTTGCAACAGAAGATAATGAATTGGTACTAAAATTTTCCTGAAAACTCCTTTAAGCAAGACCATTGTTATGCCCATGTGACTGTAGTCTATAATCTTTGCAGTTTTCCTGGCTTCTTTAAAAATTATCTTGTGAGATAGCACCACTCTTGGGATTGTGTGTCAAATTCCAGAAAATACCGCCATCATTTTCCAGATGAAGAAACCAAAGTTCGAGTGGATCAAATAAATTGCCAAAATCACAGTGTGCAGCAGAGGCTACTTATACCAAAGCTTACTTTCCAACCACTATGTTCAAATACGAAATTTTAAAAGTCAGGGACTATTTTCCCCATTAGGAAAACTTTTTATTATTATTATTATGGAACTTTATTTTTATTATTATGATCCACTAGAACCTTGATTTCTTCATCTGGAAAATGATGGCACTATTTCCTAAAATTTGACACACGTTACCACATAGTCCTAGAACATGTTCTTGTGATGAGAACTGTAAGATCTACTTAACTAACAACTTTCAAATGACTCTTCAGTCTTTTTCGATGCCATCCCTACATACATTGCATCCTTATGACTTGTTGATTTTGTGACTGAAGTTGTACCTTTTGACTTCCTTTCCCCACTTTGGCACACCCCCTTCATATCCACCTTTCCCACCAACTACCCAAACTCTTGCCTACAACCTACCAGTTGCCCTTTATGAATTTGAGTTTTGTTTATTTTTTTCTTTTAAAGTTTCTATGTATGACTGAGATCATGCTGTGTCTTTCTTTGTCTGACTTATTACTCTTAGCATGATTCCCTCCAGGTCCAGGTTTGTTTTGCTTTGTTTTGTTTTTTTAAGATTTATTTATTTATGCATACAGAACTGGGGCACAGGCCAGAGGCGCAGGGGTGGTGAGAAGATTCACCAGAGGCAGATCCGGGAGCAGAACAAGCAGACTGACTAAGTACACTGCTGAGAGGAGCCGTGGATGAAACAGGAGAGGTCTGCTGTGCCATGTGGGACACCTCCCTGGCTGGAGACAGGACTCGTGGTGCAGCAGCTGCACCGGCTTTGCAGCACTGCGCCTTAAACCATTGCTTCACTAGAGAGGGCCCAATGTCCAGGTTTTTTAAAAGTCTTAAAGACATGTTACCAGCTTAAGGAAAAATCCACTAAGTAGAGCTACATGCATAAAACAGTACTTAAGGACCAGTCAGGGAAACTGAGGCCTCACCAAACTTGGCTCAGGTCTACAAATTGTTGTGGAAGAGAGGTGGTATGGGCTGAATTGTGTCACCCCCACATTCATGTTGAAGGTCAAATCTCCAGAATCTGAAGAAAGGATCTTTAGAGACATAAATAAGATCACTGTTGTGATCCCAACTCATATGACAGATGTCCTTATGAGAAGAGAAAATTTAAACATGGACACGTGGAATGAAGATGGCATGAAGACAGCCATTGACAGACTTAGGAAAGAGGCCACAGGAGAGATCAACCCTGCACACCTTGATTTGAGACTTTTGGCTTGCAAAATGGGAGAGATACATTTCCATTGTCCTGTGGTAACTGTGATATGAACACAGCCCTAGCAGACTAACAGGTGTTTAGAAACACTTGCAGGGAACCCAGAGGTCTTCACCACTTCTTTTATGTTAAATAGCTATAGGATATAGAGGAGGGAATTTATGCTACAAATCTAAACATAAACATGTTGTCCTTCGCAGTGTTTCTTCATTGTCTACTGAGCTGGGGTCTCTTCGTATGGTTACAAAACAACTGATTTTTTTTAAAATCAAGATTATTGTGGTCTACAGCACTAATCTCCGAAAATAAAGCACTCTGGGCAGCCTCCTCCCAGGACAGTAGCTCAACACAGCTTACTATAAATTCCCTTATGCTTCACTTATTTTCTCTTCCTGTTGTTTTTAGTACAAATGATCAGTAAGCAAAGTCAGGAAGCATGTAAATAAACAGGAAATCTGTGTTACAATGATAATTTTCACCATCTCAATAACTGTAGCACAAAGAGTCAGATTTGGAGATGCTCCTAGACTTGAATCTCTGCCCATATTTAAGACAGAGTAGCTGAGCAGAGAGCAGGATATCTGTGCTGTAGGGCAATGATTCGTAAATGCTTTGCGGTCCAGCTCTAAATGAAATTAAAGGGAAATAACATATTTGCTCATCTGGGAATGTCACTCCAATCACAAGGACACTGCTTAGGAGAAGAGCTTGATTTGAGGCAAGATTGACAGTTAACATCAAGTACCCAGAGACTGAATGTCTAAACATAGTCCCCACTTGAGAATGAGCAGGAGCAGTGCTGTAGGGATGTTAGGTTAAAAAGGTAGGTGCGCGGGCCCTCCCTGGTGGCGCAGTGGGTTAAAGCACAGCCCTGAGAATCTAAAGCCACTTCCGCAAGAGTTCGATTCCCACCTGCCCCGGAGGTGACCACATGGTATGGCAGACCTCTCCTGACGCACCCGCTGCTCCCCTCAGCAGTGTACCTCGTCGATCTGCCTGTTCTGTTCCCCACTCTGTCTCTGGTGAAGCCTCTCACCGCCCCTGAGCCTCTGGCCTGTACCCCAGTTCTGTATGCACAAATAAATAAATCTTTAAAAAAAAAAAAAAAAAAGTAGGTGCCGGCCCTCCCTGGTGGCGCAGTGGGTTAAAGCACAGCAGTAAGAAGCTAAAGACACTTCAGCATGAGTTCAATTCCCGCCTGCCCCGAGGAGATCCACACGGTGCGGCAGACCTCTTCTGACCTGCCTGATGCTCTCCTCAGCAGTGTACTTTATCGATCTGCCTGTTCTGCTCCCTGCTCTGTGTGTGTGGTGAATCCTCTGACCACCCCTGCACCTCTGGCCTGTACCCCAGTTCTGTATGCATAAATAAATAAGTCTTAAAAAAAAAAGGTAGGTGCACCTTTTAATATTACTGTTAATAACTACAAGTTAGATAACATCGAATTCATGATTCCATTTAATCTTTCCAACAACTCAAAAAGATAGGTACTTGTATTATCCCATTCTATAGGTGAGGAGGTTGAGGTTTCAGAAAGTTCACTAAATTCTAGAAGCTCACATAGTAAGCAGCAGAGCCAGATTTTGATTAGAAAGCTTATGCTTTTGCCTTTAATCAAGTCCTGACTTCTAACTTGCAAATTAGAGCCATGACTTGAAAATTATACTTTTAGCTAGCTCTAAAAGTCATGAAAAAAATTCTGTTTAAATAGAATTTAGATATCAAGTGACTTTCATAATGAACTTCATGTTAGTTTAGCCAAATGATTTTTGAGAAATTCTAAAATATAATTGAACCTTATAAAATGAAGGGGAAAGGCTTGCATGGGAAGGAAGGCAGGGAATGGGGTGACTTAAGGTATTTCTCAATAAAGAATTACACCCATAGCAACTAAATCAGAGACTTTTTAGTATAGAGGAACTGCCCAAAGCCAAAGCTTTGAATGTTTGTTTTGAAAGTGTGCCATTTATTCCATACGTTCTCCCTCAGAAATTAGAGCAATTACCTCTCTCTGAAAAAAATTCCAAGCGTGAGTAAGCCACCGGTATCTAGGTAAACCATAATTGGTCATTCTAGCTTTCAAAGTGACCATGTCTGACCACTGCACTGGAACCTGAAGATAAAAAACAAATTATCAATAACTAACATATAAATACACATACACACACACATGTACAGGTTCACATATTCACAAACACAATCTCTCAGAGTCATACACCTACTGATGTATTTCAATGAACTTGAAATACATTACAATGATATATACTATTTTCAATTTATATTTGTGGTCTAAATGTTATTAAACATTTATTGAACAATCTCTGTGTGTAGATTTTTGCACACAATGAGGAGTTTCTTCAAATGAATGTAATGTAAAGTCATTTAATGCCAATATTAAACTCAAGGAAAATACAAACCAAGTAAACTGTTTTTTCTACAGTTACACCAAAATGCTCTTCATAACAATCGATCATCAAGAGATATGCCCTTTGATTTGATTTCATAGTGTGAAGTTCTCTGAAGTGACTGAAGACTAAGGTACTAAAATAAGAAGAATAAGAAGAATGAAGAAGGGAAATAGTTCAGGTCAGGTTAAGCCTCATTCTGGAATAATTTTATAAGTCATTTTTTAGAAATTATACTTGGAGTCTACTAGCATTCTGGAAAGAATGGTTACCAATTAAAACATTTTGTTTCAATTCTCAGGTCACCTGGCATCGTGGACCATAGTCAAATGTTTACTTATGGCAGAACTCAAGTATACAGCACAATAGCTGGCCGGACAGACAGCATATCATACTGTTTTATCTACACTAATCAGAAGAAACTGGGGCGCACACAGCCACAAGTGTGGCATTACAATAACTCTCTGGAACCTGGACAGACATCCACATCTGCTATAAAGAGTGACACACGCCTTGTCTAGCAGTCTTGAGCCTCAAGACATGGCATATAGCCGAAGAAGGATTAAGAAGAGAAAGGAGCATGGTGAGTAAAAGGCAGAGCAGCAGAAGTCAAGATTAGGATTATTTGAAGAGTTATTTTTTTAAAGATTTATTTGTGCATACAGAACTGGGGTTCAGGCCAGAGGTGCAGGGGCGGTAAGAGAATTCACCAGAGAAAGAGTGGGGAGCAGAAAAGGCTGACTGACGAAGTACACTGCTGACGGTAGCAGCAGGTGGGTCAGGAGAGATTTGCCACGCCATGTGGATCTCCTCCAGGTCAGGTGGGGATTGAACTCATGCTGAAGTGGCTTTAGCTTCTCAGTGCAGTGCTTTAACCCATTGTGCTACCAGGGAGGACCCTGAAGAGTTATTAAAAAAAAAAAAAAGCAATCCTGGCCCTCCCTGGTAGCGCAGCGGGTTAAAGCACTGCACTAAGAAGCTGAAGCCACTCGAGCATGAGTTAGATTCCCGCTTGCCCAGAGGTGACCACATGGTGTGGCAGACCTCTCCTGGCCCGCTCACTGCTCCCCTCAGCAGTGTACTTCCTCGATCTGCCTGTTCTGCTCTGTCTCTGGTGAATCCTCTCACCCTCCGCATCTCTGGCTTATACCCCAGTTCTGTATGAATAAATAAATCTTTTTTTAAAAAAAAAAAAGCAATCCTGAGAGAAGAAATCTAAAAAAATCCTCTCCACAGAAATTTTTCATGCTTCCCTCTTTATTAATGTTCTTTTTGTAAACTTAGAAATGCAAAATACATAAGCAAATAGCCCAGCATTCAATGTCACTTCCTAAATAATGTGCAGATGGGGTTGATTTTGTTCATAGCATTTTTGACATAGTTCAAAGAACTAGCCAAAGTTCAAGTTACTCACTATAAATTATTATTTTATATCCGTTTGATAAAATTAATGGAAGTGAAATAAATTCCTTCAAAATGTATAATCTGAAACAATATTATTGGTAGTTTCTCTTCAAGAGACGGAATAAAGGAGGCAACTATGTATAAGCAACAGAAATAATGGAGAAATGTGTTCTGATGTCAAGTCTCTTGATTTGGTTATTACAACAGTCCTATTTTTAATATTATTTTCCAGAATAAATATGTTGTTTCTCCCTTGTGACCACAATTGATCTGAGACTAAATGTGGCAAGAAACAGAGGAAATCATTGAGGTTCTGGCACAAAATATTGTAATCTGGCCATAAAGGAAAAACACAGTTATTGGCTCCTTGCATGGAACAGTTAAGGGCACAAAGCCCATTCTATGCAAAGGCTGGGTTCTACAAAATTTGGCAGCTAATAAACTTTAATGGCGCTTTTCATTCACACTGCAATTAGTGCAAACGGAATTTTTAAAAATCTGACAAACTTTTTCCCCAATACACTGCTTTTCACATTTCACCTTTAAAACGCTTGCTCTATCCTAGTGACTTAATAGGGGAAGATTTGCACAAACAGTCACATTTGCCCTCAGTTGAAAAGGTACTTTTCACTCTTTTAGTACTTGTGATAGACTAAGGAGATATTTGCAGATCATTTCTTAAAGGGCTAGAAGAAAGCACTGATTCAAGTCAAAATTCCTTTGAGTTTCCTCAAATTTCTGAGATTATACTACAATCCCAGCATTTCCTTGTTAAGCTCATTAAATTAATTCATTTCAAATGTGTACCTTAGATTTATCAAATATTAGTATGACATGAACATGATACAAGCATTTTTAAATCTATGAAAAAATTTAGGCTCATGTCTTAAAAACCTCTTAATGACCCAAAAGACACAATCAAAAGCTGAGTGAGGGGGGTCAAGAATTAATTATATGATTTATTATCTACTGCTTGAATGTCAAGGCGATACAGGCATTTCTAGAAAACACACAATAAAAGACCTTCTCTTATGAAAAAGACACAGAAACAGTCTTTGGAACCAACCACCTTTGAACACCACTAAATATACAAAGTTTCTAAGATTGACTAACGCTAGAATTCTCGAAGGTAGCAAGAGATTTCCAAATACTTCAGGGGAGATTCAGTTTTGAAGGAAGTTCTTACTTGCTATTAAACTAGTTAAACCCTGTACTGTCTTTGCCATGTTTACTAAAGGAAAAAAAATAATAATCATAAATTCTTGGGTCTTACTGAGAATTGTCATAGTTTGCAGGCCAAGCATTTCCAGAGGAGTACAGATGTGCCACAGCACCAAAGCATCATTTCCATGTAAATTGGAGGGGGCAGAGTACCTACTGGTCTGTAATTACCACTTAGTATTCAAACACTGTCACAGTACAGTAGCAGATTCACCACAGAATGTTTGCTAACTGCATCAATATCAGAAAAAGCTTTGATTTTATTAGACAACTGCCAAAACACATCTCTGAAAAAAACGCAAAACAACCTCCCTCTCTTCTTCCGAAATCTTAAATTTTAAAACGCTGAAGCCTCAACTGGGGAATTGGTCACAAAAGCAAACATCCAAGTCCCCATCCTTTCTTCCTCTGCTTTTCCCTCCATTCTGAATCAGCACATCTGATCTAAAGTTGCATAATGTGCATTTTAAAGACTCATCCTAGGTAACTTCCTGCTATAGATACTCTAAGAACTACACATTGAAAAACATCATCTTATTTAAATTGAATTACTTTACAAAAGAATCTGGTCTGCCCCTATGAAAACAGCCAGTAATCACAGATATTCAAAGATGCTTTGCTCTCATTTTTGATAAATGCACCAACTTTTACCAATAAAGTGAGAAACATCAAATAAGTAATAATACACAATGTAAGCAAAGGTGTAATATCAGTGATAAACAAAAATGACTGGTAGCATCTTAGCTGCTAACTCTTCATGCTAACATAGAGCTGGGGCATGTGGAAAATTCCCCCACCCATTTGGGTTTTTCTGAGGCTAGATGAATGAACAAATTAATAGTAAACATATTAATAGAAGAAGCAGCCAAATTTTAATAACATCCATATGGAGAATTTACAAGGCAGTAAATGGGACAAATGGGGGTTTATATCCTGTGCAAATGGACTGTGGTATCAAGGAAAAGGGAGAATATATATGAAAAGGAAGGAAGGCTGCATCTTTACTCCAACAGTGAAAAGATGATAGTCCTCTGACTGATGCAGTTAGCAAACATTCTCAGTTGAGGCTTCAGCATTTTAAAATTTAAGATTTCGGAAGAAGAGAGGGAGGTTGTTTTGCATTTTTTCAGAGATGTGTTTTGGCAGTTGTCTAATAAAATCAAAGCTTTTTCTGATATTGATGCAGTTAGCAAACATTCTGTGGTGAATCTGCTACTGTACTGTGACAGAACAGACATATTCAGTGATAAATCTACACCTGGATAATACCTCCCCCAACAAACTCTAGGTCATAAAAAGGGAGCAGCAATTGTTTCTTCCAGTAGGGGAAGGGTAAAAGAACTAAGACAAAAACAAAAGTTTCTCCTCAGTCTCTAAGGTCTTCATTGCTATTAACTCAAAATAATCTGCATTCTTTAAGTGACGGTAATAGTTTCTTCCCAAGGTCCACTGGGTTTCAGTTGACCTTAGTTCTGCATACCAAGGTGACGCTTATGGGAAAAGGCCTACCCGGGACATATTAAGAAAGCCTATCTGACCCGTTGGGGAGACCAATCCCACATTAACTATAAAAACTGTTCTAGCCGTTTCAGTTGTTAAAATGAATGAGTGACATGCTGAAGAGCTAAGTCTCCAACTTGAGAATGTTTCTAGACTAACATAGCAACATCTTAAAGTGGAAGATCAGTTTGCTACACAGAAGACACACTTTCTTGTCATCGGTAGGCAGCTACACTGTTTCACGTTATAAGGCTTTCATGTAGACTTTCAAACTTATGTAAATTTGGTTGTATATGCAAATCTTTCCTACTCTATACTCAGAAGTTGATAAAATTGTTTTGGAACATATATTATTTTTAGCCTCTATATCCATGTTTAAGCAATCTGTGGAGCTAAAGACGCCAGATGAAATATTACCAATTATGATTGGGAACAATGTTTTAGATACAGAAAAGAAAATGTTATCTTTCAGAAGTAATGGGAATCCTTGTCCTCATCATAGAGTATAAACATTTCAATGGATAGCTATGTGTCCAAATGACTACAAGGTATCTAACTTTAAAAACTCAACTAAATATTGTTTCTTCCAAACTGTGATTATATTCCATTTTGAACTCACCACAATTTCCTGCTCATATGTCCAAACTCCACAAGCCAGTTCTACACAGAAAATGACAAGTAAACTTCCAAAGTACTGTGGAAAAACAAAATTAATGCTATTAGTATACAATCAAAGTAAAAAAATGGTCATCAGAAATGAACTAATGACTATTCAGTATTACTTGCTAACGGACTATAAAATAGAGACACATCTACATTGTACTTCTTTGGGAAAAGAAGGGGAAATTTTTAACTATTTAGAGACGTCTGGATCCAACATTCAATAGTTCGCTGAGTGGACCATTCTTTATTAGTCATCTCCTGGGGTGAATCTTTTTAAATTGCCAGTACTTTCATTAGGTTAAATTAGAATTTGCATGTTTGCCAGTATATCTTGATAAATTATAATCAAGTTCTCTGAGAAGCTAAACCTAATTTATTTCAAAGTGGATGAAGTGCCTACTACCAGATTTTAACCCATTGTTCTAGGCAAAGTGCCTCCTAAAATTCTTAGAAAAACAAAATAGGGAGCAAAATTTCTACTGCTGGTGACACTTTAAAATGTATAGCCAGTTCTTATTATGCAGAAAGTACTTGAGATATGTAAAAGAATACCAGGAATTCTGATAAGGCATGCATGGGGAAGTAAATAACATAAAACTGAACACCATGTCAAAACAGAAATGAAGACAAAAATTATGAAGATTCCCATGAAATAGAGAATTATGCAGGGTCCTGAAATGAGGGAGGATTGCAACAAAAAGTGTTCAAGAATTTCAAGGAAATAAAAACAATGAACAAGGAAACAGAGGCAGCTGGGAAGTAAATTATAGGATCAGAGGAAAGAGAGCCCATCGATCTTGCTGGAGAAGGACAGGTCAGAAAAGAGGAATGCTAGGAAATTGAATTTGAAAGATAGAATGAAGCTAGGTTAGTGGGAACTTTGATATGATAACAGATTCACTCTATCATGAAGACTAGAAGGTGGCATTTTTTGAAGTCTGAATAGGGAAAAAAACACAACTAAATAGATTAAATGACTAGCTTAGGTTCTATATGGTTTGGAAGAGAAAGGCTGAGTGGTGTGATTCTCTAAAAGGCAATAAAGGGCCCTCCCTGGTGGCGCAGCAGGGTAAAGCACAGCACTGAGAAGCTTAAGCCACTTCCACATGAGTTCGATCCCCGCCTGCCCCGGAGGTGACCGACCACATGGCGTGGCAGACCTCTCCTGACCCGCCCGCTGCTCCCCTCAGCAGTGTACTTCGTCGATCTGCCTGTTCTGCTTCTCTCTCTGTCTCTGGTGAAGAGTTTCACTGCCCCTGAGCCTCTGGCCTATCCCAATTCTGTATGTATAAATAAATAAATCTTAAAAAAAAAAAAAGGCAACAAAGAGGAGATAGGAGGTGAGGTGCTCACTATAGATGGTGCCCTTGCAAATAGGCAGGAAAGAACAGCTTTAAAGAGATATAATAAAAGAACAACTGGCCAGAGAGTTGACCTATTGGATTTACTAACCATGTAGGGAAGACATTTCACCAAAATAAAGATATTAGAAGAGTAACTAATTCTATGGGAAGATTAAAAAAAAAAAAAGTTTTGTCAGATCAACACAGAACTGTTTACCCAGTTATTGGAAATGTAAATTTGGAACATACTCAGTTTTACCCACAGGTAAAAAGAGCTATGGGAAAACAAGCCAGGAAAAGTGAGTATCAAGTACAAAGCCATTGTGACAGAGGAACTGGTGAGTGCTACCTGGCACACAGAAGGCGTGGGAGAGGACAGGGAGTACAAGCAGGTGACATGGACAGGAATAAAGGGCCAGATCTTCATGGGCCACAGAAGGATTTTAGATTTTAAGTGGAACAGAAACTTATGAGCAGGTCACATGATCTTACAAACATAATGAAAATATATGATTCTTATTGTACGAAAAACAACAGGGCCCTCCGTGGTGCTGCAACGGGTTAGGACTCAGCACTGCAGGCTGGCCACAGCTGCTTCAGTGTGAGTTCGATCCCCAGCCCCGGGGGGTGACCTGCCTGCTGCTCCCCCCAGCAGTGTACTTTGTCAGTCTGCCTGTTCTGCTCCCCACTCTGTCTCTGGTGAGGCCTCTCACTGTCCATACACCTCTGGTTTGTACCCCAGTTCTGTATGCGTAAATAATTAACTCTTAAAAAAAAAAAGAAAAAAAAACAATAGCAAAAATGTTGGCATGGCCAAGGTAACTCAAGAAAAGATTGCTGGGCTGGATTGGGAGTAAGGACTCAGGTAATGGACTGTCCCATCAACACTTGTTCATAACCATTGCCAAAAAAGGGGAGAGCAAATTAGGAGATATAGAAAATCTGCTGGTTTTCTACCAGGTATGCTATATTTCTTATGATTTTCACAAATTATGACTACTAGTTTTAATTTTTTCCTTCATATAAAAAAATAAAAATGAATATGTTTGTGTAATCGCTTAGACAACAATGTGACTTAAAAATAATTGGTTCTGGGCCCTCCTTGATGGTGCAGCGGGTTAAAGCACAGCACTAAGAAGCTAAAGCCACTTCAGCATGAGTTCAATCCCTCCCCAGAGGTGATCCACATGGTGCAGCAGACCTCTCCTGACCCACCCACTGCTCCCCTCAGCAGTGTACCTCATCGATCTGCCTGTTCTTCTCCCCACTCTGGTGATTGTCTCAACACCCCTGCACCTCTGGCCTGTACCCTAGTTTTGTGTGCATAAATAAATAAATCTTTTTAAAAAATTGGTTTAAAACAAGAAGTATTTTCTTAAGTGGATCCCATTTTATAAGCACTTTTATTTTCGATGTAAAAAATACACAGTACTCAGTTTCAGCCTGTGCAGATCTCATTTCCAAGCATTGTCTTAAAGATCTTTGCCTTGAAATGAAGGGTGAAAGAAATTTTGTAAATAGAATACTCCAAATTAGTTTTTCACCAAACTGTCTTCAATGTACTTCCATCAGTTTACTTTAAAAATTCTAGACATGAACCATACTGTACTTACACCTTACATTAGGAAGAGCCCAAGTTCAGTAATTATATAGATGGCCAATATTCTTTTTTTTTTAACCACCCAAAGAAACTTTATTGTTTTCCTCACTCTCTCTTGAATACATTTTTTTTTAATTACAAAGTTAATTTTTACATCATTTTGCACATTTTTTTTCCATCTCGATTGTAATCCCCGCAGGTTTCCCATCACCAAATCACCCCTGTGCCACCACCATAGTCCCGTGCATTTCCTTCCCTTCCCCCCCCACCCCGTTTTTGATCCCATTCCCCACTCCACCCCCACAGAATGTCTCTGGTATATGGTTGTTCATTATTTTTGTTATTTTCTCGCCTGGTCCATTATACTCCTGCTATGAGTGAAACCATCCAGTATTTTTCTTTCTCTTTCTGGCTTATCTCACTAAGCATGATCTTTTCCAGCTCCATCCAAGTTGCTGCAAAAGACATGTGTTTCTCTTTTTTGGTTGCTGAGTAATATTCCATTGTATATATGTACCACATCTTTCTAATCCAGTCATCTACTTTTGGGCATTTGGGCTGCTTCCATGTTTTTCCAATTGTAAATAAAGCAGCAATAAACATGGGGGTACAAGTATCTTTTTCAATCAGTGTTTTTGTGTCTTTTGGATAGATACCTAGGAGTGTGATTGCTGGGTTGTAGGGAAGCGCCATGTTTAGCAGTTTGAGGAACCTCCAAACAGTTTTCCATAGTGGTTGTACTAGTTTGCATTCCCACCAGCAATGCAGGAGAGTTGCTTTTTCGCCACATCCTCGCCAACAATTGTTGTTGCTAGTTGTTTGAAGATGTGCCATTCTAACTGGGGTGAGGTGGTATCTCATTGTGGTTTTAATTTGCATCTCCCTTATTACGAGTGATGTTGAACATTTTTTCATATGCCTGTTGGGATGGCCAATATTCTTAACCACGATAAGACCCTGGGAGAGAGTGAGACTCCAGGGCACAATTACATTGAGGTTCTTTTGCTTTCTCAGATTCCTAACCTAAACTCTTTTCAAAATTGATATGTGTTTACAATAAAACCGAAGCAGCCCTGTAAACGCAAGATATCTCTAAAGATAAAACATGGACACGGGCGAGAATTATGTGTGTGGCTGGAAATACCCTATTCTCTATCCGCCTCACCCTTCTTGCTCACTTAACTGCCAGACGTGGGTTCGGGCTGGCAGGGATCTTGTCCTCAAACATGACTATCCATAGGAAATACCCTGCCGGTGCCTTAGGGATAAACATGCAGATTTCTGGATTGATTTTTTTTATCCTTTAAAATCCCACTTGAGTCATCTCTTTTGCCTCCTGCAGCACGGACCGGCTTAGGTGTCTGTGCTGCACCAGCAGACAGACCTCCGGTATAGGCTGTTGTTCTTTGCTGTTTGACTTTTCTCCACCCTTCTGTGTACCAGGGTTCCCCTGCCTCCTGTATTCCAGGCCTCGGAGATTTCAGCTCTTCGGCTAGTTGACTGCCTCACCCACAAGTCACAGTGCTCGCTCAATTGCCTGCCCATAGTTCTGGTGAGCGTGGCTTTTGTGCTGAAACACTTTACCCTTCCCAATATCTGTCCCACAGCTGGTACTCAGTAAATGGTGGTGGTAATGATGATCTGTTTACCAAGTAAAAAGACCAGTTTCTGATTTTCTAGCACTTCTCTAAGTTAGATGCTGAGTCTCTTGTTAACATTTTTCTCTCCCAGACTTCTGCTTTTACGTTTCTATTTTAAATATTGCCTCCTGTTCTCCTACGTATCATTTTGTGGTTTATACTATGATAATCCAGTTTGCTTTTAGCTATGCATTCTCTCCCCGTCTATCCTGAGCTTCTCTCAACCAAATATAAAAAATAATGAAGGAAGGGAAAGTAGTGTTTGTTTACACAAGGAAATTAGAATGCAATTATTTGCTTTAAAAATTATGCAATGCAGAGCTCCTCTAAATGGCTAAGGTCCTGTATTGTAATTAGGTTAAAATTCATATTCTATGAATAAGCTTTTTCCTTTAACATATGTTTATAAAAAAAACTACATCAAGTAGGACAAACTGATAACAGGACACACCCCCAAATGAAGCAAAGAATGTGATTTCTTTTCGCCAAGCCTTTCAAAATGAGGTTAACTACTTTTCAACTCAACGATGAGTTCCCTCACTTAGTTACATAATAGAAGGTTAACAATATGCTGTATGTTAAATCTTTTTAGTTTTTTTTTTTTTTGACTATACAGATGGAAGAACATGGACTTTGAAATAAAATAGACCTGGCCTCAGATTCCTCTTTCTATATATACAAGTTGGGTGACCTTGAGCAGACCACTGAGTCTGTTTCCTCATTTGTAAAATGAGAATATTAAAATTACCTTACAATGTGCTGAAGATTATATCACAGGAAAAGTACCCCCTCGATGATAGTCATAATTATTTTTCAAAACATTTTTATTAGAAAACTAAATCAGGAAGGGTGTAGAGGACAGGAAACCCAACTTATTTTTTAAAAGTAATGAAATCAATTTGTCTGTTATCTTAAACTAATTAGGGTTGGCCACAGAATACCAAGAACGTCATATGTCAGAATACCAAAGACGTTCTATGTCTTTACATAGGAAGTATTTGAGCAGGAAGGGAAGGGCATGGAACCCCACCTTCCTATTTCACAGCCGGGTGAATTGTGGGTAAATGCATCCCTCACAGAAATGACACTAGAAATGACCCCCACCCCCACTTACCCTGCCCCCCATTAATTTCACCTCTTTTCATGTGCACAGACAAAATAGTAAAATCTGAAAGTGGCCCTTTCTTAAACATTTAGTTATAAAAATCTGGTTCCCTAATCCCTGCCACTGGGATCTTCCAGCAAATAAAGTTGACTGAACACATGCCGTTTCCTTTCTCCCTCTTGAAATGTCACTAAAGCAAAAGTAAGGGCTATTTTAAAAGGCATAAACCCAAAGATCAAGGAAAAGAAGACAACACCAAGTATATGTTAGGTGGTGCCAAGAAGATCCAAGAGGAGCAAACCTCTTAGTGGCTCACCCAAAAGCGGTGTTGAAACAGTAGTGGGGAGAATCTGGGATCAACCTGGCTCCCATTGCAGGGCCCAACACACTGAGGCTGGACACCCCTGGAAGTGAGCAAAGCCAGTGTAAAAAAAGAGGATGATTTGTTGAAAACCTGCACAGGATGTTAGATACCTCAATTCCTCTTCCCACACTGCAGTGGGATGACTGTTCACTTTCACCAATAATGAAGTCGGAGGGCTATCCTGTGAAACAAGAAAAGGGAGTCTCAGGCCTGGGGTCCCTAGGGACAGTAGAGCAAAAGTTCAGTACTAGGAACAGGGAACCAAAGTCCAAATTTACAGATACGTTCCACTCAAGTTCAAAAATCCAATCCAAACCAAATAGCTTTGGATTTTGCTATAGAATATCAGAAGCTGGGCATGACTGTATTCAGAATTCTGATGAACAAATTATCTCCAACCTACACTTTTTGTATTACATACATTATATAAACCTATTATATATATATATGTATATATATACACACACACATATATATGTATATATATATATGTATATATATATATACACACATATATATATATGTATATATATACACACACACAGTGTGTGTGTGTGTGTATGTGTAAAGTCACTTTTAAACATAAAGGCTTTAAAATTTTATACCTTATGAATGCTTTTTCAGGAAACTAGTAGAAGCTGTGCTCCCTAAAATGAGAGACTAAACTGAGAAAGACAATGACGTGGATTCCAGGAAGCAAAGGATCTAAAATAAGAGGGAGGCAAAGGAAATCCCAGAACGGTAGTAAGGATATCCCATGCCAGTAACAGCTTCAGCAAGTCTAGAACATTCAAAGAGAGATAACTTTGAAAAGTTTTTTTTTTTCTAGAAAGTCCAAAACATTGGAATATATAAAGAAAAAACTTCTACTGAGGGAGTTTAGTGTTGAATTAGACAGAAATGCATAGAAAACAGTTATTAACTCCACAAAAAATAAAGGATTATTCTGGAAAGAAAAGTAAGCCCAGTACTTTACCTGGCACAGCATGAAAAGCATTTACAAAGTCATGGTTATGTAAACACTGATGTAATCAAAATTATATGTTCATATTGAGGTCTGATAGGACGCATGCTTGAAGGGTGGAGGGCCTGAGGGTCAGGAAGGTGCTAGTTATTCTATGTCTATGGAAGTTAATGGACTGTACTTGAAAGTAAAAATTAACAGTATGAGAAAGTTACATAATATGTGATTTAGAGATTTGGACGTAAATTCCAAGGGTATCTGTTAAACTTGAAAATGGCTGCTTCCCAGGGGTGGACAACTATTTTTCAAATTAAGCCTTTTGGCATTAAATGCACAGTGTACATGATACGTATGAGGCTCTCTGAGAAAAACTGAAACAAACAATAGCCCCATGAAACCTTTACACAAAAGAGAAAAATGTTGGTAGCAGGAAGATTTTATACATACTTTACATAGTAAAACTTGTGCAGAAAAGCTGCAAATTGTAAGTAGACCAATAACATCTCATGGTTAATGGCATACAGGGGAAACTTTATACTCAGGTATAAAGGTATATTTTTGCTAAATATGCCTTCAGTAGCTCCTCACAATAGGAATAATAATAACATTCACAAAGTGTATACTTAACTGTGATTTCTAAATACCCTCAGAGATCTTTCTCTAGACCCTGTATGGAAATTTAGATCTCTCCTTCAGTATTGTTCACTGAAACCATATTTATAGTCTGCTCAAAAGAGTATGAGTTGGATTATTTTCCATAATACTTCATTTCCATCACAAAATTAGGAAGCTTAGAGGCCCTCCCTGGTGGCGCAGCGGGTTAAAGCACTGCACTGAGAAGCTAAAGCCACTTCCGCATGAGTTCGATTCCCGCCTGCCCTGGAGGTGACCACATGGCGTGGCAGACCTCTCTTGACCTGCCCGCTGCTCCCCTCAGCAGTGTACTTCGTTGATCAGCCTGTTCTGCTCCCCAATCTGTCTCTGGTGAAGCCTCTCACCGCCCCTGAGCCTCTGGCCTGTACCCCAGTTCTGTATGTACAAATAAATAATAAAATCTTAAAAAAAAAAAATAGGAAGCTTAGAATTCTATGCTATAGTCAATTCTTTTCAATGAGAGAGATTTTGGCTTTTTTTTTGTTTAGGAGATAGATATGTGCATACATGTGTGTGTGTGATCAGGTAGTGTGAGTATATAAAATTAAAAGTACAATGAAATCATTTACACATCTGTGTGTATAAATGTATGTATGTGAGTGAATGCATGTACACGTATGGACACACATGAATCCTTTATGGTACCAAAAGATTTATAGACTCAAAAAAATTTCTTTTCCAAAATATCATTATCTCTACTTTCTACGAAAAGGGAATTTTTAGCTAGGCACAGTCACCCATGATTGAGGCAACAAAATGCTGAGTTTTCAATGAACAGTGTCCTGGATTCAGATACCAGCTCTACTACTCAGTAGTTGAGCAAATGCCCTAACCTTGCTGTCTCAGTGGCATCACCTGTGAAATGAGGCTAATTATAGGGTTAGTCTCAGAGTAGAGTTAGGAAAGTTTAATGAGTAAATAGAAGAGTTTCACATACAAAAAAATATGCTAATAGGGCTGCGGATGGCAGTGTTAACAATTCTTCATAACCCTCCCTCCACAGGCCCAGAGCTGCCAAGCACACTCACATACAAGTACTAAACCGCCTTGTCTTTGAGTCAGTCAGAAGCCACCTAAAAACACTATGTTCCCATCTTTGACCTTTTGTAGTTGGGGAAAAAAAAAATTCCAATAATAATGAAATTTTAAGGATGCAAATTTTTTTCTCCCACCTATTACAGTTAATTAAAAACACAAATGCGTTTTTAATTGTCATTTCAAAATCCTTGACAAGTCATCTCAACTCTCTCATCTTCTTTGTTTTGAATTTATATTAAGTCAGTGAGGTAAGCTTCTATGAATCTATGATCTTATTCACATTTTACAATTTTTTTTTAAAGATTTATTTATTTGTGCATACAGAACTGGGATACAGGCCAGAGGCTCAGGGGAGGCAAGAGGCTTCACCAGAGACAGAGTGGGGAGCAGAACAGGCAGATGGATGAAATACACTACTGAGGGGAGCAGCGGGCGGGTCAGGAGAGGTCTGCCACACCATGTGGTCACCTCCGGGGCAGGTGGGAATCGAACTCATACGGAAGTGGCTTTAGCTTCTCAGTACTGTGCTTTAACCCACTGCGCCACCAGGGAGGGCCCACATTTTACAATTTTTATAAAAAAACCTGGTGCTTAAAAGTTCAGTGAACTGAACTTTTATAAAAGTACTAATAAATAAAAGTGATTTATTTCCTTTTTATATATTTAATTCTTTGCTGCTAATTTAATACTAAAATTGCTATTAATGAATAGTAATCTTTAATATTAATATAACCAACATTTTAATTGCTGCTAATATTAATTGATACTGGCATAAAATGAAAATAAAACTGCTAAGAAAGTAATATCTGCTTTTATATAAAATACTTTTAATGATGTACACTTGGGAGAAATAAATTTATTTTTAAATGTACATTAGGGTAGAAAAGCAATCTTCCTTAAAACCAATTCATTTATAAGCAGTTGAGAAATATACAAGTGGCAAACATTTGTTATTAAGAGGACTTTGACAGGAAATATATCCTATTATAAAACTTATTCTATTCAGCTTTATGGATAGGACTTTTGAGACATATACTAGCAAAAGAAAACAAAAAACCCAACCGATCAAAATAGAAAAAGCAGTTATTTTCCAAACAATTTCAATATAAATACCCACTTGAAAAGAATATTTACTTTTAAACAAAATCACAGTGCTTTCCCTGGAAAACTTTATATAAGCTTTTTTTGTGTATGCAAGTATATAACAACCAAGTATCAGGGAGCCCCCTCAGTCAAAAGGTCTCATTGAGAGAAAATTAAAAATTAAAAAACACTCTAACGTTATTTTAACTTGCTACCCTCTTAATTTATAATTAAAACTCAGACCACTTTTTCCATAAGGAACATTCAACATAAGTGGAAACCAGACAGTCAGATTTGCTTATCTTGGAAAATTAATACAACCTGAGATTCACCTCCCCTCAAAAAAAAAAAGAAAAGCTACTTCTAAATACAACATACTTTCCCAGATATTTTAAAACACAGTACCTTTTGACTACTATCTACATGCTATATAACCAACACTTTTAATAAACAAAAAGTTTGATTAAAGGCCTGAATTCACCAGATGATAAATGATAAACTCCAGTCTCCACCCTGTCAAAGACTAAACTCTGCAAGCTTTCAGTGCTAAGGATCTCCATGTCAGTTGTTTATTTTTCTTTTCCTGGTGATTGGAGGTTTAAAAATATTATATTACTTATAGTTAGTAAATAAGAGAATTCCAGTGCCAAATATTTGTACAAGATAATGGAACAGCAGACATTCTGTTAAGAATCCACTGGGACTCAACTACTCACAATCCACAAACACTTGCTGCTTAAGACATACGAGCACACAAAGCCTGTTTCAGCCTCATCATAAAACGATGTCACAACAGAAACAGGCTTCATACTCTCTGAAGCCCATTTATTCACCACGATTCAGGTCTCAATACAAACTTTTTCAAAGAAAAGGCAACATGAAATTACTTTTCTCTTAAGTACCATAAATGCAATGAGGGCAGTGTAATTTAGGGAAAATTTAGAAATATAACTAGTTTTTCATGTAATATAATCTTGTAATTCCTGGGCTCATGCAGAAAGTCAGGCCACGGTAAGAAAGTATAGCATACATTCTGGTCCTTTGTTCATGCTTACACTGGAATAAATGTACAATAATTTCTGGGGTAAAGGCCAGAGGTACAGAGGGTGAGAAGTTTCACCAGAAACAGAGTGAGGAGCAGAACAGGCAGAGGGGATGGGTGGAGAGGGGAGCAGTGGGGGGTCAGGAGAGGTCTGCCACACCATATGGGTCACCTCCCTGGCTGGGGATGGAACTTGTGCTGCAGTGGCTGCAATAACGTCATATTGCTGCGCCTTAACCCCTTGCACCACCAGGGAGGGCCCACAAGAATATCTTTTAAGATGTTTCTTAATTGAATCATTTTCCCAATTTTATTTAGGCAAGTAATTGCCTACCTATACTTTATCAAAGATGATAGTGACATTCAAATGAGTACATATGGGCTGCATGTGTTGTTCAACAATTAGACAGAGAATGTGTTATGTTAGGATCTGAGGGACTGAGCCAAAGATTTGGAGTTTCCAGGGTCAATGATCTATATCCATGAGAGGTAAAGGATTAAGGGTGAGGCAATAAAATAGCTGGACACGCTGGACAGGGCACCACATAATGGTTTCTGCTGCTTTGTAAGCTGGGTCAGCTCAAGTCTGCATGTTCAGCCCTCTCTATATAGATTTAGTGTTACTGGTCTCTGAAGAAGCCTCTCTACCTCTTATTGGGCCAGAACCCCCAAAGGAAAGGGCAAAGAGGAAGGAGCCTTAGAAATAGCCTAAGCAACACAGCCAAGAGAATTCCAGACTCAGGAAAAACACATGTGTATAATGACAATCATTAAATTCTGACCAAAATTGCCTACAAATCAGTATTTAGTCTGATAGAAGAAACAGTTTGAATGAAATAGCATAAATTTAGAAGGATTTGAAAGAAATGCCCCTTTGTGACAACAAATACTTGAATAATAACAATATTGAAGAGTAGAGGTCTCAAAGACCTGCTTTTATAAAGAGACCCACGCTGACGTGAAGGGGGTATATCCATTATCTGCAGGCTCATTGGCGGGTAAGTGAAATGTTCAGGCGTCTGTAGCTACCACCTGCGGCCTTGAGAGCAGCGGGCGGCTTGGGCGTGTGGGCTTGGAGTGCGCATGCCCTATGGCGGACACGTGACGTCCAGCGTGCGGAAGTGGGCACATCTGAGCCTGGAGCTGGAGGCTTGAAGGGCGGCGTCTCTCGGACGACAGAACAGCTATGGCAAGATGGCTACAGAAGAGCCGCAAGAGGACAAATGACTACAGAGAGGTAAGACTACGAGATAATGCCAGAGAGGCACTAAGAGAGAGAGAAAGACTCGTGGGCGCTGCAAGGCTGGTTGCCTGCGTACCTCCCAGTGCCCCCATGCATGACCTGAGCTTTCCGGTCTCATTGCCTGCCCACTCTGCGCCTGGGTGGTGGACTCATGCACCCAACATGCCTCAAGTGTTGTTCCCAAACAGCAGAGCTATACCAAACCACGCTCTGATATTGGTCAACGGTTTAGCAACTGTTTTTCCTTTTTTTTTCCTTCCCTGAGGCTTTTGTTGCAACATTCTAGGGAGCTACTGTTCTAACTCCTCCACAGGAATCCTTCAGGCTGGTTTGGTGTCCCAAAGATCCCCCTTCACCCTGCAACCTGGTGCCTTCTTAACCTAAATGACTTCATTTTTGCACTTAACTTACACTGAACGAATTCAGATAAATGAAACTTACTTATAATGTACATCTAGAAAATACTCTGAAACGCTAGACAGACTTCCCACCTGAATATCCTTATTCTTTCATCAGCAAAAGTCCATTGTTAAAATAAAGCATGTCTTCCATTATCTCTTCTGTCATTGAAAAGGGTTCGCTAGATGCAAAGCCCCCTTGGTCTGAGGGACAAGACCAGGTAGCTATTTTCTCCCAAGCATATGAGAAAAGTCCTAGAAACTACCAAGCACAGGCTAATGCAGTAAGATAGATCAACGACATCCTTCATCAGCTCACAAAACATCACATTACAGAGTGTGTGGGCATGAATTACAGGCTTTCCAAAATCTGCCCATGGTCACACAGCAGTTCTCAGTCCTGCTCATCTGGAACACCCCAGCCCTATGACACAAATCTTTCTCCGACACACCCTGGGCTGCCAGTCTTTTCACAACTGCTCCCTCCACAACTATCAGTTCCTAACCCCCTGTTCAAGAGTCAACTGGAACTTGCTCTCCAAGCAAGGGCCTTTCCATGGAGTTTTGCCTACTGGGCCCAGGATTCTACTATGCTTAGTTCTCCCCCATCTGGCATATCCAAACACTTCTTCATGGCTATTAAAAGTTTTCAATAGAGCACCAGGAGTTCTTATAAAGTACTATAAACAATATGGAGGCCTCTTTAAGTTTTTTTAAAAAGATTTATTTTTATTCATTTATACAAGAAGTGGGGTACAGGGGGGTGAATGGATTCACCAGAGACAGAATGGGGAACAGAACAGGCAGATCTAGTGAATTTCACTGTTGAGGAGAGCAAAAGGTAAAAGAGAGGTCTGCCCTGCAATTTGGGTCAGCTCCTTGGATGGGGATTGAACTCATGCTGTAGTGGCTGGCAACAGCTTTATTATCTAGCTGAGATGTTAGCCCCTGTGCCACTTGGAAGGCCCTAAGTTATTTTAAATATATAAGGCAAACTTCTCATTGTCTCCTAAAAGTTATGTCATTCTGTCAACTCAGATTTTCAAGCCCTGCACAGAACTTGAAATTTTAAAAGTTTAAATGTTTAAGAGAAGAAACACTGAAAAAAATCCACAAACTGAATTAGAAATGGTCTTTCACAGACAAATATCTAATTCTCTTCTTAAAAGCAATGTTTTTAAATGTCTTCATAGTCACTTTGAGGAAATCATTAGCTTGTAAATTCTGAAGTTTTAAAGCTATTACTATTATTATGGTAATTTCAGGAAAATTTAAAATATTTTTTTTTCAGAATAATTCAAATGTATTGTTAAAAGGAATACTGAGGCAACTACAGTGTTTATACATTTCAAATAAAATTCCTATTAGTGTGTTTATCCTCTTAATCCAAACACATAACCAGGACCTGTTAATCACCTCTTTATCTGAAAAACAGGGTAGGGGCTCTCCCCGGGGGTGAAGCTTAAGCCACTTCCCCATGAGTTCTATCCCCGCCTGCCCTGAAGATGGTTCACATGGTGAGGCAGACCTGTCCTGGCCCGCTCACTGCTCCTCTCAGCAGTGTACTTTGTAGATCTGCCTGTTCTGCACCCCACTCTGTCTCTGGTGAATCCTCTCACCCTCCGCATCTCTGGCCTGTACCCCGGTTCTGTATGCATAAATAAATAAGTCTTTAAAAAAAAAACAGGGTAGGTTTTAGTATTTTCATGGAAAAAGCCTAATTTTATTTCATAAGCTCTAGTTTAGTCATCAGTTTCACTAGATACCATACATAAAGACAATATTAAACATCACTTAAATGTTTATCGTAAAGCTGCTTTCCACATTGGCTTAAATGACTTAATTATCTTTCACATGTGCTGTTGACTTGTTTTAATTCTCTGAGTCACCTGACCACTGTATGATTTTAAATGAATCTCTAGTGTTTTGTGTTTGCCAAAGGAAGTCAATAATTCAATAATGTGGAGGGAGATGAGAAAGCAAAACATAGCATGTTAGGGAGGATTATGAGTGTCTTGGCGGTGGCCATGGGGTGGTGACGCAGACCTGAAGATGGGGATCCTAGACCTCTGAATTATGAACAGTGCTATATGCTACTGTAACCTCAAGACAAACACACTCTCACACACACTACAACATTGCAAAAATTGCTCAGTTCACCTCAAGGTGGCATTTTCTGAAACTGTGACCAATGTTCCCAGCTGGGACAAGCCTTCCAATAACATGCTCTGGCAGAGAAATAGCTCAGAACCCTGCAGAGTAAGGACTCCAAATCAATGCATATACATTTTTATGGCTTGTATTGAGGCAAAGTTACCTCAAATGTAAGTATTACAGAATTATATGTAACAGAATTTAAAGGGCTTACTGTGCTATGATACTATGCAACTAAATTATGCAAAGGTCAGAAATAGAAAAGCAAAAAAGCCCAATGAACACTCATGACTGTGTCACAAAGACCCCACACCAAGGCCATGCAAATCACACAAAGAGCCTGTGTTCTGGTCTCTGACACAAAATGTAACTTTTAAAGACTCCTCCATATATCTTTTATGGGATAGATTTAGAAGCAGTAAAACCATCATCACTTACGAAACAGAAGTGGCCATGAGGCTCTTGAACATGGACTCTTTCACCCATGAACCCAAAGTGTATGAACTGAGCCTCTAGATCTAGAAATGCCTAAATCATTCTTTGCTTGAGCCATCTCTGCACTGACAATTACACTATAAAACTACAGGTTTTAAGGAATTTTAGTTAATACATCAAAATAAAACATGCATTGAAGAGATGTTTCTAATGCATGAAAAAAAACCTGTATTTTTTGAATAATGTCTCATGCCCTGGTGTTAATAGAAACATTGCTCTCCTGTCCAATTCTTTATCCTTAAGTCATCTCAGCAGTTGTCTGCTTTCTGCTGCCCTTCTCCAGTCCCCAATGTATTAGTTGAGACCCTTTTCCTGGCTTCCAAAGACTATAATGCTTCTCAGTGCTTACAACCAAAATGTCATTGTATCCCACACTGGAAATACCCAGTGACCCCTACCACTCAGGAGATAGCCTCAGACTCTCCTACCGAGACCTTTCTAACTATGCACTGACACCATAACCATATTGAATTTCTAGGTTTTTCCTTCACTGGCCATGGTGTCCTCCTCCAAATCTTTGCACACACTCTTCATATTGCTCTAAGTCCTCTTCCCTCCCCTTCTCCATCAGAAAGCCACACGTTTTCAATATCCAGCTAAATAAGACTCTCTAGTGAAACCTGACAGAAGATTCCACTTACCTTTCATCCTGTGTCCCCATAGTAATTTATTGATAACTTTAATATGTTTGCTTTGTTATTTTCTTTTATATTCTGGAGACATTCATTTTTAGATCTCAAGTGTCTCTCATAGACTGGGTACCCAATATATGCTCAAGGCTGGAAAAGGGAAAAGTAGGGAATACAAAGGGAAGAAGGAAAAACAGCAGAAACGGATGGATTCTTTGATGACAGGAGAAAACCAGGGTTGAATTTTTACAATTCCTATTATAATAAAGACTTCAAAGTTTACATTTTTAAAAGTTAAGTGGCTACTCAGTGTCTTGGAATTATAAATGAAGCATAGCTGATTCTCACCGCAATAATGGCAGTAACTAATTCAGTGTATTCTGATAGCGGTGCGGCACAGTGAAACATGCCTGCTTTGGCACAGACAGCACTTGAATACTAATGAGAGCACCTACCCGCTGTGAATCTTTGGGCCTTCTGCCTTTCCTTCACATGTACTGTAAGTCTAACCATATTTTGCTATAAACATTTTCTGAGATAACAAAGGTAAAACACTGGGCAGATGCCAAACGTGGGGTCAACAATATGCTGGACCTTGATAGAAAAATAAAATTGTTGGGTTATCAATCAAATTATAAACAGGAAATCATCAAGATATTCCAGCTAATAGTTTAATTTGAACTTAGTCACTTATAGCTAGCTACATACTTAAACAATTGATCACTATATAAGAGAAGACCATATACAGAGGGCCTGTAGAAAAATATTTAAAGATATTCTATTTTTGCATTATTATTTTATACCCAAAGAACTGAGGATGGTAAAATCCTCATGACCCTTGATTTCTAGTAGAAAGTCATCCAGATCTCATTCAATTGCTGTGTATTTTAAGAAAACTTAAAAATGTTTCCACAATTTCTTTAGCCATATGCAAATTCTCTGGAATAATAAAATTGGAAAAAGAAGAAAGCCCCCCCTCTACACACAAGGTTGGGGTCTTAAACACACGAGGCGCCACCTGCACGATCTGGCCGCTGTTTGACCAGGGGTTTGCTGGCGTTCAGGGTGCATGAGCTTCACCCTCTGACAAATGACAATCTCAGACGGTGACATTCGGCTGTTGTGGATATTGTAAACATGTCTGTTCAATCTGTTTACATTCCCCCTGAGCTGGCACAGCTTTCCTAATGCCTATGTTAATAACAAGGTAGAATTGCAATAACAAATGAATTTCATTTAGTCTACAGCTAAAAGCCTTGGAAAGTACCCATCTAAGGCTGAAAACCAATTTCCACTTAGCTTTAATTTCTCTTTTAAAGAGAAAAGGAAATTCTGCTACTGAAATTACTTTGAAAGTCATGACATAGTCAAGCTTATTTTCTTAGTCATTTTTGGCTTGTTTTCTCAAGGTAATTAGAATTTAATTATTCCTAATCTCTTCATGAAAATATATAAAAGTTGCTGTTCTATGACAGTTTCATATTTATGAAGAACATATCCAGTCATAGTAGAGTTACCAGATTGAACCAATAAAAATGCAGGCCATTCATCTACATTTGAGTTTCAGATAAATAATGAATAATGTTTAAGTCCCTCTACTTCATTAGCAGGATGGAATCACTCATACGAAAATACTCATTTTTTTCTCTGAGACACCAATTTGGCACATACTTATACTAAAAGCATACCTATTATTTATCTGTAAAGGATGGCCTACCTCCCACCACACACCTATGATCCTATATTTGGGAAACTTAAGTTAGGGTCTTTTAAGATCTTGAATCTATAATTCAATATAAGGGTCAAATCCATAATCAAGGTTTACCAAAAATATTTTCCTGCCAGTAGCCTCTTAGTCTGTGCAGTTGTGGGTTTTTGTTTGTTTGTTTGTTTTTTGTAGCGGGGGTGGGGGTCGGTGGTAGTGGTGGTTAGAGGAAGGGACAGAGTGGGCAGGTTGGTTATAAAGGTAAGTTTTGAGGTTCTGTCCCTTTTCCTTGATCCGTCTGATGAACAATGGCATTCTGACATTTGTTTGAGCAGCATCCTAGCCCAGCTGCCTACTCTTTATTAATTATTCAAAAGATTTGGAAGCTCTCAGTGATACCTGTTATTTAAAAAATAACTTCCTTCTGCTAAGCTGGGGTTTTATAGGTATTAAAAGTGAAGCAGTGGCCTTGCAAATATTTGTCAAAGATCTAACATCAGATCACATTCTGCAGTAGCTCTCCTACCTCTTACAAGCTGTTCCCCCTGTTGTCTAAATCTAACAGGAAGGCTTCTCCCTTAACACTGACTCACTTGACCACCTTCCAGGCAACTACTTCTCCCTAAGAGGAACATTCTTCTCGTCTCCCTCCATTATTCAATTTAATAAGATGTATTAAAACAATAGGCATGGTGAATAGTTCACATTATGAAGTTCTTTAGTGTGAGCCGGTTATTAAAAAAGGGAATTTATAATAAGGGCAATGCATTAGACTTTGCAAGTTGAGGAGTCTGTTGGTGATATCGGTAAAGGCCCAGTAAATGGCTTGGCAGTCAGAAGCACTGAGTTGTAACTCCAAATTATGTACCAAGCTGAGTGACCTTGGGTATGTTACTGAACCTCTAAAACGTTTAATGACCTATTTTAGGTGACTACTGTTGGTTTTAAAATAAAAGATTGCAGGTAAAATGTTTTATACCAAGTGAGATAAATTTATAAGCGCGTAGAAAAGGAGCAATTATATACTAAAATAATTAAGTTGCTACAAATATATTGTTGCATCTAGACTAGCATGGTGTGATAGCAAATCCTTCATTTACCAGCTATGCAAATTTAGGAAATCACCTAGCCTCATTTTCTTACCTGCATTATGGGACTAATAACCATAACTATCTCACTAGAATTGTGGAGAGAAAAAAAACTGATTAATTTGGGTAAAACTCTTCATATAAAAAAAATTCATGTGAAGAGTGTTGTAAGCACCTGACTTTTAATTTTCATCACCATGTTTGTCATTGTTATTCCAGGAGGCAGGATTTCATCAAGACAAGTCTTAATGGTCTTGTAGTATTCAAACAAAGTATTGAAAAGAAATTCCTAGCCCAGGGGACAACAAGAATAAGAGCAGAGAAGAAAGGAGCAGGAAAAGTTTGTTTAGGGGTCAGAAAAGTAAGTTTGACTGGACAATAATGAATAGACTAGAAAGCTAAACATGGCAGATGGAGGCTTGAGTATTGAAGAACTTGATGAAAGATGGAGTTGTCTCTAGTCCTTCACTGCCCAACAGAGTCTTTCAAGCTTTCAGAATAGAGTAATGTGATTAGATTAACCTAGTGGTGCTGGTTTAAAGAAATTAAAACAGAAAACAGAGGCAGGACATTAGGAGACTCTGCACAGTTTCAGCAAGCAACAAGAAAGGAGAGTCAGAACCTGGGCTTTTCAAATAAGAATACAAAAGAGGAGACATATAGGCTGGTTTAACCAGACCTACAGAACTCGGCAACTGTTTAGAGGAGGCGGCTATGGGAGGGAGCCAGAGAGGGAATTGCCTGAGCAGCAGATCAGATAAAGATTGGTAATCGGAAATTGAGATCATGTGTCATGGGAAAAGCGGTGCTGGGTCTAGACAAGAGTGAGACCGATGCACTTGCTAAGAGACAACAGAGAACCCAATGGGAGTGGAGAATAAGTTGCCACAGGCTGTCAATGAAAGCAGTAATCAAGATATAGATGGTAGCTGTGGACAGAGCGAACAGCAGTGCATAAAACGGTGCTTTGTGGAAGCAATGAGCAAAGGAGGATGATATGATAAAGACAGTATCATCTGTGCTCTAGGCCCCTAGCAGAGCCCCTTGGGGCTGACCTTGATGCTCTTCCTCTGGTCTCAGAGCACTGGAGTTAAGATGATCGGAAGCCTCATCAGAAAGTAGTGTGTTTATCATACCACTGTTCTGATGGCAAAATCTAGTAGCATCTATAGTCTAAATAGGTATTTAAAGAACAAATGAATGAACAAACAAGCCACCGGCTCTTGGAATCTCAGAGCTCTGTATCATCTTGCCTCATAAGGTTCTTTCCAACTTAACAAACTAGCTTCTCACTGAAACCCATTAGTTGCTCTTTGCTAACTTCTTTTACTAGCATTTAAGAACCTGATGAAAACCATCAATGGTTCTCACATGTGTTCTTCAAAGCCTTTGAGGTCCCATGAAATATGCTCTCCTGCCCAAGGCCACCCCATGCTCTAGTGCCAGTGACACTTATGTGAGCTGGAGTGAGGCAGAGCTGTTAAAATTAAATTGGTTGTGGATACTGGACATCATTCTGTAAGGCTGAGATTTTTTTTAAAGCTGAAAACACTTTACCCTTTAAACTACAAGTTTCATTTAAAGGAAGCTCATTGTTTATATTTCAGTTATTGTCCAAATAGCTTACCTTGCAACCTAAGAGCTAATCCCTTCCTCCATTCACCGTCTCACCGTAAACCAAAGTGGAGACAAGTTAGGAACTAGGCATGGGGCCCTTCCTTCTCTGACTGTAGTTTATTTTCTACAGCGTTTCTGTTTTCCAATCATCGACCTGAGGTTATCCTCCAAGAAGCTCAGGAACACATTAACACAGGTGGTTCCTGAGAAAGCCAAAGCTTTAGTTCAGGCTCACACTATGATTCTGTTTAATTGACTTGGGATGGAAGCCAGTCAAGCACTGGTGTGCTGGAGCTGGTTCCTGAGAGCCAATTTGTGCTCATCCTTCCCCAACTTTGCATTCAATGATAGCACAGAGATAGTATAAAACCAACCACGCAGGCAGGATTTACCCCCTTAGAAATCCTCAAATGCTACAAGTCAGGGTTTTTAACCACCCAGAGAGCCAGCATATCACAACCACGTTCAAATATTTTTTTAAGGTTCCCAGCAAGAAGTGAATGCATGGCTGGCATTGAGAACTGCTGCAAATAAAGGAATAGACTAAATGAATTCATTTTGATAGGAATGTGATAGGTCTGAAATTACATGTTAGCAGCTTCACTTCCTGGGACCACAAACATGCAAATATTGTATGTACTCAATGCACTTCAAAAAATAAGCCCAAAGACCCTATATAAGTCCTATTTTTTAAAATGATTTATTTACTGATGCATACAGAAATGGGGTACAGCCACAGGTGTGGGTGGTGAGAGGATTCACTAGAGACAGAGTGGGGAGCAAAACAGGTGGATTCACTGAAGTACACTGCTGAGGGGAGCAGTGGGCGAGACGAGAGGTCTGCTGTACCATGTGGGTCACCTCTGGGATGGAACTTGCACTGAAGCAGTCACGGCTTGGCTTAGCTTCGCTTCGCAGTGCAGTGCTCCAACCTACTATGCCACCAGGGAGGGCCCATAAGTCCTACTTTTAACGGACTCAAATGTTTATTAAAAGAGTTTGTTATTTTGGAATTAAAAGTCCAATCATGCTATTTTAGAATCATATAATTTGAATACTGAAGGGGATTTAAGACAATCTAGTCTAAATATATCAAGAGTTAAACACACACACACACACACACACACATACCAAGATGATAGAAACAGGCACATGACATCCACCATCTACCAACTAATATCAAGCAGTGTTAGGGCTACCTTATCCCCTAAATTTCCATGTGGATTTATGTGGCAAGTATATTTTTTAAAGGAACAAAAGAAACAGTTACAGAATAATTTCTTGATAGTCCTAAGGGGAGTAACCTTGTCATAGGTCCACCATAAAAGAAAGGATTCAAAGTTTCAAACGATCATGTCAACACATGACCCAGGTAAAAAGAATGTTAACAGTGCATGGATTTCCATACCTCCTCATTTGACTATAGCAAACATTTGTATTGAGTTCATCTCTGTGAAAAGAACGCTTCCCTTCTCACAGGAAGGTGAACAACTACCACAGATTAGATTCCTCAGCACGTCATCTTAGGTACTAAATGAAAAAAATCCTACATTCCAGGTTGCCCTTTGTCACCAAAGTAAGGAGAAGACATAAACACCATACCCATGCAAGAAGCAATAGATTTCTTTTCACTGTTCCACAATATCCTAGCATGCC
Source organism: Condylura cristata (assembly GCF_000260355.1). Taxonomy (NCBI): domain Eukaryota; kingdom Metazoa; phylum Chordata; class Mammalia; order Eulipotyphla; family Talpidae; genus Condylura; species Condylura cristata. The sequence goes on from NW_004567106.1 coordinate 54,015,108, forward strand.
CACAATGATGAGGAAGCAGCAAACAGCAATCATGACCGGATGAACCACAGGAAAGTAAGTCAGGATGACAGCCTCCTCTACCCTGTAAGAAGAAAATTGTGTCATTTATAAATAAAATATAGTCCAAATGCACCCAGGACATAGTACAAGGAGCAACTGTGGTTTGTGTTAATAATCCTTTCAGTCAACATACCTCAAAGTTGATGACTATATTGCTTTTTCAAAATCACTAATTTGCTCACTTGTTTTATTCTTGTATAAAGGTGGTTTAGTTTCCTCTGCAATGGTAGCATTTCTACCTCAACTCATTTAAAATATATAAGGTAGGTGTCCTCCATAAAAAGTCAATTTATTGAGTCCTCCCTGGTGGCGCAGTGGGTCAAAGCACAGCACTAAGAAGCTAAAGCCACTTCTGCATGAGTTCGATTCCCGCCTGCCCCAGAGGTGACCACATGGCGTGATAGACCTCTCCTGACCCGCCCGCTGCTCCCTTCAGTGGTGTACTTCCTCGATCTACCTGTTCTGCTCCCCACTCTGTCTCTGGTGAAGCCTCTTGCTGCTTCTGAGGCCTCTGGCCTGTACCCCAGTTCTGTATGTACAAATAAATAAATCTTTAAAAAAAAAAAGTCAATTTATCATTAGCTTTGAAGTCTCAGCCTGAGGAAACCACACGGACCTTTTGCTATTTCCCAGCTAACAAGAATCTCCTTCTCTTTCTCTGATCTAAGATCCCGTGTTCTGTGCTTTTGTTTTCCCTGACAGCTGGTCCTTCATAAGAATGTGAAGACTACTATGTAAAGGAAAATTGGTCCATATTAAAAGAAAGAGGGAAAAAGATAGATTTTGCTAGAAAACTGAAAAAGTCATTAATCAGACTGTGAGAAATAAAGATAACAAAAACTTACCATTACCATACATACTAAGTGCTTACTAAGCACCATTATGTTAAAGACTTTACAAAGAATTTTTCTTTCTTTCTCTTTTTTAAAGATTTATTTTTTTTATTCATACAGAACTGGGGTACAGGCCAGAGATGCGGAGGGCGAGAGGATTCACCAGGGACAGAGTGGGGAGCAGAACAGGCAGATCAACCAAGTACACTGCTGAGGGGAGCAGCGGGCGGGTCAGGAGAGGTCTGCTGCGCCATATGGGTCAGTTCCCTGACTGGGGATTGAACTTATGCTGCAGTGGCTTCTGAGAGCTTCAGTGTAGTGCTTTAATCTGCTGCACCACTAGAGAAAGCCTTCTCAGTAGTGGTGAGTATAAACTACAATATCTGTGAATAAACTGTTTATCTCAGAGAAATTAAGTAATTTGCTCCTTGTGAGGTTAATGGACCGACCCCTGAAATGGGAGAAGAAAATTACTTTTAGGGGAGGTTTGACTTTCATTAGGTCAGAAATATGAAGGTAAGAAGTTGGCAGGGACTTTCTGATGGAAGAGTATTTATGCTGTTTTTTATTCACAAATATGGCATGGCCGAAACAGTCAGGATAGGGATGGACCTACCAATCACAGAAGTGTTCTCTATCGGCCCTCCCTGGTGGTACAGTGAGTTAAAGCACAGCACTATGAAGCTATCTGCAGCCACTGCAGCACAAGTTCAAACCCTGGCCAGGGAGGTGACCCACATGACACAGCAGACCTCTCCTGATCCATCCCTGGTTCCCTCAGCAGTTATTTCAGTCAGTCTGCCTGTTCTGCTTCTCATTCTGTCTCTGGTAAATCTTCTCATCCCCCACATCTCTGGCCTGTACCCCAGTTCTTGTATGTATAAATAAATAAATCTTAAAAAAAAAAATCTAGTACCTGTGGCACAATTTAATAAGAAAACACCAGTGCCTGCCACAAAGTTGTCACTCATGGGCAGAATCAACTTTCCAAGTGATGATGGAAGAGCCCAGCCATCTAAACAGCTAGAGGCAAAGTTACTCAGAAATTAGCATATGAGGAAAACTGAGTTGAGGAATCAATCATTAATTATAAAGCCTACCTTGTTTCCGCAGTTAAAGTCAGAACATTATTTAAGTAGTCCCTCATCCAAGCTGAAATTGCCAGCACACTGATTGACATTAGCTGTGGGGGGAAAACATACAAACTGGTTACTGAGGATTTATGCAACATTCCTTACCAGATTAATGTTTTTGAAAACGAAGAACTTTCATTACATAACCATTGTTTTTCCTAACTATCATTTGCCACCTGTTGAATATTACTATACATATCTGCAATTATGTTTTGTGATCCTGTCATAGCCACAAAATAGAAAGTCACCCCGGAGGATACAGCAAGTTGAGCTCTTAAATGGCCAATTCCAGGTTCAGGATAGAAATTGCACAAGGTGAGAAAGCCACAGAACAGTTACATTATCAAGCACACAAAATATGCCTAAAACACAGTCACATTTAAAAGCAAGCAAGTAAATACTGAGATTGTCCCAGAAAGTCACAAGAGCTAAACTGAAGAGGCTTACATTGGTTAAATAACAACACAATGGTTAAAACATATCAACATGCTGCAATCTCTGAAATCACTGTAATACTTAAAATACTTAAAACTCTGACATGAGATTGGACACTCAATATGTTATTCAGAAAACTGCTAAGAATTTAGTAATTATCCTAATGTTCCTGCATAGCTGAAGAGAAAACCAATAACTTATTGGAAATTTTCACAGAGGAATTTCTGCTAACATGGACAAAAAGCATGATAGAGTATCACTCTGTAATAGTGATAGACTCTCATGATTTAACAATCCACTCTGACAGAATGCACCTCTGGATAAAGATCCTCTATTGCTTACAAAATAATCAAGTCAACAGTTTTCGGTGCCATATGCACATTACAATCACCGAGAGCTCTTAAAAATCTATTGAGGCCCTCCCTGGTGGCGCAGCGGGTTAAAGCACAGCACTGAGAATATGAAGCCACTTCCCCATGAGTTCGATTCCCGCCTGCCCCGGAGGAGACCACATGGCGAGCCAGACCTCTCCTGGCCCGCCCGCTGCTTCCCTCAGCAGTGTACTTCGTAAATCTGCCTATTCTGCTCCCCACTCTGTCTCTGGTGAAGCCTCTCACCGCCCCTGAGCCTCTGGCCTGTACCCCAGTTCTGTATGAATAAATAAATAAATCTTAAAAAAAAATTTAAAAAAAAAATCTATTGAGCCCAGGGCCTTCTCTGGTGGTGAAACGGGTTAGGATGCTGCACTGCAAGCTAGCCACAGTCACTTCAGTGTGAGTTCGATCCCCAGCCCTGGAGGTGATCCACAAGGCGTGGCAGACCTCTCCTGTCTCACTGGCCCCTGTACCTCTGGCCTGTACCCCAATTCTATATGCATAAATAAATAAATTTTAAAAAATTACTGAGCTCAAATCTGCTCTGAGAGTGGAGGCTAGCCATCAGAAATATATATATAGGTTCCAGAGATGTCCTGACTTGTAGTTAAGGGCTGAGTGATATGAAAAGACTGCGTGATATGAAAGGCTGATGGAATGGAGCCATCAGGCAGGTGAAAAATACGGGACCACACTGACTGGTCTCAGGATCACCAAAGAGACAACCAGACTCAAAGTGTCCCTCGATGTGATGCAATTTGAGGTATACAAAAATACATAGTTAAACTTTTTAGCAAAAAGTCAAACCTGAATGTAATCAAGCCTCCAGCTCTAGTTTACGGGGAATACAAGAAGGGTGCTAAACGTGCTACATGCCACCACAGGAATGCAATCAGCAAAATCGAGATGGGAAATTTTACTGGAGCAGTAAACTGGCTGCTTCATTTAAAAAATGATAAATCAGGGCCCTCCTTGGTGGTGCAGCAGGTTAAAGCACAGCGGATTAAAGCAAAGCACTAAGAGGCTAGAGCCACTTCAGCATGAATACGATCCCTACCTGCCCTGGAGGTGACCACATGGCACAGCAGACCCCTCCTGACCCACCCGCTGCTCCCCTCAGCAGTGTACTTCGTCGACCTGCCTGTTCTGCTCCCCACTCTGTCTCGGGTGAATCCTCTCATTGCCCCTGCACCTCTGTCCTGTACCCCAGTTCTGTATGCATAAATATAATAAATCTTAAAAAAAATGATAAATCAGTGAAAAGTTTTAGAGAGGAGAAACTCTCAAAGATTAAAGGATATTTAAGAGGTTACCCAGTGCTATATATTAACTTGGTTAAACTTTGGATTCAAAGCAACCAACCACAAAGAGACATGTATGTATGGGATGACTAGGATACGTAAGAATACTAAGGAGTTATTATTTTAGCGTGACAGTGTGTTAACGTTATTTTTCAAAGGGTCTTGATCTTTTAGAGATGGAAGAATTATGAATAACATACTGTGGTTGGATATTAAATAATCATGTGTGAGGGTTAGATGGGAACTGAAGTTAAGAGCTGTTGAAATTGAAAAATGGATTATTGGAAATTAATCATGCTGTACTCTCTATTTTTGGTATACATTTAAAACTTTCCATAATTTTTTTTTTAAAGCAACTATGTAGGACATGTTCAAAATGAAACTTGATAGGAAACTTCTAAAAGCTGAGAGTTCACCTTTAATTCTTTCCCATTCTGATGAAAACTTTTCTAAAATGTGCCTTAGACTTATCTCCTTAGGCACAATAGAGTGCAATTCAATTTAATTTAACTTTTCATAACCTTTGCCATCTTAATGACCATCAGTTATCATCTTATATTTCAGCTTAGCTTTGTCTGCTTGTGACACAGAGTCAGCAAGGTAGGGATGAGTGTACTGATCCAAGGGGTAGCCGTGAAACACATTTTCTGGAAAACGGTTTTGTGGTAAAGAGAGTGTGGTTACCTGCCTGGAAAATCTGCTACAGAATATACTTTTCCATCATTCAGCTTCAAGCATTTACTCATCACGGGTTATCTGCTTTGTATCGAATATGGTGGATTCAGAGACGCAAATGCAGTAAGAGACAAGATCGTGTCCACATGCATCTAGTGTGTGCACACATAAACACAGCATATTGTGGAGACGCTTGAGGAGCACAGAATAAATATATAAATAGTATGTTTATAAATATATAAATAAATAATCATAGACTGTTTAAAAATAGCATGAATCACAGAAAGGTAAAGTAACCTGTTCATGCCCTCACAGGTTCTAAGTGGCAGAGCTCAACTGCAAAGCCTACAGGCTTTAGAACACTGGCTTACTCATTAACTGCCTTCCAAGATTAGCAGCGAGCCTGGTGATTTCACAGACAGGGAGAGACTCCCCTGAACAGCATTGCAGTTCCTTTAAAAAGGACAGCGAGGGAGGGGCGAGGAGGAGGACAGTGGGAAACTGGCTATAGGCTCAAGCTCAGTCTGTGTTTCTGAACTTTATTCTTTGGTAAATGGGGGTTCAAGCATTAATGGCTTAAATAAGGTTAAGACCACAGCTCAGAGAATTAGGCCAGTTATTATTATCCTCATTTCTGCTGGGAATGAAGAACAGATTGTAAAGCTAATAAAAGTTACTCATCAGGTCAGCTACAGTGTATTAACCATGCCTCTAACTTCCATACGCTTAATGCTCGAACATCTGCTCTACGTACATAAGCTGGACACACCTTAGCTTGGACAAACTGCTAACATGCTTGAGTCACCTGGCCTGGACCTCCCACCTCTCTGGTTACCTGCTTTCCATCAGGAAGTCCTTCTTTGAGGGGCATGCTTTTCATTTTCTAATACAAACCAGTCACCTGGAACCTCACATCCCCAACCATATTTATGGAGGTAGAACATCTTGGGTTACTCCACACACCTGCTCTTGTCACCCCAAAGCAGGTGTAGGCCACTAGGAAAAGCCTTTGTGCCCCAGAGCTTGCTGAAATTATTCATACTAGCCATTCCTAAACCTGCCACCACCTTGCCTGTCCCTTCTTATGAAACCATAATGTAAGCACATACTCCTGTGCACTCCCGTCTCTTGAGCTCTGTGAGCACAATGAGCTTGTCTTTTCAATGCCAGCCCTCTGCTCTGTCGGCCTCCACACACCTGAATAATAAAACATAACCTATTAAAGCATGCAGGACTAGCAGAAGATTGCAGACTACTTGATTACATCTTAGGCGGGGTGTTCTCCCTCTACATGGCTATATGTGGGTCTCTAATGCTCTGCAAGTTTAATGGAAACCAAAGTCTATTAATGTGTAATTTTATTTAATTATCTCAAATTCTTTTGTATTTATAAATAATTTTCTCCTATCTTTATTGCTCTTCAAAGTCATAACTTACCTTGGTTTCTCCATGTTCTAATTTCTTATAGGCTGTTTAGTCAATTTTCAATATCATAGCTCTGAGGCAGGTGTCAATAAATTATTGAATTCTTCGTATTGTATAATGTATTATCAGTGGTAGTCATGATAGATAGTTCTTTACTTATAACAAAAAATTGTATTTCTTTTCGATAGCATATGCCAAGACATCTCTAGTATGGTAGGAGAGTTTGGGTCTGGGAGTCAACTTTCCCTTTAAAAAACATGAGTTCATCAGCTTCTCTTTGCCAGGTACTGTGTGATATGCTGCAGACACAGTGATGGGCAACAGCAGGTGCCATCTCTGTTCCATGGTAAAAGGAAATGAAGGCGATACACATTAATCACTTGCAAATTGTAACAGCTATAGGGAAGAATAATACCAGTTGCAACAAGGAACTTTTTGGGCTGACTACCTTATTCCATGGGGTCACAGGGACTTCTCTAGGAGAACTGATAACAAAAGGATAATATCAAGTTAAGTAGTGAGGAGGTTGAAAAGAATATACCAGTCAGAAAGAACAGCAAAAATCTGAGAGGAAGCCTGCATCATTAAATTTAAAGAAGGGGATTGGTACATGGTGAGCATGGAAAGCCAGACAGAAGCCAGATCACAAGGACTCCGAGTGGTCATTTAGGGCCTATGGTCTTGACCGTGAATCAAAAAGCCTTAGCTGAATTCTAGCTCAGTTCCTCTTTGTGCATATGACTTTGGGTATATTATTTAATCTTTCCTATGCTCCTATTTCCTCACATATAAAATGTTATAATAAGAAGTACCTACTTTATGGAATATCTGATGGAAAAAAACTAAGATTATCATATTATCTCAAATCACTTTTACCACAGTGCTATCTCATTTTTTCTCAGGTAGTTTAAGAGCCTAGACACACACTAAATCAAGTCAGAAATAGAATCTTTAGGCATTTGAGGGTCTAACAAATGGATGGCAGGAAAGCTCTGTCATATAGCTGCCAAGTGGGCCATTTTCAACGTTGGTTGGCGTCTCTAAAGTTGAACCCATTCATCTCCATTTCTCTTGAAGACTGTGTGCCCCTCTTAATGTTTTCCATTTCAATAAAGGGGATCACCAGCACTTCAATCATGAACTAACAGCTTGCTGGGCAGTCTGAACCTCTCCTTCCATCCTACATTTAATTAGTTTCAAGTGGAACCCCTTTGGTGAATTCCTCCCTCTTTCCTGCCACTTCTGGCTAACTCAGGCCCTCAATATCTTGCCAGGCAAGTCCAAGCAGCTTATACTAGAACTTTCTAGCTCACAGATTCCACCTCAATCCCACTCCTCTGTTAGCTTTATAAAATGTCAAGTCCCTCTGCTATAAAGTTCCAGCAGCTGTCCTGGATGGCTCCTCCACACTCTCGCCCTAACGCTCATGTCCACTTCCCCTGGATCACCCTAGAGAATAAAGTTTAAACTCTTTAGCAGGGCACAGAAGGCCTTCCTCAGTCACTCTTTAACCTAATTTTTCAACCTGTTTCCTGCCAGGACCTTCCCACACACATTCGCCTTTCAAAGGACAAAAATTCTGTGTCCATTTCTGCAAAAGGTGCTGTTCAGAGCTCCCAAAACTCAGTGTCTTTGATCCTGCGGCTGCCCTGCCTGGAATGCTGTCCTGCTCCTGTCTTCCTCTCCTCACGAGCCCAGCAACCTTATCCTTTAAAACCAGCTCAAATATCAGCTGGAGTGTAAAGATTTTCTCTCAGCTTCCTCAGTTTTTATTGTACAGACCTATTTTAATGCCTATTTTTGTCCAGCCACCTCACTCCACTAGAGGGCACAGATCAGAGCTTCTCACAGATAGCCCTATCTCAGAGCAAAGTGCCAGACCCAGTTGAGAGGCTTAATTTTTTTTTAATCACTGAGGACCAGTTGTTTTGTTTTGTTTTTTAAGATTTATTTATTTATGCGTACAGAGCTGGGGTCTACAGGCCAAAGGTGCAGGGGCAGTGAGAGGCTTCACCAGAGACAGAATGGGGAGCAAAACAGGTCAACTGACTAAGTACACTGCTGAGGGGAGCAGTGGACTGGTCAAGAGAAGTCTGCTGAGCCACGTGGCTCATCTCTGGGGATGGGGATGGAACTCGCACTGAAGCGGCTGTGGCTAGCTTGCAGTGCTGCATCCTAACCCATTGTGCCACCAGGAAGGGCCCTGGATTGGCCTCATTTGATGACTACTGAGAGGCCTCAGATGAATGCTGAGAAAAATAATTAAAGGGAGATGATTTCAAGTTGATGGTTAAACTAGTAGAAACTGTTAGCAAAATTAAGATGTGATTTAACAAGAACTAAGGTTTTTATCACTGAAAGTTTGCTTGTTGAATTACAAAATCAAAGATTTAGGGACCAGGGCAAAAGCTGGCTAGTGTATGCTAGTAAGTCTTTTAAACTACAAACTTCACATTTTACATGGCCCTACTGTTTTTTTCCACAGCTACCCAAGCACTGTAGCTGTGTATAAGAACGCTATCCCAAAATAAATCAGATTAACACAAAGCCTTATCTTAGAGTAAAAAAGCTACTTTTCAAATAAACTACCTTTTATTATGACATTAATTCCAGACACATTAAATGTCTGAAAAGTTTTATTTCCAACAGTGGTTTTACTCACTGGGGTTGAGGAGATAATAATAGTCATAACAAATATAATGTATACTATAGCAAGGAACTAAGTTAAATGAGATGTGCTCACCTCAGTAACTAATCCTGATGTTATTAAATCATGAAGGCCAACTTATGTAAGCAATTCAGGACTCCTTTGGAATAATAGTCCTTCAGAATAGTAGTTGGCATATGTAATTATACTTACAGTTCTTCATATTTTTTCTAGTATTGCGAAGATATCATTTGTAGCTCAAGGAAATATTTAGAAAATAACATAAGCATTATTTTATATGAATATATTTAAAAAGTATTCAGCAGTGTATTTGCTGCATTCTATCTTGCCAAATATTCAGAAAATGTTAGCTCTTAACAAATATTTATAAATATGATATTTGTCATATTGGAGGCAAATTATATTTTTTCTTGAAGTAGTATTGCGTCAAGTTCCTTTCTAAATCAGTATTTTATGTGTATACACATTCCATAAATTTATTATGAAATGTATATCTACAGTTTCCAACAAATAGTGAGGTCATAGTTAAAAACCAGACATTCATATCCTTCAACTGTCTGCCATATATGATACATAGTCTCATATTAGATGACAGTGACACAAATGGTTTCTGTTCAAGGCTGACAGATGTCTAAAATCATGTCCCAGAACTCTCCATTTTATGTCCAATCTGTTAGTGAAAAGCAGAATGCAGAAGAGAGATCCAGAATTTAATTACAGTTCTGTCTCTAAAGAAAACTTGGACAAGGAATTTAAACTCTCGGAACCTCTGTTTGCTCATCTTGAAAATAGAAACGTTGCACTAGGTGCTTTAAAATTCTCTGCTTTATTTATTTATTTATTTAACAGGGTGCAAATAGTTATTTATTGAAATGTAAAGGTAAATCAATTCTGAATCTCTGCTGGCTGGCAGCCCAGTGTAAGTACTTCCCAGTAACATGTTTATCTCACGCCTTGTTCTATCCCATGCCACATCCCCACTGCCTTTTAGCCAGTTGACAGCTTTTATCAGGGGATGAGCAACAGGAAGAAAGTAAACAGATAACAATATTTACTGTTGCTGTGAAAACATGAAGGTCAAAGTGACTTCTGGAGATTACCTGTGGGTATCACTTAAGCCTGAGCATCCATTAATTAGAGCTAATCAGTCAATGACACCCTGGAGGTCTTCTCACTAGTCTTAGAGATCATAACATGCCCTGGAGATATGGAGACTATTCTGGCCAGGAGAGTCCTGCTTTTAGCCTCTGTTGTCCTGGAGTAACTATTAGTAGAAATACCCCCTTCAACTTAACTCTCAAAGTTGACCTATTTTCCTGATACATCACCTGGATACTCTATGGGCATGGAAGGTAAAAAAAAATGGTAACTATCTCATCCTGACAATCTCTGGGCCATCCACTCCACTCTCCAGTCCCTCTTGTGACTGTTCTGAGTGGGCACAGACGAGAGGGAGTTCCCAGGCCTTGTCTGCGGTAATTGTGCTGCAAAGAACCTTTTTTCTCCTAAAGGCATTCCTTAAGTATACAGTGGACCATCTTTGTTCGGCAAGAAAAAAAGGATTTCATAGTATAAATTTAGGGGGTCTCAAACTTAAAAGTTGTATTTTAATGCTAAGTGAATTTAAATAGCTGCTTTTGAATCTACCAAGAATCTCTTTTGAGTCTGCATGGGTCAAACATTTAGATTCACTAGAGATGGCCAGAGAAAAGGATCAGAACTTAGAACTTCTGTGGTGTCACTACATTGAATAGATCCCAGATATGTGAACTGGATTTCTGGCCCACTTTTATTCAAGCTTTTTTTTAATAGTTTCTCTTTGTGTTTAATCAGGGTAGTTTTACTCAATTGCTACTATCTTAAGTAAGGGTAAGGACAGCAATGACATCTGATGGAAAGGAAGTTATAAACTATAGATATAGATACTTTATTTTATTATCAGAAAATAATAATAATAATAATGTTCATTAATATCAGAAATTTCCCAAGAGACTGTCCCTGGTGCACAGTAGGTTAAAGCACAGCACTGTGAAGCTAGCCACAGCCACTTCAGCACTGAGTTGATCCCCAGCCAGGGAGGTGACCCACATGGCACAGCAGACCTCCTCTGTCTCACCCGCTGTTCCCCTCAGCAGTGTATTTCAGGGGATCCACCTGTTCTGCTCGCCACTCTATCTCTGGCAGATCCTCCGACTGCCCCTGTACTTCTGGCCTGTACCCCAGTTCTGTGTGTATAAATAAATAAACCTTTAAAAAAAATTCCAAAGAGAACCATATTTACCATATTGCTTACAGCAGAAAGTCACCTCTAAGAAACACAAACACTTGTATCATAAAGTCACAGAAGTTGTCTTTAGAATGGAGGGACACTTGCTTTATTTAAATAACATGTCATCTCATAGAAAAAAAAAAACATGATAAATATGAATTCAAAACAGACCATTTTCTTGCTCCATCATAGCCAAAAGATGAACCATGGTTTCAAGAGAGTTCTTAGGGCAGTTTACTCTGGGGCATTGAGTCCCACATGTTCTTATTCATTATAAACCACCACACTCGTGATGCACATAGAAGGTCCCGGATGTCTGCCAACCACAGGGCAGTGGTACCGGGGTCATGCTTCCTCACAGTGGGCAGTGCCATTCAACACTGGGCAGACCATGGTGACTGGGTCCACAGCAATACAAAGAATGCAGTGCATTTGTGACCTTGAAGGTGCTGGGGAGTGTTGCCTCACACTTGAAAATAGTAAGTACTCAGAAACCTTTTCAGTCCGTTTGATTTTCAACTCCTGGAATGGGCTGCAAAACAAAGGAACTAGTTCCTCAGCATTTTCCCTGTGAAGAATAATTTTTCCCTCTGAAAATTCTTGAGTAAGGGAGAGGGGACCAGAGTGGTAGAAGTAGAGAGGAAAAGTCTATTTTAAATGTTAGAGGTGGGCCCTCCTGGTGGCACAACGGGTTAAAGCACAACACTATGAAGCGCTCTGAAGCCACTGCAGAACAAGTTCAATTCCTGGCCAGTGAGGTGACCCACATGGCGCAGCAGACCTCTCCTGTGCTACCTGCTGCTCCCCTCAGCAGTATGTTTCACTCCATCTGCCTGTTCTGTTCCCCACTCTGTCTTTGGTGAATCCTATCACCACCACCCTCCCCACATCTCTGGCCTGTGCCCCAGTTCTTACAGGCATAAATAAGCAAATCTTTAAAAATAAAATGTCAGGTGAAGAGGGAAAGGATACAGCTCCTGGTTCTCACAGAGTGTTAAGGTAAGTTTCCCAACCTTGTAAAAGTAGAGAGAACAGTATCCCTTCTGCATACTCAGTCTGCTATGAAGTCTGGTTTAAGAAATGGGGTTCACCTCATTTGTTAGGTTCACATGTTTAAAATATTAAAATATTTAGAAGTATCATAAACACTATAAAAAATAACCCCCTGGACTCTGACTGCAGGGGTAGGGGAAGCAGGCAGCAGGGGGAAAGGCCCAGTGGACTATGGTGGAGGCTCTGTGCTTTGGTCCTGGCGGGGGCATGGCAACATAAAGCTTACAGGTGTGAACCTGTACCTCTAAATCACATCAGTGCTGCAAACCAACGTTTCCTCACTAAGAGGAACTCTGTAAAAATGCAGACGCGCTAGTGAACCTCAAGTACAATGAATCAGAATTTTTATTTGAACAAGATGCCCCGGTGATTCTTATGCATAAGATGGCTGGAAGCACAGCTCCAGAGTCAGTGGAATCAGCAGGTGGACAGCTAATCCCTTCCCACTGAGGATGTTTACTTCTCTGCTGCAAATAAATTTATCACTGTTTTCAGTAGTCCCATTTCTAGTGCCCTTGGAGGAAAAAAACAACGAACTGTCAATTCCTGTTATGTTCCTCATAACAAGTTACTGAACTCTGAGTAACTTCTTTTTATCAAACAACACACAAATATACACACATGCACTCGAAAATCTATTTCCTGGCACCCAAGAAGGTGTCTAGCACAAGGCAGAAAATTATTTCTGACACAGTAAGGAGACATAGGACCTGCAAGCTTTGCCTCACTTCTGAAAGAACAAGGCCAGTTTTCCCAAAGACATTTCCTCCAGTCTCAACAAAAGTCGTGACAGGTATTTTTTTGTTGTACAAAATAAAGAGGCCATAAAGTTGATATGGAAAAAGAAACCATAGACAGGAAAAGAAAGACAACTGTCAGAACACAAGACTGTAACAGAACATGTAAAATTGTAAAGAAAGATTCTATTAAGAAGAACATATAAAACCATGTTTAATTAGTGCAGAGTTATTTCATTACAAATGCTATCAACAGGTAGACAAAAGGGTAAATCCCAATTGTAAATATGAACTATTTAACAGAAGTGACATGAAATGAGACACAATGAATATATATAAAGACAGAAGAATAGCCTTCTCACTGATAGTAAGGACGAAAAAGAAATAGAATAAAACTGAGATATTCATAGTTTTTCAAACTGAGAAAAATTAAAAAGTGCTGTAATACCACCAAGATAGCAGCAAATACCTTATGGTTATTTAATGATCATTAATCTATACTGCTTTATAGATAACATTTGCCTCCATTCTTTTTTTTTTTTTAAGATTTATTTATTTATGCTTATGGAACTGCTGTACAGGCCAGAGGAGTGATGGGTGAGAGACAGAGTAGAGCGCAGAACAGGCAGATCTACTGAAACACACTACCGAGGGGAGCAGCAGGTGGGTCAGGAGGGGTCTGCCTCGCCATGTGGGTCACCTCCAGGGCAGGGATCCCGAACTCCTGTATTGGCTTTGAAGAGCTTCATAATGCGGTGCTTTAACCCATTGTGCCAGGGAGATCCCAACACTTGTCTTGTCTCCATTCTAAGGGTATATATGTGTGTGTATATACATATATACACACACACATGAATATATATATATACATATATGTTAACTCTAATCCTCATAAAACTCTTCAAAATAGCAACTTTCTTTCCTACTTTATAGAGGAGCCTAAAGAACTAAATGTTCTTGACAAATTTGTGAAGAGCTATATAAACATTAACTGTTTTGTCATCAAAGTCAATACGTATCTTTAAACATAGCAATCTCACTCCTGAATCTCTAACCCAAGTGAAAAAAAATGTAGCAAAAATATGCGGAATGAATATATGAATTACGTGAATGGGTGTATGTAGACAGGCATATGAACATATATCTTTGTAGTAAAGAAAAACAGGGATACATACTAGGGAGTTAACATGGATTATTTTGTTGGAGGGAAGGCAACATTGGAGAAAAGAGGAAGGTTGGAGAAAGATGAAAGCAATCACAATAAATCAGAACATGTGCACAGAAAATGAGAAAGTTAAAGAGCAGGTTAGCCACAAAAAGAACCTTTTGACGTCTTTAAAGACACTACATACCTAGGGGAGTTAAGGAATACTTGCTTTAAAACAAATTTTGCTATACAGAAGAACAATACATTTATTAAATGATTTGGGATCCCTTATATTGAACAACAACAACAACAAAAGTTTAAGTAATTCAAGGATTCAAAACTCAGTGTCCATATAAGGGCATTACCTGGGGATAAGAGGACTGAGTTCTGCTCCTAGGGCTGTCATCCTGGCTCTCAGGCATTCAGCAAGTCACTGACCACTGAGGGGCTACACTTTCTCATCCATATCTGAAGGGAGTTCAACCAGGTCACCCTAAACTCTCTTTTAGTTATAAAAAAAAAGTGATGTCTATAATTAAATAGCATAAAATAGAAAAGTGCTTAATGAGTAAGCAGGGATAACAATTACTACTCATATTGAAGAAACAAAGTTAGAATCTGAATACCTTAAACTAAGCGGGTAATTTAATAATCCACATAACATGTGCCTTTTAGAATCAAAAACTGCAAAAGGATCAGTGATACTGCATTTCCAAGTGGATGAATTTAGCTATTGCTGAGTAAAAATAATGTTGCCAGTTTAAACATCATTCAGATGACTTAATGAAGTGAGTCTTAATTGATCACCTTAAAGTGGAGTCATCCAAAATGCAATCCCTTAGAGAACACAAACCTGCGGAAAGGGCTGGTCAGTCAGACAAAATTATGCACTAACATTTTTAGCAGAAGATTTTGAATGTAAAATTTAGTAAAGCACAAAATTAACACCCCAAATGTGCTTAAGCATGACAACTTCTTGAAATAGCATTCAAACTTTAATTTCCACGTTTTCTTCATAAATTTTATTAAATAATAATGGGATTATTAATAACAATAAAAATGTATGCCTAGGTGCAAAGCATAACAAGTCACCAGCTCATAGGGCATAAAGATTTCCAAGAGCTTGTTAAATTTTATGTGTTTTATTTCCTCAAATGACTATGGGATTTTCCAAAAGCACGTACAAAATTCCTTAAAACTTTGCCAACTTAGAAATAGTACATGAAAATCACCTTTTCAGGCTGTATGGAATCTCCTGGAAAAATCTATCGTCTTTTGATAGGATATCCTGAGTATGAATTCCTACAAACACAGTAAGCTTGTTTGCTCCAACAGATTTTCTAGGCTAGGATGACGTAAGGAAACAATCTGTGGCTTGCATGGCTATCAGAAATTCCTGAAGAGGAGACGCTCCCTCTGTAGTATGTCATGATTTTGTTATCTACAAGCACGTGCACTTATTTATATCCCAGATTAACTTCAAGTCTAATTTTACTGCCACTAGTGTCCTGGGGTGGATTTCTATTTTCTAATTACAAATGTAACTCGAGAGCTAGATCAAAGGCATTTTATGGGCAAAATCTACTCAGAGAAATAGAGGGTGTGATCGGACGCAATTAATGAATGCTTAGCCCAGCCCTGGGCGCGTGACGCTGTGGCCGTACCAAACCGAGCCCAGCCGTCCCCACCTGTTGGTACAGTGGAACTGCTTGACTTACCCAAAAGAGCAGATTCAGCGCGTACAGCAGGCAGCGAAGGCACTTCACGGAATCTTCTCTGGCCATTGTGAGCTTGGGGAGGGAGAAGCCCCATCCTTTCACCACATCCTACCCCTAACAGCAAAGTGGCCGCGATCTGCAGGGGCCGGGAAGAACACAGGACTTCTCACCAGCACGCTCCCCACCCCCAGGCCACTACCCCTCCTCCGCCAGCAGCTAGGTCCAGGGTCTGCTCCGTAGCCAGTTCACAGAGACGCTGCTTCCCCCGAAATCATTTGTTAAAAGTTTTAACAGTAACCTAAACTCTCAAAAGTTCCAAATCGGCTTCAGATAACACCTGTTGGGAAAAGACTGACTCCCGGATGAATGAAGGCTCACGGTAGACGCCCCTTCTCAGGGGACACGCGGCGGGGTCCTCTGCATTCTGACGAGTCTTGTACAACCTCCCCCAGTCCACGACCCTCCTCGGGGACAGCCCTGTTCCCAGCAGTCTCGAAAATTAGCAAACCCAGGACCTCGCGGAGCCGGCACAAGCACGGCCTGAGAGTCCAAGGGCGCGAGAGTCCCAGGACAGAACTGGGACCTGCAACTGTGTGCGCGCACACGCGCCCCGACCCGACCCGCAGCTCCCGGGTGAAAGCGGGGCGTCCCGCTGGAGGGGGGCAGCGCTCAGCAGAGATTCCTCCTGGCAACTTGGATTTCCCTGGGAGAACGTGAGAAATGATGTTTCGACCCGGGAATGATGGATTAGCCAGGGGCTGGGGGCGGGGAGGGAACGGGGAATCGGGGCCGGTGCAGCTGTGCCGACGCCGGCTAGTCATTCCCGAACCCCTCCCCCGGCCCCGGCCGCGACCCTGCGCCCGGACCCGCCCGCCGAGCACAAAGCCGAGCGCGGCCCCCAACCCCGGCCACCAAGTCCGCGCGCCCCCGGCAGGGCGCGGGGGGAAGCGCGGGCGGCGGGGAGCCCTGAAGCCAACCCCTAAGTAGTTTAGCACACAGTGCGGAGGGCAGGCGGGACGCGGGCAGGAAAGACTGGAGACGCGCGGCCACTCACCGTCGGCGCCAGGCTCCCGGCCCCACTGCCGCTCGGGGACAGCTGGAGACGCACCGCGGGGGCTCATCGGGTCAGGGGCGCTCCTCCCGGGGAGTCGCAGGGCTGCATTGGCTCACGCTGGGGACGCTTCCTGCTCTTCCTCTCCCCCAGCCGCCGGCCGCCTCCTGGGAAAAAGAAAAAAAAAAAAAAAGGAGTCCCGGGCAGCAGTTGCTGGAAAGTCTCCGCTAAGCCACCTCCCAGCGCCGCTGTCCCTCCCAAGTCCTCGCCAAGTCCGGACGAGGCAGCGGCGGCAGCCAGGGCCAGCTGCACAAACTCTCGGCGCATGCTCGCAGCCGCTGGCTGCGGGGGTTGGAGCCTTAGTGGGTGTTTCTTGTCCCCTCACCCGGCGTGAGCTCCCGGGGGGACACCGTGCGTCAAAACACACGCTCTAGAAAGAGGAAACCTACGGAGTTTGAAAGTCGGCGCAGAATCCCCCTTTAAAACCGTGGTGTTGGGGGAGCGGAGGCTGCGTTTTAACCATGAGGAAACAGACTTTTATTATATGAAAATATTTGCGTTTGAGAAGGGGGGTGAAGGAGTGGCCCAACCCAATTCCTGCAACGAGAGACTAGTTTTCACAACCTCTCTGGAGCCACCTCCTGTGATTTGTCACTAACATGGTGCCCTGTGACCCTTCTTATTGCTTTGTCGCCCTCCTAGATTTAAAAAAAAAAAAAAAAAAGTTTTTGCGCTGCCCCCCCACCACAAAGTGCATTAGTAGCATTTAAGTAAACAACTGGAGTAAGCGTGTTTGTCTGATAGTCAGAATAGAAGGAAATCGTTTTTTAAAACACTTCCATATGTAATCCAAAATTTTCTACCACTAAGATTGTTTTTGTTACAACTGAATGACTTATCTTGAATTGTCTAGACAATAATGAATAGTTTAATATTTTCTAAACTAGATGTTCAGGAAACATCTAGTCTACTCAGTCTACTCAAAGGAGACTATTCTGAAGCACCTTCCTTTTTAAATCATTCAATACTATACTTTGTATACATTTTTGATACTTATATTTACAAGTTTCCACATTTCTATGATTACTTTTATTTTAAAGATTTATTTATTTATGCATACAGAACTGGGGTACAGGCCAGAGGTGCAGGAGCAGTGAGAGGATTCACCAGAGACAGAGTGGGGAGCAGAACAGGCAGATCAAAGAAGTACACTGCTGAGGGGTGCACCGGGGGGGTCAGGAGAGGTCTGCCAGGCGATGTGGGTCACCTGCGGGTTGGGCATCAAACTCATGCTGAAGTGGCTTTAGCTTCTTAGTGCTGTACTTTAACCTGCTGAGCCAAAAGGGAGGGCCCCTCTGATTGCTTTTATGCACGTGGTATAGCAAATAAAAGTTCACTGACAATGTAGATTATCTGAAATATGAGCAACATCTTTGAGAAACTTAAATATGAGTATCCTCCTTTAATTTCCTTGGGGACAAAACTAAAACTGAAGTCCTGTGTTGGTCATTACCTGTCTAGGGTCAGCTGCTATGTGAGTGGCATGACAGTGAGAGACAAACTCTCATTTGGGCAGAAGTATAGTCAAGACCTAAGGAGTACCTAGGTGTTCTCCGTAGGGCAGGAAAACTCTTTATAAATCCCTATGCCATTTGTAAGGCAATTAGCCTTCCCCTCCCCCATAAAGCACAAAGACAGCCAGCCACCTGTGCAGAACACCAAGAAAAAGGTTCAAACATTCATCAGGTAACTAACTCTGGCAACAAAGTACTTTTTGGAAACATGAAGAAAAGATACTCATTTGTATACTGTGTGTGTGTGTGTTTTTTGTTTTTTTTTTTTGCTCAATTTTGGGTGAATGACAATTCTAATTCCTCTAATGATTAGAAATGGAAAACATTCCCAGTCTATTAAGAGAGACATTAAATTAGCATTAAAATGCCATTATAATGAAAGAAAAGAGTGCAATTTCTATATCTCTGATAAGAGATCCTCTGCTAGTTCTATAAAGTTGTGATGTGTCTTTTAGTTTATTGACCTATTTAAGGACCCCGGAATAATAACACTTCAGAGGAAGGTGCTTTATAGGTATTTGTGCTTCACCCTCTTTTTAGTCAGTGAAGAATTTGGTACCAAGTGGGAATTAAGGAGTTGGTCAATATTTTATCTTCGTGTCAGAGTCCAACTAAAATCCAGAATAACTCTAATGAATCTGTTAGTTCAGTGTTTCAAAACTGTTTACTAAGAATTGCTTAAGTAGTTTTGAGAAAATCCTGATGTCCAGGCTATACCCCCACCAATAAATTAGATGTGATCTGGGCATCTAGATTTTTTCAAAATTTTTAAGGTAATTTTAATCTATAGCAAATTTGGGAAGTCATTGTAACTTGCCTTTTATAGATACCTAAAAACGAGCAAAGGCTTAGCTGGATCAAATTTCTCACCTGTGAGTTAATAAATTTGAGTTAATATTCCCATTTTATAAATAAAGAAAAAAACAGTCATAGTTACTGCTATAATATTCCTGATAGTCATATGAGTCTGTGATCCAAATATCATAGAGGAGATCTCACCACAATGAGGCATTGCCGCACAAATCAGTTCGGATTGTTTAAATCTAACCACACCTCCCTTTACCTTCCTTTCCCCAACTCTAGTTCTGCCTTGTGGAGCCCACCACATCAAGGTCCTTCCTCCCACCTGACAGTCTTTCAACTGTTTGAGGGCAGCTGATGTTTCCTCTCTCTCTGGGATTCTGCTCTTCTCCAGGATTACAGACACACAAAAAAGACTTGACATCACAGCCACCATTCTGTAAGTTCTGCATCATTCTAAATAAGAGTAATATTTTTTGTGTGCACAAAGAGAGAAGTCCTAAATCAGGCATGACAATTTCAACATAGGACACATTAGAAAGATTATATGGTATAGTCATTTCGCCCCTGAAATAGAAATCCAATTCCGAGGCCAAGTAGTCTTCATTAAATACCTTGCAAATGTATGTCACATATTAAAGTTACTAATAAGGCAGGTCTGTACCCTCCTGGGGGAAAGCAAAAACTATTAGTTTAGGTAGTAATTACAGGTACCATTTGTGAACTATTCATTATGTGTGAGTTCTAGAGTCAGAGTAAAACATAATATGAAGTCAGGTAATGCAAGTTCTTCCCTCCACAAGGCTGCTCATTTGTTCCCACCTTATTTCATTCTGCTCATGTTGCATAAAAGGAAGGAGGAACATGGGCATTTACTTGCATGAACGAGTTTCTTAGTATAATACACCTAAAGCCGACCTAAGGAAATTCTTTACAATCGACAAGGAAAAAGACCTTGGAATGTTTTCAGCAAGTATATGTGCCTGGTATACAGGTGCTTCTCAGAATGTATCGTGTCCATCTTCATCACAACAAAATAAGCTACTGAGACTCAGTTGATTTCTCCAGGGTCATACTGGAAACAAGGAAAGAAACTGAGATTCTAAGATCTGTCAGACTCTTCTCATTTGTCTACATTACAAAAATATTTCCAATTTGGGAAAAGATTCATTGACAAGTCTCAAGAAGAAAAATATTGTAAGCATTTTTACTAGTTCTTAAGAATGTGAGGTGGAATTTCAAATGCCTGTACTCAATCTATGAATGGAAATATCTACTTTCACTTTTTGCTTCTGAAATTCAACCTCATAAGTCACTGCTGAATTAGGTAGACTGTTCTTGATTACAAATTTAAATTTGGAGTTTCTTTAATGTGCCATTAGATTTAAATTTCAAACAAACAATACATTTCTGGTATATGATGCTCCAAATATTGCCTAGGGCATACGGATACTAAAAAGTATTCAATGTTTGTATGACATTCAAATTTAACTACATATCCTAACATTTGTGTTTGCTAATCCTGACAACCTATGCAAACTGGAAAATTCAACAAAAAGTTCTACAACAGAAAGTAGATATATTATTACACACAAGAAGCCCAGAAACAGCTATTCATCCACTCAACAAGAATATCAAGGAATTAATTAGTTTTCTGTCTAACTCTTTTGATATATTCCATGTGCCAGTTATTGTCTCTGGGCTACTTGCTATGATCAAGATGGCTATGTATTGCACCCAGTTACGACTGCTAGAGTAGGCAAAAAGCCATTTTCTTCTTTGGGTTGCCCTCAGGATCAAGGACCTCTCTCCCACAGTTTAACCATATGTTATCCCTTTGATTCTTTACATTCTCGTGGATGATTCATTTCACACCCTTGAATAAACCAGTTATTGGCAGGGAATATGGGTCTACTGCTACTGATACAGTCCCTGTGCCTGGCAGCCCTTTGCAGAAGCAGGTGTCCACACAGAGAAGTATGACTCCACACAGTCAGGTCATCGTTTGCAGTGAAGAGTGGAGAAAGTTATAGATGCTTCCTTCCTTTCCCACTCATTGCTAAAGCAACTCAGCTGCCTGTCCCCTATTTCTGTGGCACTGCTTAGCAAGGGCCCTTCCTTCCTAAAATTCAACTGCCAAGAGCAGAGGCTCCTAAGAAAACTCAGATCACGTCAGTTCCCTTCCATGCCGTAACATGTACATTCTGCATGCTCCTTTGCATTTCTGCAGTCCATTGGGGAAAAGATTAGCCAAACCAGTACCCTCACATAACCCCCTAGGACACTTTCTTCTAAAGTTTATCCAAACTTAGCACTGTACAAAGCTCAAAGGCTTGGATTTATTTCACCAGCTGATATGGGGGCAAATACTCCAGTCTTAGACAATAAATATGCATTGAATGTTACTGTAAACACAGGACTGTGCTAGGAGTGAGCCAAAGCTCTAATGTTATTTTGCTGCTCAAAGGACTTATAACTTCATTAGCATATTCTCCCATCAGAGAGAAAAACTTACAGAACATAGAAAATTTTTTCTCTCTGTAATTGGTTGTAATTTACAGTTCTTTGAAACAAACTGTAAAGAACAGAAGGGAATACAGTCTCCATTTACAAACAGCTATCAAACCCTACATTTCCTAAAAAGATTCCTCTGGAATTACTCCATTATCTCATTACATTAGCTTCTTGACATACCTACAATACAACAAGTAGGAGAAAGATAAGCAAAAATTACTATGAATATTAGATATTTTTCTTCACCTGCTGCCATTTGGATTCACTTACTGTGTTTTAAAATGTTCAGGTTTCCCCCAACACTGCATTAATGCAATAATTATTTACCTAGATCCAGGCAAAATATTTAACTTTAAAAATTATTTTCAATTTGCTAATCCAAACTCATAAAAGTTATCATCTTACCATCAATAAACCCACCATCTTGTGTAAAAAAATTTAAAAATGTGATTTTATGATTATAATTCAAGTCTTACAAAAATTTTGTCCCTGAAGTAGACTTTGTACTCCTATGTTATGTTGTACATGGTATTTGTACCATGGATGGCAAATTTGAGACATAGTGGCTTTTTATTTCTTTGTTCATAGTATGAATGCATAAATAACTGATGAATAAGAAAAAAAGCTGTGTCTTCTTTCTCTGTGATTCTGCTACATTTATTTTCATCGCAAATCACTAATAATGGTCATTATGTTTAGCTATAGATTGTCATTATTCTTTGAATGCAGTATTCAATGATTACTGTTCACTGTTGTGTGGAAGAGATAGCATGTAAGAGATATAAGATATCCATACAGAACTCCTGCAGGTAATTTTAATAATCTTTAAGTATTTCTACTATTTTAATATATTTTTAGCTTGATCAATAATATAACTCACTGTAGCTATAATAAAAAGGCATAGAATATAATATTTTACTATTGAAAATGCATACATCTTTTTCAAAATGACTAGTGGGAATTAAATTTTGTTTCCTGGTGTGACTTTCCTGTAGATGGTGTTTGAGAAGCCACGGCCACCTTAACACTCAGTTGCAGAAAGGTACCTTTCCAGGTCCACTAATATGGACACAAGCAGGTTCTCATTGCAGGAAGGTGGCCTGAATTGTGCTGCTGGGGCTGCAGGCTGACCGTATCATAACTTAATTAACAAGGCCCCAACAGCTATTCCTTAGATCAGACATAAAAACTGAGACTACAGCTGTTGAAAACCTGGTACATAAATTGACTCTATTTGTTGGCTCTTTTCTTTCTTTGACTGCCCTGCACATCGGCTAAGGACATGATAAATCATTGCCCTTCTGGCCTCCCTGCACGACCGTCACCCCACTCAGGTCCCCATCACCAGCTCTCCCAGGAACGTACCACATTTGCTACAGAATTTCACAAATGAACCTCACTCAGTTATGGGAGCGGGCAGGGACGGCCAGAGCCTAAAAACTAGACCAATCAATTAGGGTGTGACTGGAACTTGAGTGAAGACCCATCAAAGGCAAAGTAAATTCACAGTCAAGCAGAACCAAGCATGAGGGGAATGTGCTGGCAAGCCGAGGTGGAAAGCTCGGCAGGAAGACAGATGGCAGCATCAGAGAGGCCCAGCAAATGGTAGTGGGCAGGTGCCCTGGCAGATGAACAAAGCCCAATAGTACGGGAGCAGGGCAACAGTACACATGAAAGATTCACAGAACCGAGGAAAGACCCCTGTCCTGTCTAGGTGACTTCATCGCTCCCTGCCATGGCCTACTCTGTGAGGCTGGTCAAAGGAGATGGACTTGGATTCTTCGAAAAACCAGATTCAAGATAGGAACCCCAGGCCCAGGGAAATTCCTCCAGTCAGAATATTTATAAGAATATAAATTCCTCCAGTCTTAATGTTAAAGTTAAAAAAGTGTGTAGTTTCCAGATGAAGGAAGATTTTCACTGGTGAGCTGAGGAGTTTACACTTCATTCAGAGGCCACGTCAGACACTGAAGGGGATAGACATTGCAGAGGAAAAAGATAGTGACCCACAACAGTGGTTTTGAAGACCTGCATGGATTTGAATGCTGTAATGTGATAATGAGCAATTGACTTCACCCTCTGTCAGCTTCAGTTTTCTTATCTGTGTACCTACCTCCTAAAGTGGTTATGAGCATTACGTAACATGTGAGTGGCCTAAACTTAGCTAGGGTCACACTGTCCATTGGGGTTTAAATAGAATAAGCTGAGCCTCTTTCCCACAAGCAGTGGGTAAACTTATTTTCCCCTTGCAGTTCCTCTGGGGAGTCTTGGGATGGGAATAGAGGAAGAAATATTTCTTCTAGAATCCTGAATCAGTTTATGGATCATCTTGTCATCCTATGCATGCTGTTCTTTTCTCTGCAATGGGGACAGACTTCAGGAAAAGATTGCTTCCCTCTTAAAGTATCAAGTCTACATTTGTAGCTGGGTTTGACTCACGTCTCAGAGATTCTGAAAAGATTTCTGAGGCAGAGCTCATGCAACTCAAAAATGCAGCGTAGGAATCCTCTGACTAACCTAGTACTACTTATGTCTTCCTAGCAGCCTTTTCTTGAAGCTTCCATGTTGATTGACCCCTCGTTTCTTTTCTCCTACAACATATACACCCACCTCCTCCTGCTGGCAACTCTTTAAGCTGATGTTTTATAGTCTTTGTCAAACTATGCCCTACTGGCCTCAGCTTCCACCTCCTAAGAGAAATTCTGGAGTAATTGGGAAGAGATTCATGGATCTCATAAAGATATCACCTAGCCTAAAGATATTGCCTAGCCTAAAGATAGTAGGTTTTCAGGAGAAAACCTGGGTTAAGATAGTTGAGAAGAAACATTTTGGGATCGGAGCAGATATCAAATACTGAACAATAAAGTATTCCTTCCAAGAAGCCACATTTCGATTGGATTAGTTTGAGGAGGGTTATAGCCCATCATGCATGGTCAAAAAATAATACCAGCAGGTGATTAGTGGCCTTTGGCCAGACAGAGTAGAAGAGGTGTGTTCCCAATATCACAGTCACCCCGCAAAAATCTGTCTCCAAGAGCAGCAGGCATAACACCATGATGGGAACCAGACTTCGCTAAAATAATACAACCAGACACTAAACAAATAAACAAGGACTTTTTTTAAAGGCCCCAAGGAGGAGGGGTTGCTGCTGCAATATATTATTTAGAATGTCTAGTTTCCAACAAAAAATGTTTAGAACTACAGAGAAATAGGAAAGTAGGAGTCATACACCAGGAAAAGAGGGCCAGCAAAAGCTGCCTGTGACAATGACCATTACTGAATTCAGTCAAAAAGATTTCAGAGCAGCTGTTATAAACGTGATCTCTGCACTATGGTGGAGATGATGAAAGGCGTTAGGGAAGACATGGTGGCACAGTAACCTCACAGTGCTAGTAGCAATAAAAAGATGTAATTTATACAAAAAATGCAAGTATTTCTAGTGGTTATATTTACATAAAATAAACTATATAATAATGACAATATGCACAGACATACATATTTACATGTAGAAAGAAATACAACACATAAAATGCATTGTTGAGCAGATTGAGGTGTAGAACATACTGAAATTTTGAAAATATTGGAATGTAATACAATTGTAATAACTGCACAAAGAAGGTGAGTGGGAACAAAGATGTAATGAGCTAAGGAAGTGACTGCGGTGATAAAGTAATGGATATATAACAAGGAAAGAAAAGTAAGAAAGCGATTCAGAGGACAGATGGAAAGGAGGAAGGAAGGAGGGTGGGAGGAAGGGAGAGGAAGAATGTTCTCTGCCAGCCTCTGTTTCCTTAGTAGCTACTTGCTAAATTTCTGTTGCCCTTCTGCATGCTCAGCCTCACTCTGGTGCTGTAACAACTCTCAAGTAGAATTACTTTGTCCCTGGTTGCAGCCCGTCTCCCTTGGCCCCACACTGTGGGTCCAGTACTAATTAAAGCCGTCTGCCTCTGCTTCCCTTGCCTAACATTCCAGTCATCACAAAATCATTAGTACATCAGTCATCAATAATAGCTCAGTACAAGTACATTTGAGAGCCTCGATTGAATACAAAGAGGGAAAGGTATGATTTTCAAAAGACATGTTTTCTGCTAAGACTAACCGTAGTGCCAAGTGTTTGAGAAATTTTTGCAATGCAGATAATAAAACTGCAATCAATTGGACTTGAAATATCAAACTCATTTCAATAACTGGCTCATTTTTCAGTCACATTTCCCACTTTGCACTTTGCATCCTCTGCGCGAACACAAAAAAAGAAACACTTAACATGCCGTGATGAATACAACACAAAAGGAATCATTAATGCCTCAGAACAGAATGGTCTGTTAGTGTCTAATGAGGCTTTTGCTGTAATTATCTTCCATTTGAGAAATTTCTCAATGTAAAAATGATAAAACAAATCATGAGTATTCACTTAGTTTAATTAATTAGCAACACTAAGGCACATTTAGTTTAACCTTTTTATTTGCATTGTTGTAATGATCTTAACTATAGAAAAACTGAAATCTTTATGACTTTAAGCTTTTACAGTACCCACGCCATAAACACCCAGGTCTCTTATCCCCATAGAACTCCTCTGGGCAAATTTCCAGCATTGTACTTGGCTATATGTGTTGCGGCATTAAAAGTGGAGAGAAAATGTTAAGGAGGCATTGTGTGATTAGAGTTCGAGCAGAGAGGGAAGGAAGGAGGGTGGAAGAGAGGGAGAGAGAGGAAGGCACAGAGGGAGGAAGAGGGACACAGAGGGAGAAAGAAGGACACAGAGGGAGAGGAAACGGTATTGAAGGAAGAAGGGTGAGGGGTAGGGAAGAGACAGAGCAGGAGACCAGAAAGGATGTAGAGGTTAAAAGTTGTTTCAATCCGGGAAAGAAATCTTGCCTGGAATTTAAAAATAGCTGTTTGATAGTAAATCGACTCTGATTGTGGATGTGAGGCATAAAGAATGTTGCTAACTAACTAGTTTTAAACTCTCTCTACCATCAAAATTGGTGCTTAGTAAAATACATACCTGAGAAATGCTCAAGGAAGCCTGCTCAAATTCAGCGATTGGACAATAACGTTAAAAAAATGTGCTGGACATTATGGACTCAAGTTTTTCAAAAAGAAGAAAATTTGGGAATTGTTATCTGATTTTATCAGAAGTTAGACTTATCTGGCAAATACTGATATGGCCATGAAAATATTATATACTTTTGAGCTACTTGGCAAATAATTCTTACATTCCATCCTGTTCCCCAGTCACCCTATTTGCTCTCCCCAAATCTTTGTACATCCTAGAAAATAAAGCACTAAGGGTGGGCGCGGGGTGGGGTGGGGTGGGGGTGTGCATCACACAGCAGGTGCTCTCCCAGATTTGGTCCAAAACTTCAGGACACCTCTTCTAATTTGTGGTTGTGTGTGGCATTAAATATTTTGAGAGTGGCCCTGGAGTGGGAGCTATGACCCAGGACTCACCAACATGAGAGCATATGTTTACAAGGGATGGGCAGTATCAGAACCAGTTTCTGTGTGTTCTTAGATGGCAAGCTTTTATATTTCTTTCCTTCAACCAAGTCTCGAGATAATCAGCAGGGCTCTACAGGCACAGACGCCAGTGTGTGTGCCCATTTCCCTTGCCCGTGTGGACCTCCAGTTCAGTTCTCTGTTGCTCCTGGTGATTAGGCAAATCAGGATGTGACACCTTTGTCTCCTTTTCCCCCCTGTCTTTTCTACTTTTTCCTTGTTAGAAGAGGAAGGAGAATGTGCTCTGAGCAGGTGAGCTGTCCTCTACCAATGAGTAAGATTTCTGAAAGCTTCACCATTAAAGTGGTTCTGGATTTCTACACTGGGGAGTCCAAGGCTGGCTTCCTATGGTGCTGGGTTGAAGGTGCCACACCAGGCAGAAATGGACTCTCCTCACTGATAACGACTTTTAGGAGTCTAAAATGGAACACCTCTCCTCCCTTCTTTTCAGTTAGGGTTCCTTAAGACTAGGATCACTGCTGAAAGAAATCTCTCACTGCTCCTGAGACTCATCTCAAAAGTCAATGCTGGCATGTCCAACATCTCACCTCTTACACAAGAAATAAAGAAACTCATGGAGCCCTTTCTAAACGTGATATTGCCACCACAACACATTGCATATGGGGGCGGGAGGTGGTTTCCAAGAATGGACTTCCTTTACCAATCTTCCTTATTACATCTACATCTTCTATTTTAATTGCTATATTTTATTGTCTCATATTTGGGGGGTGGGGGAAGAGACTTATCCAAAAGAACTGCATGAGTTTCTGGGCTTCCCTGGTGACATAGGGGTTAAGTATCAGTGCTAGCATGCTATGAGCTATCACTGTGGCCTGAGTTTCATCCCCAGCCAGGGAACTGACCCACATGGCACAGCAGACCTCTCCTGCCTCATCCACTGCTCCCCTCTCCAGTGTATTTCAGTAGATCTGTCTGTTCTGCTCCCCACGCTGTCTCTGGTGAAAGCTCTCATTCTCTCTGTACTACATTCCAGTTTTTCTATGCATAAATAAATAAAAATAAATCTTAAAAAAATATATGCATTTCTATTTTACATAATAAAATTTCATGGTGCTGAATAAAATGACACCCTCTCAGCATTTCTGGGAGGGAATTTTTTTTTTTTTTTTTGCTAGTACAAGCTGTTCTCATTTCAAATTCATTATTTTGTTTTCTCCCTTTTCTCTGAGTTAAAAGGGCTTCAGGTGAGAAGTGATGGTGCATTGATGTGTCACATGAAACTTTCCCTTTCCCCCTCAACACTAGTGAAAATATTTGCCTTTTACTTAACTAACAGGTCTTTTCTTTAAAACTTGCTGAACTTGTTTTTTAACTTAGTAACTTCAGTGCAGACCATAACAGGATGCTTTCGATTTTCATCTCTTTCATTCCTTTGGAAAAGAGTCTCCAAGTTTACAGGTTGAACATGAAGAATGAGGTTTCTCAGTTTATAAATTAAGTGATTATCTACTATCATTGGCTTACTAAGTTATTGCTTCCCCAAAAAATACTATTGGGAATAAATAAATATCAAAATAATACTAATAAATAGCCAAATACTAATATGCTAATAAATAGCCAAAAATACCAATAAATAGCCAAAAAATTACTATTGCAGATATAACATTTATATTACCAATATATTTTATTTGTTATAATTATGTGGGAAACACAAATGGAAATGAACTTTCATCTTTAACAGATAGATAGAATTTAGCAGAATAGTTTGCTCATTGGGCTAACTCAAACTGAGGGCATATCCAACTTTTTCAGGACCTAAAATTATCTCCATTTTACTTAAAAATCCCTTACCCTAGCAATTAAAAAAAAAAAAGGAAGTCATAAAGGTATATCCAATTAGGATAAGAATACTTTTGTTTCATATTTTCAACAAAATTATTCCACTGAAGCTGAATAGTCATCAAATTTCTACCCAGAAGCGTCAGCAGCTCTTCCACTTAAGATTTTCATGTATGTCTCTACTGCCCCTCTCTCCTTCACAAACTTAACCCAGGAGAGAGACTGCAGGATTAATTTCTAGAGGTCTTTCTCCCTGTAGGAAACTGGGAGATGATAGAATGGGGAGCAGTTGCACTTCCTGGGTGGTTCTGTCCTTTATTTTTAGTTATTTTTTTTCCTTTTATTTCCTTCTACAGTCTTTCCCTTCCCTTATGCAATCTAATTAGTTCTCAAACTTTAAATTGTATCCATATTATAACAACCCCTATTCAGTGCACTTCTATGGGGGACCCCCTCTCACGAGGATTCCTGATTTTCCTATCCAACCAGCTCCAGCGTATCTCCTCAAGATGACTTAACCAGAGCTCTCAGCCACATAACACAGCCAAAAAGATCTTGAGTCATGTCTTCCTCTTATCCCTACACTATGGGAAGTTTTATCATACACCTCAAATCCATCTCTTTCTGATGATAATAGTCATCAGTATAGTCAAGACAATTGCGCTCCCTTATCAGACTTCTTCAGCCTCCACCAGGTCAATATTTCCACCTTCACTTGGGTCTCCATACAAAGCAAGTAGAATACTTTCCATAAAATAGAAATGAAGTCAGATATTCCAAAAACTTAAAGACTGAAATACCTTTCTACAGTATTTAGAAAAAAATACAAACTTTGAAAAATACCAAGCTTTGAAAACCTCAATGATACAAATTGTCTATATCATTTATTTCTTCAGTGTCTACATATATTTTTGACAACATATTTTTCAAATTAAATAATAAATTTCTCTAGGGTCCTCCCTGTTGGGTAGGGGTGAAATCTCAACACTAGGACCACCAAAGCACACTTTAAAGTCCTGAGTTCTGAGTTCCAATCCTCAGCCAAGTAGCTGGCCCACGTGGCACAGCAAATCTCTCCTATTTTGCCTGGTGTTCTCCTCAGCAGTGTACTTCAGTGCATCTGCCTGTTCTGCTCCCTACTCTATCTCTGGTGAATATTCTCACCACCCCCACCTCTGGCCTATGCCTAGGTTTTTCTATGCAAAATCAATATGATAAATTAAAAATCTCTAAAAAATGAGTTACTCTAAAATAGCATTATAAAATTGATAGTTTTACACAATCAAAATATTCATCATTGAGTACAAATAACTCAAAGGGAATTTAAAGCTAGTCAATCAACATATCTTTTAATGCCTAAAAGATTTAGTTTCCTCTGGGCTAAATTGGAAAGAATTCAGTGAAATAGTTTATCAACTGGAAAAATATCACTCTTGGCATACCAATCAGGAAATATAAATTAAGTGTTTTAGTATTTGATTTTTTACTTCATTGAATTGGTCATTAGTTTTTGTCTATTACTCATAAGATCACAACTCTATTAATTCCATTTAAGAAGTATCTTTGGATGTTCAAATAC
Source organism: Condylura cristata (assembly GCF_000260355.1). NCBI lineage: Eukaryota > Metazoa > Chordata > Mammalia > Eulipotyphla > Talpidae > Condylura > Condylura cristata. The sequence continues at coordinate 54,045,754 of NW_004567106.1, forward strand.
TTCATTGAGAACTAATGAATAAGATCTCAAGGAGTAGATCTTTCCCCTTTCATATAGCATTCTGTAAAAGAAAAATCCTTCCTCTATTTACAACTAAATGTTATCAGAATCTTCTCCCCCCCCAATTCTAGTCTCAATTCTAGATCAATTCTATTTTTCTATTTGATTCCTTTAATATTAATCATATGTGGGACTGGATATAAATGTCACTTCCAGAATTCCATCACCACAATAGGTATAAGACAACCATTTCTTTACACCTTGCACAAGGGTTTCAAATACTTATATTTTGTGTTGAATAAACATGGGGGGCGGGGAGAGGGTGGACAAACAAGCATCTACTGGCTCTGTGAAGGAAACTAACACCAGGACATGTGGCTGCTGAATAAAAGAGATCTTAAGGATTTAAGGGAACAGCCCACAATCTACATGGACAATTGTCCAGCTTAGAGATTGTTCTCACTCCTATAGGGTATAGGATATGTGATCTCTGGGCAATTGTATGAGGTCAGAGCTTTAACACCATGAAGTCTGAAGCTGAAGTTCTTTCAGGGTATCAATTACACTATGTAGATCATCGCCTAACATTGCACAAGGTCTTTGGAGTCTCCATTTGGCAGTCAGCCATGATTCACTGCAACAACATACTGTCAAGGCAGCTGGTCCTTTGTATGTACACACACACAGACACACACACATACCCACACAGTCACGCTCCACCCACTGCAGAGATTAACCCTTTCTTACCTAATAATATACATACCCTTATGTTCACCCTGTCCTAAGAGTCAATTTTCTATTGCATTAAGGGTCAATTTTATACCAGCACTTTTCATATAACATCTCTAAGTTTACAATAACACTGTATGGTAGATATTACTAACAATTATGTTTAGATAAGAACTAAGAGGTTGAATGTATTGCTGTAAATCTCAGAATAAATGCAAGGATAAGCTGTAATTCAAACCAAACTCTTTTGCCATTAATAACTAAAGATCTATTCATGTATTACAGTAGACCTAGAGAAGGGTCAAAAGTTCTTTTGACTTGCAAACACATGAAAAGTTATTAAGAAATTAGGTAAATTCTGTTATTAAAGTTACAAACCTTTTCTTGTTGCCAGAGCTGACTTGCTTAAAAAACATAAAACCTCTGATTACTTAAAATGTATGCTTTAACCTCAGTAATATGTTGTATTTTAAATATTCAGTGATTTAAGGAAATAAATTAGCTTAATCAAGCTCTAAGAAAGTTGTCCCCGGTCCAAAAAAGGAAGGAAATTGCTAATGATGTGGTCAGAATGCAGTCAGGTAAAGGTCAGCTGCCTATTACCCAGAGGACAAGTCTAGGGTCTAGGCTGATACTGTCTAGTGAAGTTTCAGCAGTCTTCTTTCCACAAGGCCTCAAAATTTTGACAAGACTTTGATTTGTGTCTGTATATTAAATATAATTCCTATTAAATAAGATTTTTTTGCTTCCTCCAAAATGGTTTTTATTTAGAAAAAACTCATTAGGAGATTATTAGCTTTTTAAATATTCAATTTATTCTAATTATAAGTAAGATAGGATTAGTTCTTTATAGTTTTCAGTTCATTTTCTGCACCTTATTATTCCATGTATAAAGCTAGCACATTTTCAGTGATTGTGAAAGAGGCTTTAATTACTCTCTGAAACTAGTTATAAGCCCTGTTAATTAAACTCCTTTTAATATTTTAAACTACATTGATACATTTAATATACTCCATTTCTTTCTTATGCATACATAAATTATCTAACAAACTTTCTCAAGCATTTAGCCTGTACTTATAAAATTAACAAATGAAACTTTTAAAATGGTTTCTTTTAAGTTTTCTTAGATGCTATATATATAAAAAATAATTATATTCATTCTACATGCACAATTCTAAATCAGTTGTCAGACCTTTTAAAGTGATGTTATAGAGTTACCTATTATTCTAATAAATTAAAATACTTATTCATATTGCAAATATGTATAGATTGATTAATGTAAAAATATTACTACTACCTTTGGACTCTTTTAAACATTTCTACCATGTATTCTAACTCTTCCCAGATACTAAAAATTCTTTTCCATGAAGGAAATGCCTGATGAAATTTCAGAGCTTATATCCCCATGTACCCTATGAAGCTGCCTTCTCAGCAGACAGTTCTGGGGTGAGACTAGATCCTACCTGTAACAGAGCTGGAACGTACTAAACCTTGCAGATTAGAACTGACTATATAAAAAGGCCTTCCCAAGTGAGAATAGAAAATTTCATGGGGCTTATATCAACTAGAAGGGATCATATCATTATCTAATTTTCAGTCAGGTTGGAGTCTATACCTCCTTTTCAGACAGCTATGCCTCTTCATTGGATGTTGCTTTCCTGATTTCTTAAGACAAGTAATCTGTTTAGCATCGCTGTGTAAAGACATTTGATTGTAAGAGAGTCCTGCATTGTCTCACATTCATCAAGACACATATTCTTTCTGACATTGAAACCATATTAGGTTGAATTCTGACATGTCTCAGAACTTAGTGTGCTATTTTACTCACAACTGCCAAAGTCATTCTTTTAACAGGAATTTCTTTTCAGAGCAGATACACATTAACAAGGCTCACAAAATTAAAGTATCAAACCAAACTATCAGGATATTAACTTATAGGGAGAAATCGAAATGCTATGGAAAGTCAGGTACTTAAAATCTTCTGATATGTGCATTACTTCCCTATAAACAAACATCAGAGGAGGTGAGAGTTACTAGCTGAAGACTGCTTGGTGAGAGTGAAATCAGCACAAGAGGAGTTTGAGATAAGATTTGGATAATTAATGATATCAGGAAGAGAAAATATGATATATCTGCCAGGGCTTAGAGAAGACTAATTGATAGCATTTTCTATTTTGTCAACTTTGGCACCAATGAAAAGGCAAATATGAACTCAAATAAATGAAGCTTAAAAGTCAGCTTTATTGCTGCTAGATTAGAGACATAACTTAGTTGTCAATCAACTAAGTGCAACTGATACTATCTTTGTCCTGAGTTAGACTAACTGACCATGTTAGTTATTTCTGCTCAACCCTAGCTCCCCTCAAACCATGGCCCCCACTAAAGGAAAGTAGAGAGAGTCTATACACAGAAAATCCTGAAGACTCCACTGAAAAGTAGTTAGAATCATATCAGCATAGTAAAGCAACTCCAAAAGCTATATACAAAAATCTGTTGTTTTCCTAGATGTAGTAAAATGGATGGAACTTGAGGAGATGATGCTAAGCTAAATAAGTCAGAAGGAAAAAGACAAATTCCAGATTTCACTCACATGTGGAACATAGAGAACACAATGGAACTGACAAAATTAAAGCTATTTTTTTAAAGATTTATTTACTTATGCATACAGAACTGGGGTGCAGGTCAAAGGTACAGGGGCGGTGAGAGGATTCACCGGAGACAGGGTAGGGAGCAACCAGAGACAGAATGGAGGGCAGAAGAGGAGGATCTTCTGAAATACACTGCTGAGGAGAGCAGCAAGCAAGGCAGGACAGGTCTGCTGCGCCATGTGGGGCAGCTCCCTGACCAGGGATCGACCCACTGCTGCAGTGGCTGTGGATAGCTTCACAGTGCTGAGACTTAACCCCTTGCACCACCAGCAAGGCCCTTAATAAGTTAATCTTAACTGTTAAATATGAAATTCCTTCATCTGAGTGATGGGTAACCGGTGTTTGTTATTATTACATGTACACTAGTTTTATGTCTTAATATTTTCTCAAGATATTCATCATGAATGATGAATTTCAGGATGAAAAATAATTTTTCCATCATAAAAATGATAAAGATTCCACTTACATAAAATTGTACGCATATAGCAAAATGAAGAGGTGCAAAATGACTTCTAAATCATAGTGTTAAGATCCCACAAAATGAGAGTATCATGTGGTTGATGGTTTGTTTGTGTTTGGGTTTTTCCCTGCTATTATTCTTAAATTATTAATTCGAAATTAGAAAAAGCAATACAACTACCTTCCTTGTGAAACAAAAAGAAATATAAATCCTGCACACAAGTTATTAAATGAAACTGTAGGTGTGGTTTTGTTTTTCAAATTTGTTATTCAATTGCATCTTGAGACATTAATTTTTTCTTTCGTGCTCTGTGTGCTGCATAGGTTCAAAACATAGTCCTGGTAACCAAAATCTGTACTATTTTCCTATTATTATAATAAATCCTCACAAATTAAATGAGTTAAAACAGCAGAATTTATTATCGTTCTGAAAACCAGCATATTCACAAGGCTGCATTCCTTTTAAGGTTTCCAGGCAATGGTTCCTTTTTTTTGTCTTTCCAGCTCTTTTTGTCTTTCCAGCTTCTTTTTTTGTCATTTATACATTTTACTTTATGCACCTTGCTAATTATGCACACCCCTTCATCTCTCCCCATTCTTCTCTCTGATTCTCTCCTGTGATTTTTGTTGGGCTCATTTAGATAATCCAGGATACTCTCCTGAGCTTAAGCTCCTTCAGGTTAATCATGTCTTCAAAGTTCCTTTATTCACAAGGTAATATAATTACAGGTTCCAAGAATTTAGAGCAGAGACATCTTTGGGTGACTGTCATTTTGCCTACCACACCAAGCTTATGAATATAGAAATGTAATTCTGCATTTACCCACATATAAACTTCCTCTAAGGAATATAGAGACAATTTTACTTTAATCCTCAGAAAACACATCATTCAATAGGACCCTACTTTTAGTGTAGTTCAATATAAATTCTAAAACAAAATGGAAAACATTTTTTATAAGGATGAAGTGCTTGGGAAATGGCTACATTTTAATTGTCACCAAGAAAATGTAGTCACATAAATCCCAGAAGCCCAAACTTGTCTAGCTAAGTTAAAGTCGAAAAATCAAGTTTCTCCAGTGACATTTTAAGACCATAAAGTCAGACCAAGCAGGAGTAGGAATAACTATACTTATGGAAATCCCTCACCCAGAATCAGCTTTCCAAACAGATGACAAGGAAGCCCGTGGGAGCCTCTGGATTTTCACCATCCCGGCCTCTCACACCCTTATTACTTGTGTTGAAAATTCCTCCAATTTGAATTCAAATCCTGTATTAAGATGCAGAATATAAACTAATGATTAGCTAAAATCTTAAACTGCATTTGTTAAAACACCAGGGTGCAACGACATTTGAGAAGAGAAGAAATCTACGAGTTGGAATGGGTCATTAAAAGGGATAATACAGCAGACTAACTTTCCCTCCTTTCTATTTTTCCATACTTATTATCTGTCCTCTACTGATAGTAAGATTGGTCATGTCAACCGGCCAAGGAAAAATAAAATGTAAGGTTAGAGAAGCATTCTTATTAAATTACAAAAAAAAAAAAAAATTAATGACCTGGCCAGAAAAGAGTGACAAGGGATTCTTGATGAAATAATATGAAAGTCAGATTTCATTTTTAAACAATGGGAACAGATACATGATGAAGCCAATCATTAATCACTAATTGCATATATGTGTAATGTTTTAACAACATTTTCCTGCAGTTTCCATTATTTATTCCTATTAATAAAAAATAGCCTGAAATTAATGCCAACCACCCAAAGAAAATACGCAAGGCATGGACATTACTTATGAGATTACTCCTGCTTCTGCTCAAAAGCGTTTGAAAGCTTTCTGTCACTCGGTGGTGTATTTCACTTTAAGTAGACTCTACTTTCATCTCTGTGCTATGTATAGCATGCTCAACTAACTTCATGAGATCAAAGGGAAACTCACTGTACTTTATTTACAAAGGCAAATTTAATGGGTAACCAAGGTACTTATTTTATGAAATTGACTAGTCTCTTTGAACTACTATCTTCCCTGATCCATAGAACATGCTCAAATGTGGAAAAGGCTTCCTTGAATCTGGAAAATGTTCTTAGCCTAATAGGTGCACTTTCTTTGAACTGCATGCCATGGATTTTACTATGCTGTTAGTGCACAACAGAGGTTTCTTCAGGACACAGGAGTGCTGAAATCCTTCAGAAAACAAAAAGCAAAACAAATTAAGAAAGACAACTAACATGGCAAGATTGAATCTCAATAATTGATGCACTTGTCTGTATTTACCTGGCTTTGGAATACCTGACAGTGCTCACTTATACATTGATTTAAATGGAAAATATGTTCTGTGTATTATATTAATATAAATGAGAAGATAAATACATGTGAAGCAATGTGATAAAATAGAAAGAATATAGACTTAACGAGATTTGCATTTCTATACACCATATGATAACAGTGATTTTTGCCTAGCTTATTAAAAATCTCTGGATTTTAATTCTCATCTTCAAAATGGAAATTCCCTTTAGCAAAACATATAAGTGCTGCTCACCAATATTTCTATGGTCAAACTTAGGAGCACAGGAAGGCTGTATTTTCTCTCCCACTGAGGTTGTCTATGTTCCATAACTTGCTTTGTGAAAGGAAGTAACGTCCTTTCTGGGAGGAAACATTGGTAGGCATTATTAAACATGATGGAACTATCTCGCTTTCCTGAGACAATCTTGGAAGTGGGTGTTGATGTGATAGGGAGTTGCAATCTGAGCCACCACATGGAGAAGAGTTGCCTTTGAGAATTTATGGATCTAAAAATCTTGCTTTTTTAAGCTGTTGAGAGTGGCTTCATCTACCCATCCTGACAGAACATCTTGCAGGATTAATTGAAGAATTAAGTGAAATAATTAAAATAAAGCTCTTAAGCAAATGCTTAGCACATACTAATTAATAAATGTTCTTTCTGTAATCTTGTGTATTTTTTTAAGTGAGTCTACTGTTATACTCAAGTATTATAAAGTTAATAGCTTTTTCCCCTTACCCCTCCCACTCTCTCCTACTGACTGTAACTTTCTTGCCCTTTGCTGGCTGACAGGAACCAGCTGTGTTAGGTAAAGGTAAAAATGTTTTCCATAACCATTTCCTCAATTCTCATAATGGCAGTCTCAAGAACAAGAATTTAAAGATTGGTTAAAATCTTGAGCATTGGCTATTTTTGTCTCCCAGAGGCTTCAAGGGTGGTCCTTTCAAATTACTATCTTTGACATTATCACCTTCGACTACTTCTTGAGAACATAACAGTTCTAAAGAATATGTTCCATTCTGATTATTCACAATTTCCCTTGGTCTAATTGGTCTGAGAATTACCTGTATTTCTTTCTAAATTATGTTGATCTTAAGTTGCTTTTCTTGCAGGACCTAGAGAAGGGAAGCACACAGAAATTGAACAAAACAATTCTAGTTCATAAAATGTAATATGTGACCCTTAATATATTCAGTAGCATTATGTCTAACATACATCAAACCACTGCCTATGTACCAGACACTTTGCTAAGCACTATGCAAGATTCTTTGGCCTCACCATTTTCAAAAAGGTTCAATTTTACAAGAACATCAAAAGGAGAAGGGATTTCTCAGAGCATATTCCATGGCCATTACGGACCAAATTGGGGGATGGGCCAAATTGGGGGGCCATTTCATATCCATTATCAGAATTCCATGGGTAACTTGACAGAGGTTAACTGTGTATTTGCGACTAAGGAAAGGACACATTCAGGAGCTAACTTTGATTATTTCCCTCTTTTGAACCCCACATTTGGGTCATAGAACATGGGTGCAGATGCATGAACTTGTCATGTGCAGAACAGCAGAGTCTCTCCATGAATAAATCTTAGCTAGGTTCTTTATGAATTTTTCAGTGCTCTTTTCAATTAAGTCTGAGTTTCTGTGCTTCCATGTTCATCTCTGCATTGCCCAATGTTAGCAAAAATTCTGTGAAGCTGCTCTTCTCAGAATGCCCCATCCTTGATAGATAATCACGTTCAACATCTGATCATGTTCCTCAAACTCTCTAATCCCCCTATTAATGTCTGATCGCCCAAGCTTACCTTCACCAAGAATCCTTGTAGGTCAGGTTACCCTGAATCCCCTCCTTATTACTCACTAATGTTTTCTTTTCATCCGTTTCCATCTACAGCCTTCACCCTGCTTATTGGGTTAAAAAATCATATTTTTCCTTATTATATTCAGAAATGAGCCTAATTCTGAGGTCTCTTTTATCTGCTGCAGTAATGTTTATCCTTTTTTTTTTTTTTTTTTACTGCTTCTACCTAGCTCTAGCTTCTCTAACTCAAATAAGACCACTTAGTTAAGGAGAAGGCTGTGCTACACTAGATGCGGCTATTGGAGAATGAAACTTCCAAATGACTCTGGCCTGGGTCTGATCAAGTATGTCTAGTAGTGACTTCGCCAGCAGAGCTCACCCATTGCTAATTTAGTGCTGTTGCTTCCCAGCAGCATTTGATGGCATCTCACATTCTTTGTATTTTTGAAATTCAAGGAGTCATAAATATGGCCTTTGGGAGCTAGACTCTTTTGCTATACTTAGGCCTCTTAGCAAACTTCCTCAGTTCAGACTCTAACAACATTCAAGTTGCATTTTTCCAGAACATCTAGGCCTTCACTGGCTATACTCTAAACCACGGGATCCTTTTCACTGTGACTATAACTGAGGCTTACAGAATAATACGTTACCTTGGATCATGGGAAATACTAATTTTTCTTATTGCTACTATTTTTTAACTATGTCAATTAATAAATAGTATGAGTATTAGAAGAAAAAATACAGACAGAGATGGGGAGGAAAGGAAGGAGGACAGGGTGGTCAGACTTGCCTGTATACATGTTGACTCTGTGTGTTGATGTGTCTGTGGGTCTGAATCTATGTATGGAAGTAGAGATGAAACTATATGGGGGAGGTGAACATTACAATTTATGAAAACTGACATTTTAAAACTATAATAGTAGCTCCCTAAATACAAAGGTCAAGTCTTTGAAAATTCCTGTGTAGGAGAATTTATAGTTAACAAAAATTGAAGAGTGATTGAAATCAGAATGGAAACATGTAAACTGTGACATGTTTACACTACACTAAACAACTGTTATCACTCATCCGTTGATAAAATCAATGACGATTAATGAAAGCATTCATTCATAATATTTTTGACTTACCACCTAAATCACTATGAAAGCTCCCTTTCTTCTTTGCATTTTCAATAGGACACATGTGCAGCTGTTGGATTAAATTGAGGATTATGTACAAGCTAATGTAATGTTTATAGAATCATAGACCATGAGGTCTGAGCTCTGATCATCTATGTAGACAGAACACAAGTAAAGAGATAATTTTAAAGTAATTTAAGCTTTTCATATTTATCTTGTATATTCTCTGGAAGGAAGCATATTTCCACTCAGTGCATAAAACTCTCCTTTCTCATCAATGGAAGTTACTTCCACACAGTACTTAGGTGACTTTCCCTCCAAAGTTCTCTGAAAATTTTCCATGAAAGTTTTAGTCCTTAAATTATTCACTTTCTGCCCACTTCTTTTTTCTAATAGTGCATCATGACAGACCAAAATTAAAAAGAACAAGATGGGATCTTTTTGGAGACTAGTGTGGGACTAGGAGGGAGAGAGACTAGATGAAGCCAAACTTTAATTTAGTTGACAAAGGAGAGCTGACAAGAAAAATGCATTGTTTAATGCCTTCACCATTTCATATGGAGAAGACCCTTTTTTCTGGGAATCTCAATGTCTTTCTCACTTGCTGGCTTAGAGCTGCTTCTACTTACCTGCCAATGCTTTGCTCCTTGCTGCCGTGTTCTTATACCCCTAGTTCAACTCTTAGTTTTTTCTGTACATAGTCCAGATCATTCATGCCGCTTCTAAGGATTAAGTATTTTTGTCTTCTTAAGTCTTAATTATAAAAGAAAGCTTTCTGCTGAATTGCAAAGTAATTTATTTGTTTCTTATTATTTGATTTACCTGTTTTTGTTTTTTTTTTGCTGTTCCTAAACCTATTTTTTTTCTTTAATTACAAGCAGAGTTGTTCAAAAAAATCACATATACTAGAATAACAAATTGGGTAATTGATGTAAAGGTTTACATAACACAATTTAAAAATTCTGAAATTTAACAAAGAAGAAATGTTGGCTGGGAAATGACTACTATATTTCTGAGCCTTCCTTAGCTTAAACAAGTAAACTCTTAGCCAAGAAGATTAAGTTTTGTTCAAAGGAATTGTTTGAACTTGGTTTGTACCATCCACTATGTGATTTTCTTCTGGTCGGTGATGCCCTTTTTCAGCTTGCTGCAACAGCTGCTTCAACATCCTGTTCACAGTGGTGTTGGGTTGCACCAAGGATCACTGAAATGCCTGAGGATTGGCAGAGCTCCAGGATCTGGGTAGTGGTGATCCTATCTGGTCATTTTAGATAAAGTATGGCTTCAATTGATGGCGATGAAATGTATTAAGAATACAATTTAGTAATTATGACAGATGAGATTTCACAAATATGCAACAAGCCGCAATCTGCCGCTGTTCTTTAAACTGTTAGTTTGGTTAGGAATCTGAAGCCAGTGTTCCAGACTATGCTGCCTTCCAACCCCAGACTATTTTGATTGAAGGTTTCAGTTGGTGCATTATTTCACACTGTGTTCAGCCTTGGTTATGCAGTGCTAGCCTTCTTTCTGATTTGGTTGATGGAAATGTTTAATGCTTGCAGTATATCGAGTGTGTACTTCTTTGAGCCGTCCACATTGGTTGTTTATGACTTAAGGAGATCACCTGAACTGTTATTCAGGATTGTGGTCATACATCATGAAACATGGCCAAAATATACTATTGTGCATAGATCATTGTCTCACCCGAAGAAGACCTGGCCCAATAACTCCTAAGAACTCACCCAATTAGAGAAGCAGTAGTTTGGACAAAGATTTATCCATTGATCATGTGATTCTTGTTTTAAAAATGTGATTATAACAAAGGTGGTTGCAACTAGTAAAAACAAAAGCAATACGTTGGTGACGTTGGTGTAATAGACATAATGGAGACAGAATATTAGGGAGAATAAGACTTGAATTAAAGTCCAAATAAAGACTTTGTCATTTGCTAAGTCAACATCACAAAGTTGTCACAGTAGGAAGGAATAAGGAGACAGCCACAGCCTAGGTCCCTTAACTAGTTTTAAAAAGTGACAGATTTCACAAGTATTACGAAATTCAGAAATATGGGCCAGTATTTGTTATTAATTACTCTGACCTATCTTGCAGTTATTCTTTTTCCCTATATAGATGACTACTTATGCTTTGGGTTAGCTTTACATATATGATAGTTTTATAACATTGTTCCTACAGATAAGAAAATAATTAATTCATTATTTTCCAGTGATTAATAAAAATTTGCCTTTTTGTATTAATAATATTGAAATTTGCAGTTTTACAGTATCATGTAGATGTTTAGAATTTAAATAAATTTAAGAAAACCTTTATCAGCCTTCTAATTTTGTAAGGGAGCCCCACAATTTCCAGAAAGGTCTTGTTTATGTGTATAGTTTCTAAACTTAAGTGCTCATAGTATTGACAATATTCATGAGCCAGATTGTCACTGATGTTCATAAAAACTGTTGTTCTTCATTAGTGCCACAGCTCAAATTTTTAAGTTTTTGTTTTCAAATTGATTCCTACAATTTTCTTTTTTCAATGTTGTTACCTTCTCATTTTCTATACTTTCTTAGCTAATCCTAGTTCTTTTCTTTGTCTTCTTGATTGAGGCCACCAGATGTTTGTTATAAAGTTTTTGACATTTCTAGTCTTGTTCCGGTCTTGCTTGTTTACATCTTTTTTTGCTAGGATACTTTCACATTCAAATTTCATTTATGAATTTTGTGGGATCAGTAATTCTGAGAAAAAGGAACAAGACTCTTCTGAAATTAAAGCAAATGCATATTTTTAAACTGCCTCTACACTGTAATGAGCCATATAAACATGCAATCAATTTGCTTTATTACTGCACACATTCATTTATTGATGGATATGGGTGGGGTTTTATCACTGGAACAGTATTTTTCCAAGTTTTTTCACTGAGTCAGAAGCAATTTGTCTAGGTTATACCAGACTTTTCCCTGTCATGGTACAGTAGATAGGCTAAGATACAATCACCTAGTATGCCAGAAGGCATAAAATGTGTGACTCGCACACTGATTTCAGTTACCACTAAACTTTGGTATCTTAAAAATATAGGAATCCTGATCATTATAATTTTGCTTAATTTTCATAATGAAAAATATATATTTTACATTTACAGTACCAAATGTTGTATTTTTAAGGCTATTTCAGCTAGCAAAACCTGAAAGAGGCAAGGAAGGATTCTTGCCTGGGCTCCTTCAGACACAGGACAGTCTGCTAATACATTGGCTTGAGACCTCTGACCTCCAGAACAGTGAGATAATACATTTCCCTTGTTTTCATCTCAAAAATGTTTGACAAATTATTATGGTAAATCTGTATCATCAATAAAATTCTTTCCAAGGACCAGGTAAGACAGTAAATTTTCTCTCCCTTGACTAAAAATATCATTGCCAGTTCTTTTTCATTTGTATTTAGAAATAATTTCAGATTTATCCTTCACCCAGATTTCCCAATTGCTAGTCCTTAATGACCTTTTGTGAGGAACTGAGGGGAAGTTACAGAAATGATGTCCTTTGTCCTAAAAAGTTCAGCATGTATTTACTTCCTGAGGGAAAAATCTTCTGCTCGTAAGTGTAAGTACAATTATGAAAGCCAGAAAATGAATGATGCAATACCAATATATGAAGAGATTTTTCTTTTTCTCTTGATTGTCCCAAGAATGTCTTTCAAGAAAAAAAAAATCCATCATATAATCAAAGATTGTGTATTACATATAGTTGTCATGATTTAATCTCTAATCTGGAGCCATTTTTCTGCCATTGCTTTGTTATCCTTACATGATCTTGACAATTTTTGATAACTACAGATCATTTGTTATGTAAAATATTTTCAATATCTTTATTCTGTGATATTCTGAATTATGAGACTCAGATTCTACATTGTTGGCATTAATAGTATTGATGCAACATCAAGTTCTTCCAAAGCATCATGCCAGGAAGCAAGTGATGTTGGTTTCTCACATTTCTGTTGATATTAACATTAATCAAATGTGTTTAGGTGGTATCTTCCAGGTTTCTGCATTGTAAAATTATATTTCACTTTTAATTAATCAGTCTTTGGGGGAAGACAATTAGAGACCACTTTACTGTCCTATTTCTCATCACACTTACACCCACGAGTTCCATTATCCCTCGATGATTCTCATGCATTGAATGTGTTTTTGACAAAGGGTTATTCTCAGATTTCATTGTTTCTTCTCCTCTTAATAGCGGACATTCCACTTAAGAGATTTTCCTCCTCTGTCTTTACTCTTTCCTAGAGATAGCCAGTGGATGCTCCTTTGAACTGGCTCCTAAAGACCCATTAAACTTCCTATGATGTCTAATAGGAAATACATGAGATGGGTAGGTGCATAGTAATGAAAATAAGATGTAGTCTTTTTTCCCGGCCTAATACAGAGTTTCTAAATCTCAGAGTTCCTGAGCGAGAAGAATAACAACCCCTTTTTGGTAACAACCCCTTTGAACTACATCTCACTTGATGTTGGTGAGATCCCTTATCAGCCCCTAAATAGCTTCAGGATCAGAACTGCTCATTGAAAACAAAGCAAAACAAAAGGGAAAAACTACCAAGGTCATTAGAAAGTCAGAATTTTTAACATGGACCCTGCATTTACAGCAGGGGAGAGCAATTGGAGTTTGAATCCAACTACCAGTGGTGAATAATTTAATTACTTATGTCTAAATAATGAAATTTACTTAACCTTCAGCCTTCTAGAAAAACCTAAAGAGTAAGTTCAGGAGTACTTCCAAGCTGGGGGAGACTTCGCAATGCTGGGAAGGTGCTGTGCCCCCCAAAGGGCATGCAATCTCCAGGTCACCCTAACTCACATGTCTTGTCCTATGCTTCTCTTCCATTCGGCATTTCCTGAGTTGTGTCTCTTCTACAGCTCTAAGGATAAAGAGAGTGTTTTCCTGAGTCATTCTACAAGTGCCATCTAGTGAATTACTGAACCTGAGGTGAGGTGGAGATGGAGGAGGGGACCCCCACAGGTTGTAACGAAGTCAGAAAGATGGTGGTGTTCTCACTCTGTTCTCACCAGGTGGAGAGGTTCCCCCTCTTATAAGGGCACGAATGCCATCACAGGCTACAGCCCTCATGACAGATTCTAAACTCACCTTCTAGAAATCCCATTGCCAACACATTAGGGATTGGGACATCACCATGTAACTTTTGGAGGGGCACACTGGGTCCATAACACCACTCCTATGTGGTTCTAATTGCTCCAAGAGAGCCTCTTGTTCCATTCTTTCCCTCCCCTTCTGTCTCCTCCCCCTCCTCTTGTACTCCCCCTTCCGGTCTTCTATTATCTACCTTTACAGAATCTTTTCTTTGCTTATCCCTTCCAATCTCTAAAGAGCAAATAGGCCGAAGACCAAAAGGATCCAGGATAAAAGCTTAGGATAGTGAAAGGAAATAGGAGACTATTTCTGTTCCCCATCATTGTCAACTTTAGCCCTATAAGCTCTAAAATTACTGTACTAAAAATTACCAGCTTGCCAAATGAGCTGTTTCAGGAATTTTTAATGGGAAATGTTATCTCCTGTGAATTTCCCTGAATCACTGATATATAGTTTAATAATATCTTCTAAAGATTCCAACTTTAAAGCACAGGCCTACTTCGGAAAGAAATGAGTTTTGCTACATATTAGTGTTATTAGTAGATTTTAACTGAAGTTACAGTAAATAAAATTAATTATAGAATCAATGTATACTAGCTAGTATACATTTATTCTAAAATAAACACTTAGAACAATTAGGTCACTAATTACTATTTAGTAAGGGTATGAAATTTGTTATCAGTTCAGTGCAGCTACAAATCTAAACCCAACATAATGCATTTAGATAACCTGCCTTTGATTGTAATTTTTGTATTAAAGTATTTAAAGAAAAACACTCTTGTTGTAAAGGAATTTATGAATTACACGTTCTTTGTGGGTGTGTGTATATATATGCGTGTGTATATTATATATATGTATATATATAATTTACAAACTTCTTTATCATTAATCATAATACTGATGCTGGTTAAATGAGCACTGAAATTATCATTTTACTACATTCTTGCACAAGTATCTTGCTTATAGAGTTATGTGCCATTAATCACTTCATTGTTAGGCAAAGTTGCTTTGTATGAAGAAAAAATGCATACTTAAATCAATAAGAGTGTCATAAACTTACTTTAACAAAAATCAGACAGTAATCTTCTTCATGGAAGGTCTGGTTTTTCTAGATTAAACCTGGAGTAAAGCACCACAATCAGTTATCCAAATAAATAATATTTTTCAGGAAAACAAGAGCAGAAGTGTGTCTTGAGAGACAATGTGATTTCAGTGGAATTAGTATTATTTCCACACATGTTATATCCAAGAGAAGGGAATTTTATAAGACTCCAGCCAAGTAGGAAAAGGTTCATAGTGACTAGCGTAATGCTATTAACTTGGAAAGGTTATTAAATGGTATTAAAAGGAAAGTGTTATTACTCCAAGTCCACTAGCGAATGTTTCTTTGGGGATCGAAACAGTTACTGACTCCTGGATGACTTTCTGGAGAAGTGTCCTTCTAGTACACTACCTGGTCTTCAGGTAGTGATTAACAGTGAAGTGATTTAGCAGGAGTGTGAAGACTGAGGTTAGTTCATAAGGGTCCTGTGGCTTCTGGCCTTGTCTCTTGGGCTGCTTATGTTGAGGAAACCAGCATGTGCTCCTGGCCCCTCAAGAAGACCTTTTAAGGCGCCTCCATGGTGGCATGGAGTTAAAATCTCAGTGTTATCAAGCCATCGACAGGCACTGCAGCATGAGTTTGATCTCTGGTCAAGAAGCTGACCCACATGACACAGTAGACCTCTTCTGTTTCACTGTCTCACCCTCTGCTCCCCTCAGCAGTGTATTTCAGTAGATCTGCCTGTTCTGTTTCCCTGTTGAATCTACCCCCACCATACCAGAACTGGCCTATACCCCAGTTCTGATCTGCACAAATAAATAAAATAAATCTTTAAAAAAAAAAAGCCCTTTTGGAAAGAAAAACTGAGTGGAGAGAAACTGAGACTTGCTGCCAAAAGCTGGCACCAATTTACCACCCACAAGAAGGCAGCTCCTCTAAGCCCACACAAGCTTCAGGTGATGGTAGCCCTGGCAGACATCTTGAGACATCCTGAGTGAGAACTAATGCCAACCAAGTAGCTCCCAAATTTCCTGACCCAGAAACTGTAAGGGAGATTAAGAAAGGTAACAAAGAGCTAGTAGTATTTTAAGTTTCTAAGTTTGCATTTGTTGTGAAACAATCATACAAAGCCCATACTGCAATCAGTATTAAGGCTGTAAAGAGGTCGGCAGAATAAGGGTACATCCAACATGCAGATTCGGCTTGGATGGAACTTGCCTCCAAGCACAGGGTCAGAGCAACATTTCAGCAAGAAGCTGGAGCAGTGATGCCTACATACATCCCCCAGAAAAAGCTGGGCTTTCACTAAGTACTAGAAGGAGAGGGAGAACACAGGTGAGAGTCTAGTGGCATGTGAGAGAGAAGAAATCAAAGGCTCTGAATTAGTCATAACTGGAAGAACCTTTCAAATCTGTATACAAATATGAACATACTTTATTTCTCTCATTTTCTCATTTCTGTGAGTCATGTTCCTAGTTTTTCTGACCTCTTACCCTGAACTTTGACCTTCCTTCCCCCCCAAGAAGTTGTTTAGTCACTGTAAAACTGTAGATATTTGAAAGTTATAAATTCTTGATCTACGAATTAACAAGAATTGCAGTAATTCTAAAAGCATGTTCAATTATCTCTATTCCTGCTGTGTTTACAATATGTAAACACTTTGTATTTTAAATTTAAAGAAATTTGCATATAATATTCTTTAATGACTGTTACTTTCTAAGCTTCCCAAAGCCTCCGAAATACATTACATCCTCCAGAAAATTAATTGGATTCTTAAAATATTCTTCATACTGTTCCTTATTCAAACTTACTCTACATTGCCCCACTCCCCCACTTAGTTATTAAGAGATAATTATAAGCAAATTAATAAGCTACACTCACATGTAACAACTCCCATGGAATAGGCATTTTTTTAAAGATTTATTTGTGCATACAGAACTGGGGTACAGGCTGAAGGTGCAGGGGCAGCAAGAGGATTCACCAGAGACAGTGGGGTGCAAAACAGGCAGACAGAGGAAGTACACTGCTGAGGGGAGCAGCAGGCGGGTCAGGAGAGGTCTACTGCGCCATGTGGCTCACCTCTGGTGCAAGCAGGGATGGAACTCATGCTGAAGTGGCTTTAGCTTCTTAGTACTGTGATTTAACCCACTGCGCCACCAGCGAGGGCCCAGAATAGGCATTTTTAATGGTGTGTTGTTTGTTAGGAGATTCCTTGGCAATTCCTACATGGAACTTTGCCATTCCTGCAAGAGCTTCATCCTTGCAGGGTTGAGGACCAACCAGATAGCCAGATTTGGTGTGTGGACAAGTGAGGAGATTTGATCAAAAGGCTTTATGGAAAGGAAAGTGGCACAGAATCAAAGGGATTTCTATTCCGCCTACTTTCATAGATTGGAAAATAAAGAAACAATATTCTTAATATACCAATATACTTTAACAATAACATGGGCTATAGACTAACTTTCTTAAGTATTGCTTCTCTCTGTCCCACCCTCCTTTCTTTCCTTCCTGTTTCATTTCACCTTAACATAAAATCTTGTGCTTTGGTTTTGTCTAAATAAGTTTAAAAGACTTTCTTAAAGATATTTAGAGTTTATGGGTGCCATTAATTGCATCCTTACCACCTAGTAAGTATTTTACTAACCCTTTCACCGAATGTAGCCAAAAATGTATTATTGCCCTCACTTAATAGATAGAGAATTAGAAACTTGGAGAAGTGTGCAAATAAATGGCTTGCCAGTAGCATACTGTCAATATGAAGTAGAATTTTTTGGATCCCAGGTCTGTCCAGTTCCAGGACCCATGATTTTAATTACTACATTGTATAATGGGAAAAATATAGCCAACATTATTATTGTTTTTTATAAATATCAGGCCTTCTTCTAAGAACTAACATATATCTGTTCTTTTAATATTTGCAACTTCATGAAATTGAAACTATCATTATTCTCATTTTATAGATAAGGAAACTGAGGTCAGAGGTGGTTAAGTAGGAGTCAGTGAGTTATGGAGTTGTTCCCATGTTAAACAAACAGTACTAATCAATACACCAAAAGGATTTTTTAAAATAAAACCAAGTTATATTTTAATAACAGTGAAGTACAAAAAGCTTTAAGAAAAAATAAAGTGAAAATTGATCTTTAATATTGCCATAGCATTCAAAGGAATGCTAAGGTAAAATGTTAAGGTAAATGTTAAGGTAAAAATGACATTTTTATTTCCACTTGTCTGAGGCTAATAACATTTAAAAATGTATCTATCAGGTGTAGAGTATGAGAATAAATTAATTCAAATGCAGTTTTGAGAAAATAGGAATGAAATGGCTAATAGCTAGTGATGATTTGATAGAGTACAAGAGCACATAAAGGAAATTATGACTAAATCATCTATAAATGAAACAAAATAGAAGTGTGTATTTACCCAAATCTGGGCTAAAAGTCTAGTTTGAGGGTATTCAGAAATTCCAACTTTTTGTTAATGTACCAAGTAATTTGTGATCTTACCCTTTAAATAGATAAGTAACCACCCATAATTTATTTATTCAGTTTACTATATACACATAGTTTAAAGTAAATTTTTTCATAAGAATGAGAAGTTCATTGTCAAGCGGTGTTTATCCACTATTATCATCATCAATTTGTATTTACCGACATAACCATCTCTAAAAGTTGACAATAAAGATAGAGAACATTTGCACCTACTGTTAGAAAAAGAATACATAACTTCAGAATTCTAAAGTTCCATCTGTGTATTAGTGTGTGTTTATAATGTAGACTGGGAAGGAAAGGTAGATGGAAAAGAAAGACATGTACCTCCATAAAAGGAACATTATGTAAGTGTAAGATTTTTAAGAGAAACTAAGAGGTTTTCTTAACTCAATGTGGCTTGACTTTCAAGCTCTGAAGTTAAAGGAATGAGATGGAAGATCCACTTGAAATAAATCATTTAAAAAATGTAAGGGAAAAAGCTCTAAAACTAGTGGACACACCTGGATCATTATGAGCTCTATTTTCTGCCCAATTAATACTGTGTAGCTTTAAAGTAGAATGTACTATGAATAGGAAAAAGAAAGAAATTCCTTTCCATGCAAAAAAGTTAGTTGGGAGCACTCGTAAGGGAAAATAATGTCTTATATTTTATCTATCAGCAGAAAAATATCCAAGAGACTAAATAAAAAACTGGAGTTAGGAAGATTATACATAATTCTGAGGGTTTGACACTAAGAAAAGCTCATGGTCAATGCTATCTTTAAGTTAGAACAGAAAGTCAGAGTTAAGTAGTAATCATTGCACTGATGACTAGAGTGAAAACAATTGTTTTCAATATTTTATGCTTTTTAAAATTATGTTCTAAATCTTTCTGTCTTACAAATCATACAAAACACTAAAACCAGAAAGTAATATGAGTTCAGACCTATATCTCAACATTTGTCGTATCATAAGTGAAATAGAATACATTAATCTATTATATTGGCTGTTGAATAATAATCAACCAGATACAAGAGACATATTTAATATAAAATGATTCAAAGAAGGGTGAAAGCAAAAGAACAAATACTAATCATATCAGGAAAAGTGAAGGTTTTAATTCTAGTACCAGGCAATTATTAAGTCAAAGCAAAAAACATTAAAATAAAAAATAGATACTTAAAAATAATAAGGAATACAATTCACAATAAATATTTTTCAAGGATCTTTATGTACCAAATAGCAGCTTCAAAGTTCAGAAATATATAGCTCTAGAGAATACAAATGGACATAGGAGAACAATAACAATATTGAGCTGAGCATGTGATAGACTAAGCACCTAAAAAAAAATAATAAAGATGTAAAGTCCCTGAAACAATACAGTAGAATTTATAGATATTTAATCCAGTATCCTTAACAACAACTTTCCAAAACTTCCTTTAAACATTTGCAAAAATTTTCTATCTGTTAAGCCACAAAAACTCAATAAATTCTAAAAGTTAGAAACAACACAAAACATATTATCTGATGCCAAGGCAGTAAAATTAGAAGTCAGCAAAACATAGGAAACAAAATAGCATAATATCATATACTCATTTAGAAATTCAAACTGTTTAAGTAATTTTTAGGGTGAAAGAATATCAAGATAAAAATTATAGGATATTTGCAATGTTTAGTAAAGACAAAGTAAAGCAATGCTTAAAAGAAATGTTAGTCCTAATTACATACATTACTACATAGGAATAAATGA
This sequence comes from Condylura cristata, assembly GCF_000260355.1. Classification (NCBI taxonomy): domain Eukaryota; kingdom Metazoa; phylum Chordata; class Mammalia; order Eulipotyphla; family Talpidae; genus Condylura; species Condylura cristata. Next base: position 54,066,198 of record NW_004567106.1, read on the forward strand.
AAATAAATATTAAACTCGAGAATCTGAAGGACATAGTCAAATAAAAAGGATTTGTCTCAGTAATGCTTTTTGGTTGAAAGCCATATATAATACATCTGATAAACCTAAGCAGTTAGCAATTTTATAGTAGGAGACATTAGACAGCTCACCAACCCTATAGTGGGACCCTAAAAGCAGGCTTGGAAACTCCCTAGCAAGGAACAATATTTAAAAAAAAAAAAAAAAGCCTTGAATTGAATATACAGTTATCACTGCTCAGTGTGAAAATTACAAGTCTGAAGCATCAGCTCTGCACATCCCAGGCACATGATATGGATATAGCCACGCTTAGGATGAATTCTTCATGGTGCCTGCTTGGTCTGATTAGATCAACTATGTGTCTGGCGGAACTGAGATCACATCTGTAAGCAAATCAGCTCTCTGTCTTTCTTTCCATATGATAAATAATTCTCCATACATAGGCAGTATATTCAGTGATGGCTCAAAAATACGAAAAATACCATCACAACCTACTACAGGGTTGGCCAAGAGGGCAGACACTCTCTAAACATGAACTAAAACAACACCAATAAAATAAATTAACATGATGCAACATATTCACATTATCTCTTCAGATAAGTGAAAGTCAATTTGCCTTCTGAGAGTCTTCCAAAAAATATTACATCTAAACCAATAAGAGTACTGGAAATTGAATATTTGGAAAGTGAGTTACTCCTGCTTCCATTCTCATCTTCCAGGACTCATAGAAAACAGCACTAGATATTAGTTCTGGTTTAGAGCATATAGTACATCCTAGAAGATATATATTAAATGAGAGCCATTTGCTTCTGCTATCACATTTGACAGCCGTGGCAATACCGGTCCAGCTTGATATGGAAAATGGCCTCTACCTTGAACTGAAGCAAAATCTCTGTAGTTGCCACAATGCTTAGGACTGCTTGGGATTCAATCTGAAAAGTAATAGACATAAAAATCAGGTATTTTACTTACCCGATGAGAGAGAGTATATTGTGTTGTGGTCATTCATGAACAGTTATGTGAGACACAAATACTCTTAACTGCTGGATCTATTAACTTTAAGCCCTAGGATGTCATTCTTCCAATCTGAGTATTCCGGATCCCAGTTGTTACTTTGGGGGGAAAAAAAAATTCTGTCTCTTTCTAGCTTCATCTGTCTTCTGTGATCTATCAACCCTCAATCTTAATTTCTATCTACAGAATTTGGGAACAACCAAATGACCATCTAGAAAATAATTATTTTAGAAAACGCTTAAATATTGTTAAAGTCAAATTTCATATTGCTTAAAAATGTGAATAAAGGAAAGAAAAAAAATAGCAGAAGAAAATGAGATAAGCATTTAAAATCTTGAGCTAGCAGAGGACTTGATCATAACAGTATACGAAAATTTAAAACCACAGTGAAGATAATTTATAGATTTGAATTAGACTGGGAGGATCCTGGTGTTTAATTTTATCAAGATTTTTGTTATTATTTTTAGTGCAATAGTAACTATTGCTAGATATCACTATTATTATTACCAAGTGCAAAGGTAATATTAAATATAAAAAATGGTAAATCCTTAACTTTCTTTGACTTTTTGGTGTTAGTTTGGGAGAAAAAAGAATCTATTTTAAAAGTTCCTTGAATAGGTAAAATCCTTGAGCATTTAAAATATAAGGTGTATAAATGTCAGATTTTTTTTTTTTTTTTTTTTTTTTTTTTTT
>NW_004567106.1:54068357-54071170 GCF_000260355.1 Condylura cristata
CAAGTATCTTTTTCAATCAGTGTTTTTGTGTCTTTTGGGTCAGATTTTTACTAAAGCAATTACAAAGAACACATCCTTATAGTAAAGACCACTGGATTCAGTAGCTCCTCAAAATAAGAGTTACTAAGCCCTATAAACGTCTACCCCAAAAAAGCATGATCAACTATACATTAATATTAGATGACATATTTCATTTTCTTAATATTAGGTGCCATTAAAAAAGTTTAATGTGGGGCCCTCCCTGGTGGCACAGTGGGTTAAAACACAGCACTAAGAAGCTAAAGCCACTTCCGCATGAGTTGGATCCCCGCCCTGGAGGTGACTCACATGGTGCAGCAGACCTCTCCTCATTTGCCCACTGTTCCCCTCAGTAGTTTACGTTGTCCATCTGCCTGTTCTGCTCCTCACTCTGTCTCTCACTGCCTCTGCACCTTGGGCCTGTACCCCAGTTCTGTATGCATAAATTAAAAAAAAAATAAGTTAGAGTTACAAGGTGCAGATATCAGTACTCAGGATACACACTAAGAAGATAAAAAGTAACGATTCCTGTGGAGCTTCTTTTCTAAAATCTTTAATCTACTTTTGCATAAAATATAGCATGTTTCCTCAAAAATATAAACTTATATATTATTGTTCTGGTTTTATTGCTACTTTTAAAGATTAGAGAAGTGGAAAAGGTGGGGGAAGGGCAACATGGAGGCCAAATGCTAATGTAACATAAACTTCTGCTTATCACTGCCCTCTACTGTACGGTTTTCTAAATCCACTACCGTTCGCCAAGGAAATGACAATATTACTAGCAGGCAGGGAACCTGAGCTGATATTATTGGATACTCATCAGCTACAACAACAGGTTTTCTCAGCCTCGACTGTATTGACATTTGAGGCCCGGTGACTGTTGCCGGGGGCTATCAGGATGCTGGGTAGCAGTTCTGGCCTCTCTAGGTGCCCCAAGCTATGCTAACTGAAAATTGTCCCAGCCAAAATTCCCTCCAGGGGGCAAAGTCATTCCCAGTTGGGAACCCCCCTTACAGGTTAGCAATCATGTCTGTAATGTGCTCTAAACTATGTCCGCAGCTTCACTCATAATTGCTACAGGGAGGTCATGTAGACTTAACCATGCCATCATTTCAGCCCTGAAAAACACATTCACATGTGGAGTGAGTTAAGAAAGCAACTCAAGTGATGCTGATGATGCTGAGGTAGATGCCTCCTAGCATCTTCCCCACTAGCTAGGATCACTGTGTGAGGGGCATACAAGCAGGGCTTACCCAACCGTGTAGAAAAGACTCATCACTCCATCATTTCGTCACCCAACCTAAATTATGTCTACTACCTCAGCTGACCTTCCTTAGCATTTTGTATGTTGTGCTGTGTTCCAGCATTTAACTTGGCAAATAATTATTCCCTCCTTTGTGTTCCTGACCTCATTTCCTATTTGTGCATCTGCTTCCCCCAGACGCTGACCTTTATGTGTCTGACCCAAGGCCAGTAATAGAACAAGGATATGGGTTGAAGAATCTGAGTGTTCCTTTGTTTAATAATTTTTGGCTTGAAATTTGGACACTTGGGCATCACTTTAACCCTGATCACAATATTACCTCAGCATGAAAGACTTTTAAGAATAAAACGGATTGTTCTAAGAATAGTTGGATATTTGTCCATTTCATAAACTTGGAAAAACTGGTATGTGTGTTGGAGGGGGACGTGTGGAGATGTAATACATCACCTTGGTTAACAGTGATTGTCCTCATTTCTCTTTCTGTCTCAGTCCTTCCCAACCTCTTTCCCTTTTTCCTTCTCTCCCCCTCTCCACTTCCTCTCTCTCCATATGTATTTTTCATTATAAAACAATTTTAAAGTTTGGAAAAATACAGGAATATGTCAAGAAAATACAGTCACCTATAATTCTACCATCGTTCAAAAATAACTATTGCTATCTTTTGAAATATAGATTGAAGTCTTAGTCTAAATTTGTAGTATCAAGAGGACTATCTATCTATCTATCTATATACACTTATTTTTTATAATTAATAGTTTATTTTTACATCATTTTTTGCCCTTTTCCATCTCACTTGTAATCCCCATGGGCTTCCCTTCACCAAATCACCCATGTGCCATCACCATAGTCCAGTGCACTTCCCTCCCCCCACTGTTTTTGATCCCATTCCCCATTCTAGCCTTGTAAATGTCTCTGGTATATAGTTGTTCATTATTATTATTATTTTCTTCCCTGGTCTTTTATACTCCTGGTATGAGTGAAACCATCAGGTACTTTTACTTTTCTTTCTAGTTTATTTCACTAAGCATGATTCCTTCCAGCTCCATCCATGTTGCTGCAAAAGGCATGTGTTTATCTTTTTTGATTGCTGAGTAATATTCCATGTGTATATACATACTTTTTGACTTGTACCTTCCACAAAGTATATGTAATGCACCTTTTATTTCATAAAGTGATACATTGTTAATAAGTAACATTGATAATAAGTGGCAACTGCTATAGCAGAGTTTGGTCTCCTGGGAACAGTGTTGAGGTGTCACATGTGTGTTAACTCTGTAGCAGCTACATACAGAGGGAAGTCCGAAGAGTTTCACAGAAAGAGCTAGGGAATCCAGAGTAACAGGCCATCAGTGGCTCTGAACACCTACTAAGTACCCACGAAGTGTCATATCTTGTGTGTGTTTGTGTGTGTTTTCACACACATATGCATATTCATAACTTTTTTTAAAAATATTTATTTATTTATTCATACAGAACTGGGGTACAGGCCAGAGATGTGGAGGGTGAGAGGATTCACCAGAGACAGAGCGGG
>NW_004567106.1:54071455-54139276 GCF_000260355.1 Condylura cristata
TGCTGAGGGGAGCAGCGGGTGGGTCAGGAGAGGTCTGCCACACCATGTGGTCACCTCTGGGGCAGGCAGGAATTGAACTCATGCAGAAGTGGCTTTAGATTCTCAGTGCTGTGCTTTAACCCGCTGCGCCACCAGGGAGGGCCACCCCCCCAACATAACTTTTTAAACAAAGTTTTAAATTCCCAACTAAAAGGAAGGTATTGTCACAGGGATTTCCCATGTTCATGCCTCAACATGCACAATATTTCCCTGTATGAATACCTCCCCCTGAAGTGATACATTTGTTACAATTGATAAAACTATATTGAGTGGCCCATCACAATCACTCAAGGCCCACAATTAAAATATGTATCACTCTTGATGTTGTGTATGCTATGGGTTTGGAAACATGTACAGTGACATGTACCCCCATGTTAATATCAACGTATTTTCTCTGACCTAAAAATACCCTATATTCTGCCTATTCATATCTCAGATCTCCCCCCTAAGTCCTCATAACCACTGATATTTCTATTGCCTCCATAGTATTGCCTTTTTCAGAATGTCATTTAGTTAGAATCAAACTACCTTTTTAAGCTGGCTTCTTTCACTTAGCAGTTTATATTTAAAGTTCCTCCATGTCTTTTAATGTTTTGTACCAATATTTCTTTTTAGTATTGAATAGTATTGCATTGTACAGATGTACACAATTTATTTATCCATTCATCTATGAAAGGACATCTTGGCTATTTTCAAGTTTTGGCAATGAAGAATAGAACTGTTCTGAATATCTACATGCAGTTTCCATGTGGACATGAGTTTCCAATGCCAGTGGGTAAATACCAAGGGACACTATCATGTAGTAAGAATGTGTAGTTTTTTAAGACACTGCAAAATTGTCTACAATTTTGCATTCCACCAACAATGAGTGAAAGTCACTGTTGCTCAACATTCTCTACAACTGTTGACGTTATCAGTCTTTCAGATTTTGGCCTTTCTCACAGGAATATAATGGTATCTTCTTTTAATTTTCATGTTCCTGATGACATATTTTATAGAATTCTTACCTCAATATTTAACAACCGATTAGTGTTCTATCAGTGTAAACAAGCTGATAGGCATTCCTAAATCCATTGTATTTAATATCTACTTACATAGTACTAAAAAACTCAGTAACTAACAACTGCAAAATATTTGAATTTGTAGATATTTTATCCACTACATATTTATATTGGTCTTCAGCACTTCATTCTCTTGTTGAATATATATTTTCATTATTCATCAAAAAAATTATCTCTTCTCTATTGAATTGATCTAAATTACTCTTGCTGAATTATCTAGTCCTTTCCTCAAAATTGGATGGCATTATAGCACCTACCACATTGTATTTAAATGATGTTTCTGGCCATTTGCCCCTCTATGGAGCAGTGCATACTGAAACAGGAGCAATATCTCAGCTAGGCTTCTTTTTTTTTTTTTAGGATTTATTTGTTTATACACACAGAACTGGAGTACAGACCAAAGGTGCAGGGCCAGTGAAAGGATTCACCAGAGAAAGAGTAGGGAGCGGAACAGGCAGATTGATGAAGTATACTGCTGAGGAGAACAGCAGGCGAAACAGGAAAAGTCTGCTGTGCCACATGGGTCACCTCCCTGGCCAGGGATGGAACTTGTGCTAAAGTGGCTGCAGCTTAATAGTGCTGTGCTTTAACCCTTTATGCCACCAGGGAGGGCACTCAGTCAGGCTTTCTACTGCTGGTATTTGCTGTTCAATAAATGTTTACTGAAACAAACTGTAGTAATGTTCTTTTTTATGTTCCTTGGGAATCTTATTTATTCATCCAGATTAGTATTTAGGACTTCAAAGGATTTTTTAAATCTAGAGCACCACAAATTACCATATTACTTTCATTTTCTCTCTGCCTCCTTTTGTAGGCAAACCTAATTAAGAACTACTTTGGAAGTCAGTCTACAACTACTGTATTTGAGAATTCTTCAAAGCCTTCTAATTAGGAAATCCATCTCAGCATTCCACTACAATTACTTGACCACTGGAATTCATTTTATTCACATAGCTTAGTACTTAGCAATCATGAGAACTTCATCCTGCCCTCTCTCCTCTGAACTTGAGGACTTATGAACTTGTGCTTGATGCTCATGCATTCATTCATTCAATAATTCATTACATCTTTATTGAACTCATATTACCTGCTAGATCTGTGGATCAACAAATGAATAAAACATGTTTTCTGCCCTTGAGGAATTCCAAATTAGTGGGGGAGGCAGATTCTATACTGCAATATAGTAAGTCTCATAAGATATTTATATACTGACGATAAAAAGAGATCTGTATTGTCATCTTCCTTACTTTATTTCCTCAGTGGTAGTCACACCTTAAGCAAATTCAGAAAAATGCTTTCCCACTCGCCAAATAAGACTTCCAATGCCTTTAATGATTCATTAAAAACTAAGGTTTAAATACAAATCAGAAAGCAGCTCGTGTTTCCCAAATATCACCTTTTTTTTCAATATCACAAGGAACCTGAATGATAAAGGAGGGAAGAAAAGGACAGTAGACTCTTAGAGTTCCCCAGCAATGTTCAAAATCCTCACAATTTCTAAGTTTTCATATTGCAGCACAAAGTGAAGATGCTTGATAATTTATCTTTATAGTACCAGTCCCTCAGAAATGCATGCTAGAGAAACTAAGCCTTTCAAAAGCAAACACGGAGAGATAGCTACAGACAATGATGTTGTTGTATATAAGTTCACACTTCTTATGGGAAGTCCCTAACCAAGCACGCTTAACACAGCTCACACTGGCGCAGATCGGAGCAGACTACTTCCTTAATCTTTCCCATACATGAACATTATTTTCAAAAATATTCATTAAATGAAATAATGATGATGAGCAATAAAACTTAGACAGTAAAGATTTTTTTTTAATAAGCATCATTATATAAACATTATAACGAATACTTTTACAATGCAAAGGGAAAGTAGCGGATAAATTCCTTAATTACATTTGAGCATTTCTTTTGAAAAGGGAAAAACATTGGGCTATTTATAAATAAGTACATTAAAATGCAATAGCAATTAAGTTTGCATTAAGTGAGAATAATTTTTTTAAAAAATACATTTCAATTCTCAAGATTTTCCTCAAAATCAGTAATTGGTTTCATGTAGGAGCTAAATTTTTCATCTAATGAACAAAAATATTGCACCTAGCAGCTTATAAAATTCCACTGTTTTAAATTTAAAACACAGGGCCTCTTTGGTGGCCTAGGGGTTAAGTCTCAGGCCTATTACTGCTAGGACCTGAGTTCGATCCCAGGCCAGTGAGCTGACCTGCATATGATGCAGCCACCCCTCCTGTTTTACCCACTGCTCCCCTTAGCACTGCATTTCAGTAGATTCAGCTGTTCTGCTCCCCCCTCTGTCACTGGTGAATCCTGTTACCCACCCACCCCCACCTCCGGCCTATACCCCAGTTCTTCTATGCCAAAAAAATTAAAATTCTTAAGAGGTCATATAAAATTACATGCTAGAAATAAGTCAAGTTCTCTGTCTTTGTCTTGATAAACGCTTGCTTTTGATGTTTATTTGCATCCACTACTTTAACAGGAATATGTTGTGCCAGTTCTTCAGAGTGTATTTATTATAACAACAAAATATTTTTCCAGCGAGAAATATTTTATCACTGGTATTGTTTAAAATTATGGAGCATGATGATAATAAAAAGCAAACCAAGAAAGTCAGTTTTATTGTTTTTAAAATCCTCAAAAGACAATACTGCTATTAATTTGCCTGCCAGGGGGCGACCCCTTCCATTGTGATGCCCTCCTATAAGCACTTACTAAATCATTTACTTAGTGGCACCCTCACTTCTACAAGACTGTTAACTGATGGTTACATACTGGGCTGGGCACAGAGCTGGGTGCCCATTCCCACACCCTATCACCTTGGAGCCTCCATCTGACAGTACAAGTACCCTTCTAAATCTCATGGATGAGGAAATAATCTCAGAAATACTGATAAACACAGTTCCGGTCCTGTAAGCAAATAACAGAGATGCTATTCAAACCCACGTCTGTCTCACTCCCAGTCTCTTTACCTCCCAATACTACTTCCATTTGTTCATGCAACAAATAAGAATTCAATGCCTTCTGCATGTAAGAAACCGTCCCTGTTAGCAAGGGGTTCTAAGATTAGTCAGGTTCCCCCCAAACGTGGCCCCATCTGCTACATTTATTACCTTAGATGAATTCTACCTGTTCAGAAACTTCAACATCATCATAGAGCATGAAGCCTTTAGAAGTCTCCACTTCTTTTTGAAAATTCTAATTAAACAGGTGTTAAAACTTCTGCAATCCTCCGATTTTGCTGTCTTTCCTAGTTAGTACTGATCTTTTTCTTGTCTGTTCTACATATTGGATTGATGTTATCTGTCACAGTGATATCACTTTTAGAATTCCCATTTATTTTATCAGCTCACGGGCTCTTGGTCTTTATTGCCTTCAGTGATTTGTAACACTGCTAGTGTGAGTTCTTGTCTGACTGAAGCTGCTCCTTGTGCCCTAGACCAAGGAACATTCCTAGTGGACATTGTATTTGTGTCTGTCTGAGCTCCCTCTGCTTTCACCAGCCAGATCAGTGGTTGTCTTGACGTAAAGGATTCCTGCACCTTGGAGGAGGCTGGCTGGGGACCCCACACTCAAGCCTGGTATACAGGTATAGGGGGCCCAGTCCCTCTGGGTGGCTTTTTGTAACATGCCCCATAGAAGGGAGGTTCCAGTTTCCCTGCCTCACCAAGGAAGGGTGGAGCCAAGCACTGAAGAGCTAGAGCAGAAGGACTTGGGAGAAGGAAGAAGACAACTTCAACAAGGCACGTGGGACAGAGGTACAAGTCAAGGTGAAGTTGTGCTTCCTTCTTGGTGTTGGCCTTATACCAGGGACTTGGGGGACATGGAAGCAGGCATTTGAAAGACAAAGATGAGTGTGAGAGACCCATGGTGGAGGCTAACAATGGCAGCCTTTCTCTTGACTTATATTTTGATTTTGCACTTTTCCTTCCAGACTTGCCTGGCCCCTTAACTGTGGCTTCACATCAGAAGGTATGTTAGATTTGTGGCAAGGTTTAGTCCAACCCAACATGGTTGGGTGTTTACCCAGGAGGAGGTGGGTAACTGGGTGTTTCACCGGGAAGCTATTTTAATTATATCGCTTCTCTTCCTTTCTCTCTATTGCACATATTGTATTCAAGATTCTTATTTTAGGTAGTAGCACTAGAGTATGACTGTTTGGAACAGAAACCATTTAGAGCAGGGTAAGGGATTCTGGGGTGCCCTTCATTCTGATTACATGCATTTTCACAGCTGACTTTAGGTAAATGTATGACAAGTCCTTGCTGCTCCCCCCAGAAGCAGCCCTGGGTGACTGCTTAGAAACACTTAGCTTTGGTTACTTACAAGGTAACTATATAACAGGTTTGTGTTTAAAATGATTGAAGCGGACAGTTTAGAAGATCCAGACTTCATATAGCAGAAAGTCGCCATGCAAACAACTGGAAAATGGGGCTGAAAGCAGTAATCTTTTTAGGATAAAAATAATGACGATGAGAAAAATGGAAAATATCTGATTAGCTGGGACTACAGAGGAAACCTTGTTTGGGGTGAGAAAGAATAAAGAAATAAGTATACAGCCAAAGTTAGCCTGGCTTTTGGGAATTGGTAGGCTGAATATACTGACTCTCATCTATGAGCAGAGTACTTATAGAAACAAAAGGTTCCTAGATTCAGTTTGCTATGTGGCATCCTGGCAGAATGGACTCCTTTTCAGGTTAAGACGTTTATTTAAACACACACCATATTTTCCATCCATTTAAAAATCTCCCCCTTACATTCTAATTCCTACTATTTAGCCAGTAGCTGTCAATGCAGTTATCTCTGTCTTCCCTGAGTCACTTGTCCGTGGAATTTGGTATAATAATGGCAGTCCAACAATTAGAGGCAGAGAATTCTGGAACTCTTGATGATGTCCACCCTCAAAATAAGCAGGGGTACAAGGCAACGCTAACAGTAAGTAACTTATAAGTATGAATAACTTAGAAGGGGATTTAAGAATATTAATGATGCTGATAATAGAAACTGATATGTATTGCATCATGTTAACCTAATTTCTTTTTGCATTGATGATATTTCAAAATAACCCTCCTATGACGTAGGTACTATTACCCGCAGTTTACAGATCCGGTAAGAGGCAGGTTGTGTGAAAATACCCTTCTCAACATCATACAAAAAGTGAAAGTAACAGAGACAGTGGGGAAAAAAAATGTCATTGGCCCTCCCCCTCCCTGGTGGCGCAGTGGGTTAAAGCACTGCACTAAGAAACTAAAGCCACTTCCGCATGAGTTCGATTCCCGCCTGCCCCGGAGGCGACCACATGGCGAGGCAGACCTCTCCTGACCCGCCCGCTGCTCCCCTCAGCAGTGTACTTCATCGATCTTCCTGTTCTGTTTCCCGCTCTATCTCTGGTGAATCCTCTCACCTTCCGCATCTCTGGCCTGTACCCCAGTTCTGTACGAATAAATATAATAAATCTTAAAAAAAAAATGTCATGGAGCTGCTTTGCTTATTTATTGTGCTCCAATAATGCAATTCTGCCACAGTACCTTTAGTCTCCATGTCTCTTCATTCCCAATTTCAAATCCCACAAGAACACACCTACTAGATCTAGCTTTGTTCTGTCCCTGGTAAATTCATGAACTATCAGGGAGCACAGTAATGGAATGTAGATACGGTCACCCTGTGTGTGAAGGGCACCGCCTAGAAATGCCCCCATGAGTGTAAGTGGGAGCCAAATCAGGTGGTGCTTACTCCATGATCTAGCATGTAAGCAGTTATCATATGCCGTACATGTGCAGTTTTCTGTTGAGACACAGCCAAAGAATAAGAATCACGTATACTGTGAGGTTTTTATTTTGGTTTCTCTGGAGTGTGTAGGTATAGTGACTGAACTGGGGATCATCTATGATCTTGTTTTATGTAACATGGAAAAAATTCCCAGCAGAAGCATTAAAGACTACTAGTTCTGTCAGCATGCTATTTTAGGTATTCAGAATGAGCCACCTGATTAAAAAAAAAAATACTGGTTAAAAAAAATCAAACACATTAATGAGCAAGGAGAATTGAAGGAATTCACAGAGAAAAAGGAAGGCAAAAAAAGAAAACATCGTTTTGAGAAATAAGGACAGGTCAAAGTTAAAACATAAAACTCCTCCTTCGGTGTTCAGTGGTTGTACAGCATGCGAAAGTGAGAAAATAAAATCAAACAAGAAGTCGAATAGGAGACTTACATCAGAAGTCCCAAAAGGCCACATTCTTAGTGTGAGGGTAAATGAGAAGTAAAACTGATGTACAAGTCAGTAAGGAAACAAGGCTATCTTGACTTTGCCCCCTAAAAGGAAGAAAAAAAATCTCCCCTGAGAATCTATAAAGCCATGTGGATTTGACTTCCAGTTGCAATCTGTCGGTACAATCCAATAAAATGCCAGTGGAAAATTTAATCTGGTCCTAGGGTTGATGATGCCTCCAAGCAACTTGCAGAAGCAATTTCTAATACCTTGTACAAAAACTCAATTTTAACTCTGGTTTCAAAAATCCCAACACTTAGAACTCTAGAAACATGAGTGCAGAGTCCAAAAATCACAGCCCACAAGGAAACAGGCATGATGACTAACAGACAAGCACAGAGACCCATTTCATTTTCAGCATTGGATTTAACAGACTTGGAGTATAGGAGATTAGAAAATGGCATTAAATGGAAAGCAAACAGAATTCCTAAAATTGTAAATTATTTGAAAATTTAAGGGACACCATATGAAAAGGTTGAGGGGAAGTCGAGAATAAAGTGAGAATGTCTTCAAGTGTATTTTACATGTTCTGAGAGATAATGAACATGGAAGATGAGCAACACTAAAGAGAAAACAGACAATACATTTCTACAATTATTACAATATAACAATCCTGAGATGTAGGAATCCTTTCAAATCCCGAACATAGGTTTTAAAACTTGGAAAGGAAGCAGACAGGGAGTGAGAGAAGGAATGCATTCTGATTGAGATTCATCGCTGTGAGCTTGCAAAAATTTTATAGGTCTAACACGTAATCATAAAGGCAGAAAGGGAGGGTGGGAGGCAAACAGTAAGGAGAATGAAAGACACTAGGTTTTAGATAAAAGTACAGAAAAAAATAGTTCTCATTAGGAATGAGGTAAGTTTGCTTTGTGATTCATCAATAAGACAGGGGATATCCCGCTTAAAAGCAGTAAGTCCTGAGAGTGAGAAAATGTAACGGAGGAGAAAGCAGGAGATACAAATGCAGAAAGTGTTCCGTTCCAATCTAAAAAAATAGAACAGTAAGTCATGAACTAAAGACAGTTTTCTTTGAACAAAGGAAGAGAGTTAAGACGGGTGGCAAATAACAGTATCCAGCAATTACCGAGCGCAAATGGTTAAGAAAACCTGAGCAGTGAAGGACTAAAAATATTATGGGAGAACATTTGCAGGGGAGTCAAAAGGTAGGAAAAAGACAATGCTCAGGACTAGACATCTAATACATACTACTTAGTAAATAATACAACTTATTGCTGACGCAGCTCTTTAGCTATTAAGGCTACCTCCGTTAATTCTGGTCGCTCTTTGAGGGGAGGGTTATATAGATCATTAGGATGGCGAAGAGACGGACAGCAGTCCAGAATATAGAAGTCCATGTGTACGCCTTTTAATACGGAAAGCACATATCCGCTCCATATTTTTAGTATAAACTATTTTAGTGACACGGAAGCCAACCAGATGTCCCTAGCATGTTGAAGCGTGGATATTGTAGCTAAATTCCCACAGAGTTCTGTTCCAAACAATCCAAATTGCCGAACTTTGCCGATTATTCTAGCGTTAGAACCTTTACCATTTGCCTAGCTCTACTTGAAATCCATGACTCATAAACGCGGGGACATGGAATCACAGCGGCCAAGAACAGGTGAAAAGTTGTTCCTAGTTATGTTATGCAGGCGCACACAACTCCCGTCATCCCCCGTGCAAAAATCAACAAATAAACAGAGGCACCGCATTTCAGATTCTTTTGCGCACCGTTCGCAAGGGCGCCCGGTTTTTGTAGTTTCCACGCGCAGAACTGCCACCGTGTCAATGCTCTCCGCAGAGGAAATGAAACTACACTTCCCACAAAGGCGCGGGGGCGAGGTCCGGTCGGCTGACGTCATTGGCTCCGTCAACCAATGACAGCTCCGGGCGGCAGTGAGGCAAGCGCCGTCAGGCGCCAAAGTGGTTTTTTTTTTTCTTTTCTTTTTTTTTTTTCCGCCGAAGCTGAGCGGGTGCTGCTAGCGGAGGCGCCATATTGGAAGGGACAAAACTCCGGCGACAGCGAGTGACACAAATAAACCCCTGGACCCCCTCGTCCCCCCAGCTCTAAGGGCCGCGATGTTGTACCTAGAGGACTATCTGGAAAGTGAGTGGGCGGCGCTGGCGGTGGCCGTCTGTGGGACCTCGGGCTGGCGAGAGCGCGAGTGGACGGGCAAGCGGGATGGCGGGAGGGAGGGGGAGGCGGGGGATGTTTCTTTCTCACGGTAACTGGCAGCCTCGCTGTGGGCTGCCGGCTCCCTCGACCCCCCCCCGACGCACGCACGCACGCACTCAGCGACGTAGGCGCGTACTTTCGCCGTTGGCCCCGCCCCTCTGACGAACTCTCCCTTTGACAGTGATTGAGCAGCTTCCTATGGATCTGCGGGACCGCTTCACGGAGATGCGCGAGATGGACCTGCAGGTGCAGAGTAAGTCCGCGCGTTTGCCCTTGTTGGTTGTGCGTGGTCAGTGCCAGACTTGCTTGCCAGCCATGCCATCGCCTCCTGCTCTTTGCCTCTCCTCCGGCTCACTCGCCAGTACCTATGGAGTTACTAAGGAGACCCGGCAATGCCGAATCTTGCCTCTTAGTGCCTCTCCACGCTACTTTTTCCCTTTGCTTGATCAAAGGAGGCGGCATAGGGGGCATTGTTTTTTTTTTTCTCGAATTTGGGACAGTGCAAAAAAAGTTTCTTACCTTCATTGACAGTGTAGATCTGCTTTATTGCACGTCGGTACAAGTGTTGATAAGATTTTGACTTCTTTATGCAACATAGATTTCAACATGTGTAATTTTGTTAAAGTTTATTCAAACGTCAAGGCCGGAAAAGACCTGGAAGCACAGATTATATATGGTTTAGACTCTAGTGAACTTGGAATGTCAAGTTTTGAAAAGGTACACTTCAGAGGATGCATTCTCAATTGTCAAAAGCATGTTTTTTTTTTCTCAATTAAATGAGGAAGGACAGTAAGATTTTGCAGTAAAGTAATAATAATAAAAATTTTGATTTTTCTCTCCATGGGAGTTTGGTAGTTCAGTGACTTATTCCCAAAATTAATCTTGCTCTTTCATGAAGCAGTATTTAGTTTAGATGACCAGATTTTGTGAAGTTTCCTTAAACATTTTATGATATAGAAAAAGTAAACAATTTGAGCTTTGGTGAGAAGGTAAATACTTAAAAGCAAAATTATACTTACAAAATAAAAAAAAAAGCAAAACACTGAGCACTAATTTATGTTTATCATATTCTGAAAGAACTTTACAAGCCTTCCCTCTTTGTGAAATGATTATATTGTAGCTGTTGCAACTATCTTGAAGAGATACTATATTTAAAATTAAGAATGTGAAATAAATTATAGGATACATAATTAAAATGTGTAATAAAGTGAAACCCTGTTGCCTGTGTGTCTCTTTCGTTTTAAAGAAATGCAGTTAATTAAATTGTTTAATTATATCATGACTGACCTTCATTGTGTATATCCTCAGAATATATGTTCTTTAATCCCATGCGTCCCAGATATGGTTAGGCTTTATATAAAATGTTTCTCCTGCTGACAGTAAGTGGAGAAAGATCTGGGTTTTGAGATGTGATAGGAAGGAGAAGAATGTCATGGAAGGAGATCAGAGAACCAAACAATCCAGAGGGTGAGAGTTTTCAGGTAATTTGAGGTGCTTCTCACTATCATCTCCCAGAAACTTTCATACTTATTATTCATGAATATACGTTGTTACCAGGTTCATGTAGTGCCTGATAAAAGGTTAAATCAGGCATGGAAGCCACCTTTTAGTCAGTGAATTATGAAATGGAAGTGTAAATGATGTTTTTACATCTAGTTCATAGAATTCGTTTTAATTTTAATTTTAATGTAGTTGAAATAGTCTGGATTTGCTCAAACAGTGTTTTCTACAGGATTGAGCATAGATCTTTATGTGAAATAGATACGAATTCATTTTAGGTCTTTTACCAACTTAGACATTGATCATGAGTACACTACCACTTCTGAGGGCTTCATTGTCTGAGAGTTAAAAATGATAAATTAGAATGGATAGTACCTGATACAAGGTAGGCATTCAAACAGTTTTTATGTTATACTTTTTCCTTATCATTACAATGTAGAATTCTCATAATTTGGACAAATACACACTGCTTACAATAAATAACATTTTCTAAAATTAATAGTATTTTAGATGAACATGACTTTTATTGCCAAATAAGTTGGAGATGCTTCTTTATAGAAGAAAAATCCTTAAAAAAAGTTAATAGTAAGACTCATCAGAATTTTCAAAGTGTTATTATCCACTGAAACATTCTTGAAGAAATTTTCCTTAATTTGTGTATGAAAGAATCCCTTTAATTTTTCAATTTTTGGAGATAAGGAATGAGGTGACTCTTGTCATATTTCAAAAAAATCTGTGCAGCATAATCGTGTATTAAATGGGTAAATGATTGTACTTACTGCTTTTACTGATGATACAAGAGGATGGAGAACTAAGCACCATATCACAAGAAATTAAAATATTTAACACTTTTTCTTATTAAAAGAAACAAGGATTATCTTGGGGTACTTTCAATAAATGCTGTTTTATCATGTTTGACTGATTTATTACCATTAGCTTTTGTTCCCAAAGTTGAACTATTGAAAAATTATGGTATAGAACCTATTTGTTGGCTGCTTTGAATGTTGGGAAAAAAAAAAAAAGAAAGAATGACAACAAAAATAGGGAGTCAGGAAAATTATAATTTTTTTTTTTAAATAAGGTAGTTTAGACATGTTATGTCCACAGTCAAAGTATGACCTACTTAAGTAACTGGCCAGGTGGGGACATTATGTTTTCAGACATACTTTTCTTGCCCCAAATCAAAGCATGTGTTTTCAGTCAGTGTATGGATCTGGTCATCTAAATGTGAAATGTTTTTATCATGTCATAGATGCAATGGATCAATTAGAACAAAGAGTCAGTGAATTCTTTTTGAATGCAAAGAAAAATAAACCGGAGTGGAGAGAAGAACAAATGGCATCCATCAAAAAAGTATGTTCAACTCTGAATGATATATCAGTAAACTCTGGAACCTTCTGAGAAAGGCATTTTAAAATGAAATTATTTTCTTGATATGTAGTTACTAATGATGCTGGAATTTATTGTGTTTTGGAGCCTCAAGTCTAAGAATTTTTAATCATTGAAGCATTTTGATAGTTTAAAAATTGCTTCATTAATTTCTCTTAGTGGATAGTGAAAAAGTACACATTTTTCTTTTTAACTTGTTTTGTTCTACTTAAATAGATGGTTCAAGTTGTATTTTAGAAATTTTATACTGTAATTTGGGTTACAAACTGGGATGAAAATAGCTCACTTTGAAGCATATTTTATGTATGTAAGTTAGTAGAATCATGGAGGAACAAAGTCTTAAGAGTGGAAGGGACTTTTCTGAAGGAATGTTTTAGTTTGAAAATCTGAATTTGTCCATAAATTAGGCTACCATATGAAATACTTTGGATTTTTTATGAGTGTTACAGAACTTACAGCTTTCTTAAAGATTAGAATGCTGATCTTGAATGCTGATCCTCATTAGGTTTGCTTAAAACTCGGATTTAGTTCATTTAGGGATACATTGGAGAACTTCAAAGACCCATGTTCGGTCATGTGTGACACCGGGTATAATCTATCTCTGAGTAGTGATGGTTCCTCATCTCCTACCTTCATAGACTTGTTGAAGGATGGACTGTGAAAGAAATTTGGCAGGGTTAGAGTAGTTATATTATTTATTTTAATACATAGGGAGATTATTTCTATTAAGGGGAAAAACCTTCAAGGTCTGAGCTGAATTAGTCCTGCCTTAGAGGATACAGGCAGTCCAGATGCGCTGAGTTTCAACATTGCGCATGTGCATCCCAGAGTCACTCCTTTACTCTCTTATATTATAGCACAGCGTGGCTATGCTCTGAAAAGGCTGTATTCCATGGAAACTCATAGGATCCTTTTGTTTGTTTTTAACTGGTTTGTTTTAGACTGAGTAGAAATATGTTGACTGAGTTGTATGAGATGATGTCTATGTTAAAATGAGGGTTACAGAACAATTTTTGGAAACTAGTAACATGCAGGTCAGAATCCTTTCAGTAGTTACATTGCTATAAAAACAAGTTTTAAAAATAAGGGGTATAAGTTTAAATGAGATAAATCTTAACTTTTTTTTAAAGAAAAAGTTATTCATTATCTCATAACTTTTACTAGTGTAGAGACACAGTGTAGAATGGTATTTGTTTTTACTTACATTATTTCTAGGAAACCTGAAATAATAAGAAACTCTTCCTATAATGCTTGGCCATTTTTCCATAGTTTATAATTCTACCTCATCTCTACCTTATCCCTAATTGGGTTTTTATTGCTAATGCAGGTTGACTGACAGTGATAACAAGGTATGGCAAATATGCTGTTACATGTCCTAGATACAAATATTTTAAAACTTTCACTTATTCTTGAAATGAAAATGTTTTTCTTCAGGACTACTATAAAGCTTTGGAAGATGCAGATGAGAAGGTACAGTTGGCAAACCAGATATATGACTTGGTAAGTACAATTAATGTGCTGTACATTTTAGTCAAGTCTACATGTTTGAAATATTGTAACCTATTTTAGATTGAGATTGTAACTTATGTAAGATTGTTAGACTTACTCTTAAGGTAGTATATTTACTTGCCTGTTAAATTGTCTAGAGATTTCTCTTTTTTTGGAGTAAAATACAGATAAATGTACTATTTTGACAAGAATTCAGGATAGTCTGACTAAAATGGAGAATCATTTGAATTGGTCTTAACAGACAGTATTCAACTATTAAGTGATAATTCAATAGCTAGCACAGGTGACAAAAATGTTTGGGAAACACAAGGTAAAATAAATGTTCATAATAGTTCTTTTTTGCAGCCGCAACAGTACTTAAAGATTGAAATCACCAAGAAGACAGCTAAATGCAGTGCTTCTTAAATTGTTATAATTATGGTGCTCTTTTATTTTATGTAAAAGCATCTTCTAAAAATATGCCTTGCGAAATCCTCATTTCTAGTTTTACCTCAAAGCAAATTAAAGCTCAAAATAAATGCTCATTTATTCACTGTTGCTTAATTTTAGCATATAGTTTTGATACCCCTTTTTTGTAGTCTTGTCTGGATATAATTTTGTTACTGAACATGTGACTATCAATGGTTCCAATGAGCAAGACACAGGGTCCATTTGGAAATGCTGTACTAGACTAACAAACATTTGTCAAGTAAAGTTATAGAAAATGTTTAGTGTTTTTTTAATATGGTAGAGTATTTTAATGGCTGTAATAACCCTACTTTCTTTTGTTCATATAATTATTCTGAAACAGTTTTGTATAGACACTGCCTAAAGAAAGGTAGAGTAGGCTGTTGTCTAATAATGTGCAATGAGGGGGAAAAAGAAAACCCAGTTCTTCATTGTTTTTGTCATTAGTTGTGTCTATAAACAGAAAAAGACATTTATTTGAACCTGCAGTCCCATGCTCTACTGTCTGAGCTAGAAGACATTTATTTGAATCCGG
The DNA here is from genome assembly GCF_000260355.1 of Condylura cristata. NCBI lineage: Eukaryota > Metazoa > Chordata > Mammalia > Eulipotyphla > Talpidae > Condylura > Condylura cristata. Next base: position 54,086,405 of record NW_004567106.1, read on the forward strand.
GACCATTTAGTTTAGTAATATTCTTTTTCACATTTAATGACTACTAGTACTACTTTTAAAAATCATATAACCCTTTGGTTCTATTTTTTGTTTTTATTTTGTTATTTTTGAACTGTTTACATCTTAAGAAAATAACTATTTTAGAAAAAATAGCTTAAACAAGACATTTTTAGTGTGTGTATGTATCTATCTGCTCTCTACCATACTGTTCATCCACTCTCTGCTACCAATAATGGAGTTGTACTAAGGTATAATGTGTAAATGCTACATAGTTTCTGTTCTCAATGTGTCTGAAAACCAGTTGGAACATGGTGCCCCTTAAGTAAAGAGAATTTGTAGAAACATGTAACAAATAGAGATTAATGCATTTGAGCATTAAGGGGTGTCTAGTTGAAGATTGAAATAAGTCTTGCAGTGTGGTTGAATTATTTGGGGTTATAAGTTGACTTTTGAACAGAATTTATTCACAGGTTCAGTGACCTGGACTTAGGTATTGCGTTGAGGGGAAAACATTTCATTTAGAGATAATGGCTACATGGAATGGAAGTATAAATTAGTGAAATCTTTAAGAGCAATAGGTTTCTTATGTTAGAGGGTGAAGTAATAAAAGGTGATGTAATAAATTTAACACAACACAATAAAAAGCAAGTATCTATAATGAACAGACCACTGATGGAATTTGGAAGTTATTTAATCCCAGAGCCTCAGTCTTTGTCTGTAAAATAGTGCATTATTTGTAGTTTACAGGAGGATTTGAAACCCCCCTCCACCCTCAGCCCCGTGGCAGGCATCTGTGTGTACATATACATCAATAGAGAGAGAGCTGTGTCTTGTACACATGCATGTGCACGCACAGGTGTGCACTGTGCTTAGCTTGGCAGGTCGGGGCACTCATTCCTTTAAAGTCTCACTCCCTGTCATTTCTCTAAGTAGCTTTTACTTTCCTGAAGCCGTTGCTTCCATTTATACTCTGCCAAGTTAAACTTTTTTTTTTACCCCATCTTCCATATTTCTAGGACTGTCTTTTTGTCTTTTCTTACTCTCTCCTTCCCTCCTTTCTCATGGCTTCTGCTACTTTCTTCTCCCTCAGTCCTTCCCTCCTCTTTTAGCTACTTTGTTGCTTTGTATTTCAGCAATCATAATATTCTTAATATAAAAACCCTGTCTGCTTTGAGACTCAGTGTTAATCATGTTTATTAGCCTTCTCAATCTGCATGGATTCCACTCATGGTGGATGCTAATCCTCAGGGTTCTGCCCCTGGCCTGTGTTATTTCTTACTCTGTTCACAAGATTCTCACGTAGAGGTTCCTGTCTTCCTTCTTCTGCCCCAGCTGCAGCCCAGGAAGATCAGTCCACATGGTGAAGAATCGTTCTGTCAGATTCCGGTTTTACCCCATTGAGAAGCATTCTTTCGTTTCTTTCTCATGTGTTCTCCTTGCTTTAACAATTTGTTACATTATTCTTAAAAGCTCAGAGTTTTCTGAATTGACTATCTTTTCTGAGATTCGCCAGGACCTTGAGCTCAGCATTAAAATCTAACTCTTACCCTCTCCTTTTTCTTCTCTCATTCTTCACTCCTCCTCCTCCCCTCCCATCCATACACACATTTTTCTTTCTCAGTCTCAGCAGAACCACTGACCTGTGGTTATCTGTGATACTGAAAATCACCCTAGGCCCCTCCTTGCCCCTAGCCTCCTCAGTAGGTCTTGCTTATTGTACTTTCTAAGTAGCTCTCATCCCTTCCTCTATGCTTTTCTCCATCTTTTATAATCCAGCGTATGCATTGTCTCGTTATTAAAATAATCTCAGTGTTGATGTTTGTGAAATTTATGTCTAGGCGAAGGGATTTCACAGTATATAACCAAAAAAGCCACAAAAGAGTGATTTAAATGAAAAAAGTATTTTCCTGTCTGTAAAATAACTTTTAGAGGAAATAGATCTGGGCTCTCTCTCTTTTTTTTAGATTTATTGATTTATGCAAACAGAACTGGGGTACAGGCCAGAGGAGCAGGTGCCGTGAGAGGCTTCACCTGAGACAAAGTGGGGAACAGAACAGGCTGACTGAGAAGTACACTGCTGAGGGGAGCAGCGGGGTGTGGTGGTGGGGAGTCAGGGGAGGTCTGTGGTGCCATGTGAATCACCTCTGGGGCAGGGATCGAACTCACACTGAAGTGGCTTTAGCTTCTTAGTGCTGTGCTTTAACCCGCACCACCAGGGAGGGCCTAAATCTGGGTTCTTTGGCAACTCCAATCTCATCAGTGCCTCGGGCTGCTGCTTAGCTGTGCTCTGTCTTTGCTGGGTAGGAAGGAGAATTGCAGTCAAGGATTACTCAGAAGAGCATATTGTGCACTTCCCCCAGCTGCTTTAAAGAGACTTCCTCTAATGCTGCTGGCTTCTGCTCCTCTGTTATAGCCCTTTTTATCTGAAGGGAGGCTGAGAAAGGTTGTTTGATGGGGTGCATTGTCATTCCAGATATGAGGGGCTTTGGAAGGAAACGTGGGGTATCGACGTTGTTAGTAGTTTGCTCCTTCCCCTACCCCTCAGTAGACTCATGCCAGCCTTCACGTCATTGTGACATGCATCACTGTGTTATTTTTCAAATTGCACAATAGTTGTTTATCTTTTGCTTGTATATTTGTCTTTCCTACTATAAATACAAGAATTCTAATATTCTTTAAATTTTAGTGGGCTCAGAGCCTCGCATAGTCATTCTTTAATAATTGTTGAACAGAATGAACTGAATAAAGTAATAGAGAAGAAAAAGCAGTGTTTAACTTCCTAAGTATGAGTCTTAGGTTTAATGATGTCATTGCTGGTCTCAGATGTATTTTAGTTGAGTGACATTTCTCAAAAGGTAATGCAGTCACATTTTAGTGTGTAGATACTGGATTGGTTTGCTGGGCAAGCAATGATAGTACAAATAGCTCCTTTTTTAAAGTTATGACTTCACAGAAAGAAAAATAAAAGTAATATAATTCAGGTGAGTTTATTTTCCTTTACAGCCTCACTTTTGAAGATCAGAAACTCAATTTTGTGATCCATGTCTTTGTCCGATTTTTTTTTTTTTTTGGTAACTTTTTTCAGTTATTCTTATTTTAGTTTCATCAATTTGTGGATATTTTTCTGTTATACATAGATTATTTTGAAAGTTCTTCAAAACAGTATTTATAAATGGCTATTATAAAAGTATTAAGACTTAGAGTGATGTACATGTTTGGGATATTAATATTTTTCATTTTAGAATTATGCCCTTTTTTTTTTTGCTATTTTTTATTCCCTTGTTTTTTTTTTTAACTCGCTGCGCCACCAGGGAGGGCCCCCCTTTTTTTTTAAAGATTAATTTATTCATGCATAAAAACTGGGGTATAGGCCAGAAGTTCAGGGGCAGTGAGAGGATTCACTGGTGACAGTGGGGAGCAGAACAGGCTGACTCACAAAGTACACTGCTGAGGGGAGCAGTGGGTGAGACAGGAGAGATCTGCTGTGCCATGTGGGTCACCTCCTTAACGGGGGATCAAACTCATGCTGCAGTAGCTGCAGAGAGCTTCACAGTGCTATGCTTTTCAACCTTTTGCACCACCAGGGAGAGCCCTCCTTTGCTTACTAAGTGTTCATTAAACTTTACTATTGAAAGTATTGACAACTCATTCCTAGTAAAGCCTTATTATTTTCATAAAATGTAAGGTCCTTAACAAGACCACTGAAGGTAGGTTGGACACTCTGTCCCCTCAGGGCTTCCACAGATGAGCTGAATGTAAATGGAAGCATACGTACCTTGGAGGGGCATCAACCCGTTTTCCCCAAAGCTTAGTCATTTGAGTCCCCCTTTTAAGTTTCTTACATGTAGACATATTACCTATATAGCTAGTTACAAAGTTTTAAGAGGAAAGCTTTTTTTCTTAAACTAATTTGAAACCACAAACATTAATGAGAAACTGGCACCACTTATTATGAATAACTACTAAAGTGATAACAATATGTACCCGCCTTGCAATGCTGTGTGTCATATTTGAACACTTCATGCTTGAGAATAAGAAATGCACATTTTTAGCCCTGAAAGCAATCGGAATCAAACAGAAGTATTGACTTGTGCAGTAGGGAGGTCACTAAATGGGGTTACCATCTCAAATTAGTTACACTTCCCGAAAATCAACAGTAAACATTCAGAGGAAAGTCTTTATAAATATTAAACAGAAATTTAATTCCTATGACATTTTTTAACATTTGAGAGGTTTAAATGCTATGTGTTTCAGAGGTGAGTGGACTTTAAGTATAAAACTAGTAATTTTTGTATACCTAGATCATTTACCCAATAAGTAGTGGTACTTGTATTTACACAATTCTGTGTAGTGGGAAAATTTTATTCAACTAGCTGATATTGATAGAGTTTAGCTATGAGCAGTCACTGTACTGGTGGGTAGTAATGACACAGGCAGGCAGTGAAGAGAGGCAACTGTTACACACTTCTAGATTTTGGTAAGTATGGTGAAGGAAATAACCATTATGGAAAGAAAGAAAAAGAATGACTTCTTGGAGATTATCATTAGTTAGGTCAGGATGAGTAGAGTGTGAAAAGGCGAATTTAATGTGGTATACCTAGAAAATAGGAAAGAGCCAGCCATGTGAAGTGCTTCAGAAGAACATTTCAGGCAGATAATGTGCTGAGTATAAAATCTGAGGTGGAAGGGAGTTTGCCTTGCTGAAACAGAAAGAGGCCAGTGTGGTTGGTGCAGTGAGTAGAAGCATGGTATAAAAGGAGATTGGCAGGACCCATAATGTACAGGGGCTGAAGCCAGTGAGCAGTGTGATTTTTATTCTAGAAGCAGTGGGAGGCCAGTGAAGGATTTTAAACTGAGAATGGAATACACCTTACAGGAGACTGCAATACCTTGGTCGAAACACATTATTAGTAGTAATTTTTAATAAGCATGTTATTGATATTCTTTTATAAATTTTAAGATACTACCAGTTTTAGTATGTAATTGTGTTTGTGTTCATCCCTCAGTATTTTTGATAGCAGAGAATTTCATAGCACTGTTTTTTAATGAGATATTTAAAAATCGGTCATTTTTTTATTCCCATGACAGACAGTGCTGATTACCTCATCTATTAAGGGAAGAAACCTGACTGTATACGTGTCAACAGATGAAAAAATTGTGGAATTAGTGGTTCCACAGTACCATCTGATAATTTATTTTAGTAGCTGCCTTAGTGAAATTTGACTAACAGGAAAAAAAATCTATCCTATTAAAATAATTTCTTTCCAGAATCCTGATTCTAAGTCATTAAACACTTATTTGTGTTCCTCAGCCAGATGTCTCTGTCATAAGGCTGTGTTAGATTACAATACCTAATAAAGTTGATTTATGTACACTCTGATAAAATTTGAACTTTTCGTTAATGCTTGAATGATTTTAGCAGCCTCTTACAGTGCTCAGTGCCCTTGAACTTGCTTCCTTTTTATATCCTGCCCTGTTCTTGAGATGATTATATTTCAGGCCCACATTTTATCAGTAAATTTGAGAATTCTTCATCTGATCCTCTAATTAAGGAAATATATTATGTGAGTCTGACCTTTTGATTTGTCTCCTCTCCTTATTGGATTTTAGGAAGATGATTAGATGTAGCTTATGTGCTAAAGCCTCAAGTATTTGATTCAGCATAAAGATGGATCAAATTTTCATCTAGCTTAAATATAATTCAAAGATACAAGAAATCATTTTCATGACTTATCAGAGAAATAGTTTGCGTTCATGGTTCCCTTTTCTTCTCTAATTCACTCTTCGTTTTTAGGTCTTTCCACACATAGAAGTTTTTCTCTTATTGCTATGGATTTCAGCTTAGAACCTCATACACTGGGTGTTCATTGTGAAAGGTTGAGCAAGATATCTAAATTTTTAGAATTTAATAGTGTTTTATGCCATAACTCTTAAAAAGTTTTATTTAGTTCAGTTGTTTCTACCAATGACATGTTTTAAAGTTTGAATATTGAAAACTGGGGTAAAGAAAGGGTTGCAATTCTGCAAAAATGTAAAGGGATGAGGGTTTTTGTTCATACAGAGGAGTATTAAGTATGACTTAAATATCTTTACGGTCATGAATATAGAAAAATATGTCACAGAATTTCCTTTGTCTCTAAAAAAGGTCAGAAAAGGTATAATAGACTTAAATTCAAAGCTCTTAATGATTTTTGGCTATAAGACAAGATCTGGGGTTATGGAGTAAGGAAACTTGTGACTAGCATTTATTGCCAGTAAGTGGAAAAGCATCAATAATTTAGATTTTGGTCAGCCTTGTGGTTAGGAATCTATGGCTAATGCCAAAATCTCTTAATTGGATCAGTACCCTGCTTAGAATTATAAATCAGTCTTACAGGGTGAGAAGTATATGGAGGTTTGGGCAACTTAGGTTCTTATTCTGGCTGATATCTGGGGATTTTTGGTAATTAATCAGAATAGGTACTTTACTCACACAGAATCATGTAGGTAGAAGGAATGCGCGTTACAGATTTCAATTCAGTTCACTTGAGTATCCTGATGCTTTATAGCTGGAGTTAAATCTTCTGGTCAACTTACTTTCTAAGTCCTAATTTTGTTTATTACAGAAATGGTGAATCTAAGAAAAACAATTCTCATTACCTAATATTGCTTATAATATTAATCTGTTCAGGATATTTATACACTGGGAGATAAAAGTGATTAAAAGCTCTTACAAAAGCTGCCTGCTGCAATGTGCTTAATGCTTTTCTGGTTTGGTTTTGTTCATGTGGTTAGTTTCAGGATTATTCTTTGGGTCCCTTTGCTCTTTTCTGAGTTAACTGGCTTTGCAAATTTCATTATTTTCCACACTTTCAGATATAATAAAACATCAGATTCTAACACTACTACTCTCTGTACTTTGTATATTTCTTAAGGACCACACTGTATCTTTTTCTGAAAACACCATTTTCTTCCCATATGTATGTTCTGTAGTTATAATTCCTTGTTTCTGTCTATTTAAAGGCAGCCCATTCTTCACTATCAAATTCATTCATATCTCTTTTGTGTCTGCCAAGTGTTCTATTTTCTTCTATATACTAATTGTGGTCATTTTTTTTAAGACTTTACTTATTTACTTATACATATAAGAACTGGGGTGTAGGCCAGAGGTGCAAGTGATTAGAGGATTCACCAAAGACAGAGTGGGGAGCAGAAGAAGTAGATCTACTGAAATATACTGCCGAGGGGAGCAGCAGGGAGGCAGGAGAGGTCTCTGCGCCATGTGGGTCACCTCTCTGCTGGGGGATTGAATTCATACCACAGTGACTGGAGACAGCTTGATAACACTGAGACTTTACCCCTTGCCACCAGGAAGTCTCACTTCTGTCCATTCTTAATTCTTGCTTATTTATTACATTCAAGGAACATATTTTTAAACCTTATTTTTAAGTTAAAACACCTTTTAGAAACCTTGACATGTCAGTTAACTTCAAATTTCTAGGAAGACAGGATTCTTTTATTCTTTTGTCTCCATTTAACCAAGTGCCAAGCACATGATAGGCACTCAATATTTATTAATAGTATAATTATTGGTAAGAAAGGTGGTGGAGTATTTTCATTGACTTAAGTACTCTTGGAATTTAAATAAGTTTTTTTCTGATTTCCCTTGAGATTAAATTTTGACAATGTAGGAGAGATATTCTTCAGTACCTAAGGTCTGTGTTCACACTTTATTACTGGAAGATGGTTCCACTAAAGGCTGTTCAATTACCTGCAGGTTCTTTGAATAGGAACAAGCATCCATAATATGTGACTTTGAAAGATTTAAAATTTTGTAATTACAACTTCTGCCTGGTTCCGAAAAACAACTCGTGTGTAAGGATGGAGGTGAAATTGAGTTTTAAATTATTGGAAAATCACAAACCAACACCCCAATGACTGCTTTTAATATGGGAAAGAAAAAATAATATGACAATGTATTTTTTTTTTTTCAATTTGAATTTGTTACTGTGTTCAAAAATAGATGGCTCTTGCATGTACAAATTCAGAGAGCAATATTAGGTATAAAGGGGGAGGTGCAGTTTATTACAAATAAATCCAGGCTATATCTTCTTCCCATAGTGCATTAGCTATTGACTTTGGGTGTATTGCTTGACTCTTCTTTGTCTTAGGTACCTTACTTATAAAATGATCTATCTCCTGAACTTAGGATGAGAACTAGAAAAGATAAACTACTGTAGCAAGGACATTACCTGGCACCTAACACCATATACAAAATTTATTTTGCTACTTTTCTCCCTCACTTTAGAAACACATTATGCAATTGAATGTCTTTTTTTTAAGTTCTTGCCCTCATGACACATGGTAGACAGTTTGTTATTAGTGAGAAAGTTCTCTTAGTTATGGCAGTGATCTAGTGGGAAACTAGAGTTTGAAAAAGGTGTTGATAGTACAACTTTAATATTTTCAAAGATCTTGTGTTTTTTGGTTTTGCATCAAAGTAGTAAATTTGAAAAAGTATTGAAAGTATTTAATACTAAGCTTAAATATAACATCCAAACTTATTGCTAGTTTGAAGTGCCAGTTTTCTAAAATCAGTCCACGATCTCTATGTGAGTGAGAAAGTAAATTTTTGTCAACAAGGACATTAATGTTATAATAGAACCATTTTAAACAGGCTCTTTGAGAAATGGGTATTCTGGCCAAACACTGCTTTTGTTTCAATCCTTTTCCTAAATGTCTACAAGTATATTGATCCACTTTCCTCATTAGAGAAATGTATGCATCAAAAATAGTCACCTCTTTATTTTAGGTTCAGGATCTTCCACTCCTCATTTCAGTTATTTATTATTATGATGATTTATTTAAGATTTATTTATTTATGTATACAGAACTGGGGTACAGGGCAGAGGTGCAGGGGATGAGAAGACACACCAGAGACAGTGGGAACACTGCTGAGGGGTGCAGTGGGCGGGTCAGGAGAGGTCTGTGGTGCCATGTGGGTCACTTCCCTGGCCAGAGATTGAACCCACACTGCAGGGGTGCGGTGACTTCATAGTGCTGTGCTTTAACCTGTTGCGCCAGTGGAGGGCCCTCACTGCATTTTAAACAGCAGTGATTATGTTGTGGCAGTCTAGTTGGGCTTAAGCTGGATAGTACCCTGAGAGGACTTAAGCCGGAAAGTTTTCATAGTGCACATCTTCACCCCTCAAATCCCGAGTTCAGTTTTGTTGCAGTTGTCATGTCCCATATCTTCCAAATATTTTCTAGTAAATTGGGAATCTGGTTTCCTAAATCTGAAGATTTATAAAAGGGACTGGGAAATTGTTTAGCCTAATGCTCTTATAGGTTACAAACCTGACTTGTTGAAGAATATAAAGGAGAATCACTAAGAGAACCAGATTTAGGTTTCCTCATTGAACTGACACTTTAATAGTGTCCCAAATTTTGGTGGTTATCTTATATCTTCTTTGAAACAGGTAGATCGACACTTGAGAAAGCTGGATCAGGAACTGGCTAAGTTTAAAATGGAGCTGGAAGCTGATAATGCTGGAATTACAGAAATATTAGAGAGGCGTAAGTAAAATTTACAGTTTTCCATCAATTTTGGACAGTACTTGTGCAAATCATTGAGGAAACACTTGTCCCAGAGACTTCCCAGATCCTGCACTTCGGTGGATGTTTACAACCAGGTTGGAGAACTCTGATCCAGCAGGTGGAGCTGTGTGGGTCATAGACTCTGAGAGAGATAACACATGACATCATCCGCTCACTCTTGATGAAATAGCATATTACATCATTCCATTTATCATATGAATATATGCTAGCAAGGTAACCGGTAAGAATAAAGGTTTTAAGAAATATAACCATCTACATAAGTTAACCATCTGTCATTAAATGTATTGACTTTGCTTTGCCTATTTATATACTTAAACTTTGAAGAAGATTGTTAGTTTTTCTTAAGAATTGTATTAAGGCTTTTTCTCTAACTGTATTACAAGAATTTCAGTTTGGTTCCATATCACTCCTTCTTTTTTCTTGAAAATGTCTTTCCTAAGCTTTCCCTTATCAGCAAGAAACTATTTTAATATCTCTTTGTAAGACTCCACTTGATTTCCTATACTTATCACTTCTTGGGTTTAATTTAGGAGACCACCCCAAAATGGATTTCCCAAAATACCCTCTGTTTCTTTAAGTTAGCATCTCTTCCAACCGCAGGTAATGTACATAAAAGCAGATAGCATGGTGCAAAGCCTGGTATTGGCATTCTCTCAATATTAGTTGAACCAAATCAATATGATGACTGATACTGCTAGAATTTTTTTCCCCTTAGTTCATTTTAGCAAGAAGAACACATCTCTGTTTCCACACATAGGTGAAAGATTTCTTCACAGTGTTAGGTTATAGATCAGTTTATATACTCATTAGAAATCAACCAAGAAGCAACCAGTCAAGGATCCACCCTGTAATCCATACTTGTGTTTTGGTATTCAGAAGTAGCTCTATATCTTTAGATGATCATATGATTTGTTTGTGATACTTTTATTTGGTCAGGGGTGGGATGGAATTTATAAGGTTAGTAAGTGCTTTGAAAAAAATAAATTCATCTGTAACTGCTTTGATTTTTTTTTTCTTTTTTGCAATGCTTGTAGTAGCAGTGAATAATGGTAACTCAGGCCTGTTCAGTACTACAGGAAGGTTAATGAAGCATCCTATGTTAGGCACAGATATATGAAACTAAATTGGATCAAGTTATAAAAATGGTTCCATCCTATCCCCTGCCATAAGTTTGTCTCAAGGGATCAACATAAACCCAGAAAATTTCTTTAAAAGTATTTTAATGCTTGGCAATAGAGGCTATAGCTCACTTTTCACAAGCAAAATCGATTTCTTTTAAGGATACCTTTATTATCATGTGTCTTTTTAGTAATCAAAAAAAATTTTTCATATAGTCAGTCCCCTCACCTAATACTGAAGTTCATCCATGTTTGCAGTACCCATTGTGATGAATTTCCTAATTAGACATTAGCATGCCTGGTGTAGTTTTGTACTTACTATGAACGTTAAGAAGTAGATTACTGCCTGCTAGAGGACTGGCTCGAGTAAAACTGGCAGTGGTGATCCTCTAACATGTTGGGGTAAAATGGCACAGGCATGTGCATCAGAGCATGCCAGTGCTCTGCTGGATAAGAGAACACAGTGCTGATAGCTGATGGATGGGTGAGCTTCCACTGTGACGTATAATGGTGCCTCTTCTTTTTAAGGATCTTTGGAATTAGATACTCCTTCACAGCCAGTGAACAATCATCATGCTCATTCACATACTCCAGTGGAAAGTAAGTTTGGTTAAGTGCAACTAAAATTGGACATACATTGTTAGGACATAATATTTACTGTGTATTTTCTTTTATTACCTCAAACAACCAATTGAGACTCAAATAGCCTTTCCTTCTATTTTGTGAGATAAGTTTTTTTTTCATTGCAATTACTTCTTCATTTGGGAAAAGTATATTTGATTTGAGAACAGGTTGCCATGTTTTCCCAGGAAGTCATAAGGGAAGAATGTATAGAACTAATCACAGCATATGCTCTCTACTTACAGATAACTTATCTCTAGGGAGAGCTATAAACAGGATAAACAATAAACTCTTTGATGGTGGGCTCTTTGTCTTTTTAATCCTTGCTGTTCCTGTGCTCAGCCTACTATTTGGCATATAATAAAGTCTCAAGTGATTGGTGAAGTTAGTGAGTAAAGGAGAAGTAACTGACTGTATAGCTGTTAGCACATTTTATTGACAAATCAATGCAACATGAAAAGTGTTGATGAAAAACTTCCCTAAATTGTAGATAATGTTTTGACAACAAAATTCCCCTCATGCTGTATATGAGACCATAGTATTTGACTGATAGAAATCAGTACTGATAGAAATCACTACTGAAGTGTTCTGTTTTTTAAATTTTGAGTCATCTACTCTTATGTAACATGTGATACAGTGTTCTTTTTGTCCTGTCTTCTAAGGAAGCATAACATGCTATATATTCTATGAGTGACTTAGGTGATAACTGTACCAGTTTATAACTGGATGTAAGTAGCCTTGTCCCTAGTTCTCTAAAGTTTAAAAACATGTGGATTCTTTATTTATATTCAGAAAGGAAATATAATCCAACTTCTCACCACACGACAACAGATCATATTCCTGAAAAGAAGTTTAAATCTGAAGCTCTTCTGTCTACCCTTACATCAGATGCCTCTAAGGAAAATACACTAGGTGAGTTTATTATCTTAAATATGATAGTTTGCTTTTTTTGTTTGTGTTACAATAAGTGAAATGGAAGTAGTCAGGATGAATGAATCCTTAGTTCTTTACTGGTTAAAGTCTATGCATGGAAAAAGGAGAAAAAGGAAAAATGTGACATGAAAATTTTACAGTAACACGAAAATATAAAATTTAATGATTTTATCTGTGCTGGGAAAGAATGTATTTTAAACTCACTAACATGTTTTCTCCAACCATTTGTGTTTCTTTTAATTTTTCACAGGTTGTCGAAATAATAATTCTACAGCCTCTTCCAACAGCGCTTACAATGTGAACTCCTCTCAGCCTCTGGCATCCTATAATATTGGCTCGTTATCTTCAGGCACCGGTGCAGGGGCAATTACCATGGCAGCCGCTCAAGCAGTGCAGGCTACAGCGCAGGTAAAGAGAAGAGACTGGCAAACAGGATATTAACCTTCTGTCAGAATCCTCAGCAAATGCATATAGAAACAACTAGATATGAACAGAGAGGTGTTTTTTTTTTCTTTGTACAGTTTTATTTTAATATCATAGTTCTATGATATCTGGCATTTTGTCTAATGAAATGAATACATAGAGAATACCTAATTGATAGGGAAAGTAAACAAATGGATTTGTGTAATTTCACACAGATCCTTCTTATCATAATTGCTCAAAGGCTCGTGTTCTTGACTCCAATCTCTGCACCTGCCAGTGTAGTGCGTCATTCCCTGTCAGTTCCACCGCTTTTTCTTTGGTTGCCTGGAGTCTGCTTCTGTACAGTTTATATTCCTAGTTACCTATCCTGTGGAGTTTATCTTCCTAGTCACCCAGCCTGTAGCTACATTATAACTGTAAAAACGAGTTTACATCTTTACATAAAGTAGCTTAAATTATAATGATGAGAATAATGGCTCAATATTTAATAAGCCAAAATAATACTGTAATCAGCAAGACTTGAAAAAGAAAATGTACATATTTATGTATATTAATGGTATCCATGAACGTTTATTTCAGATGAAAGAAGGACGAAGAACATCAAGTTTAAAAGCCAGTTATGAAGCGTTTAAAAATAATGACTTTCAGTTGGGAAAAGAATTTTCAATGCCCAGGGAAACAGCTGGCTATTCATCATCTTCGGCACTCATGACGACGTTGACACAGAATGCCAGCTCCTCAGCGGCCGACTCTCGAAGTGGGAGAAAGAGCAAGTAAGTTACGCTGCCGCAGTGGCGCTCTGCTCTGGGGGCGCTCTGCTCTGGGGGCGCGGTGCGCTGCAACTGCGCTCCGGCAGGTTCTGTGAGCGACTCGTACTCAGGCTGGAGGGGTGGGAAGACCAGTTTTTGTTCACATACTTCGAATGGTTGAAGTCTAAAAAGTAAAGTATTGGGTGTTTTTAATTTTTCTAGACCTGTAAGTTGGCTTTGTTAACAGGTTACTTCTTTTACTTTCTTTAGTCATAGAATAAACCATTTTATGGAATTGTTTTTCATTTATATTTTGTTTTGTCATATGTTTCAAGGTAAATTAATACATAAAATACAAATTATATGCTGGGAATTTTTTTTGAACAGTCTGCATTTTGATTCTAACATCAGTGTACCTTGGTTTTTTGCCTTATTTCCCAAAACTTGAAATTATGAAAAATCCCAGTGAGTGTGTGCATTTTAAATATGAAAATTTAGCAGCAGCATTCAGCTCCATTTACCCACATATGCTGGACTTTGAGACCTAATAAAAAGGTCAAATACTAGACCAAAAGAATTAATTATGAAATAGTTGCACTATAGCTTATTTTCAATATACTGATTTTTCTGTGAGTAAATCTCTGAAAGAATGACCAATACAGAATGACTCAACAAATGTCAAGTATTTTCAAAATTTGTATTAATGACCCAAATGTAAGTTAACCACTTGTGACAGATTTCTGTATTATAAAAATTTGATTAGTAAGCAGATAATGGTAAATTACTTGTGAATTTCAGTACTTGGTTCTATTTTATATATGTAAGTCTTCACATGTGGGCTGAGGGCTGTGATCGTTTGCATCAAATACTTTGTATTTTAGATTTTATTGCAGATAAAATCTGTAAAGTAGGCATAACTAATATTTTAAAAGTAATCCCTTCACTTTGTCAGTGGTAAGTATATAGTAACTGATTAAAAAATGATTTAAAGAATATTATTAAAAGAATTTTTTCTTTAAATACCTTTGTTCTCCAGAAAACAAGTTTTAAGCAAAAATGAAAACCATTGTGAACATTTTACTTTTACACGTGTTTACTTCAAATCCAAGCAATTTTAACTTAATATTAAACATTATGTGTTTGATGTAATTTCCTTTCATGCCACTTATTTAAGAGTTATTTTTCTTAGGTAACTTTTTCTGGATGATGAACAAATAAAACTGATTCTGTTTTTTAGAAACAACAACAAATCTTCAAGCCAGCAGTCATCTTCTTCCTCCTCTTCCTCCTCGTTATCATCGTGTTCTTCATCATCAACTGTTGTACAAGAAATCTCTCAGCAAGCTACAGTAGTACCAGAATCTGACTCAAACAGCCAGGTTGACTGGACTTACGATCCAAATGAACCACGATACTGTATTTGTAATCAGGTAAAAGTCCAGTACATGCCTCATGCCTATAAATGCACAATAAAACTATGGCAAGGATAACAGTTTTTACTTTCTTACTCTTTTTATTCCCTCCATTGTGCCTGTGTCCTTAAGTCTATGAAAAAAAAAAAGCCTATAAACTATTTATCCTATTTCTCAGTGCAATTGTTTCTTCAGTGTCATTTCCTCTATTTTCTGTCAGTATCACAAACAATTAATTTAGACTTAATACCTTTTCTATAGTCATAATAAAAATATTTTATTTTCTTTAGGTATCCTATGGTGAGATGGTGGGCTGTGATAACCAAGATGTAAGTATTTTATGGTTTTGTGTACAGATTACATTTCTCGAAAGATAATTGTAAAACATTAATAATACCTCCTACCCGTGTTAAAGAATATTATGTTACTAGAATCCAGTACATTTATCAAGTGAAGAATTGGAGTTTTCAAGCCATACATTCTTTCAGGAAGCAGGATTCTAAGATGAAGTGTGAGAATGTTGAGAATCTAATCTGAGGTGATTTTCCACTCTCACGTACAGAATTTCCCGCTGTCTTCTGCAGGTGTTGGCTGATAGCTGCCACTTCTGCTATTAGAGAGAGAAGAAAGAAAGGCATTTCTCTTTCTTTTCTGGGAAGTTTAACTTTGTTTAGAGATCTGTTTTTATTGAATGCTAAAGAGTTTCCCCCTTTATTTTCATGCAACTCAACCCCTCTTTTCCATCTTTTCTCCTGAATTCTGTACAAGTACTACTCAGTAATGTCAGAATCTTGAGACTATAAAACTTTTTTTTTAAGAATTATTTATTTATGCTTACAGAACTAGGGTACAGACCAAAGGTTTGGGGGTGAGAAGATTCACCACACACAGAGTGGGGAGCAGATCAGGCAGAGTGACAAAGTACACTGCTGAGGGGAGCAGCGGGCAGGTCAGGAGAAGTCTGCTGCACCATGTGGGTCAACTCCCTGGCAAGAGATTGAACTCATGCTGCAGTGGCTTCCAAGAGCTTCATAATGTGATGCTTTGACTCGTTGCACCACCAGGGAGAGCCCTGTAAAACTTTTAACATTACCAAATTTTAAATTCTAAAACAACCTGAAGGTTAAGAAGGGTTGATTTGATATAAAGTGTGTCCTTTCCTGACCTGACAGCGGCCCAACAACATGTTCCTACACAGAAAGACCATCCTTCCCTCTCCTCCTTTGATTCTCTTGTGGCTATGTGTGACCACTGCAGAACAGTGTTGCCCAGACACTTCAAGAACACCATTGTCAAACAAAGCCATGAATGAAATTTCTACCCGTACTCTTCTAGTCTTGCTGATTCCACTGTGCTCTTCTGAGTACTGATTTCCTGTGGAAGTGCAGGACTCTTGATATGTTACAGGGTAGAATGTTTTTCTCTACAGTTTAGAGAAGAGATACTCAGATCAGAATCCCAGGCTATTCCTCTGTCTGTAGCTACAACCTTATTCCATTTTATAAGGCTGAATATTGAATAAAATACATCTACTTTCTACCTGTGAGACCGGTCTTACTCTTTATTCTTGAAAGTTGGTATCAGTTTACTCTGCAATTAATAAAAATTAATGAACTTTAGTTCATTATTTAGGATTACGGCCTAGAGAAGATGAACCTCAGAGCAGTTAAAGATGCTTAATTTTTTGGTGCCTCCATTTTCCTTTCTCCAAAGTTTGTTGGTTGGTCTAAATGATTTGTAAATAACCTTTCAGATCTGAGGATTCTGTGTCCATGTGTACGAAGAATAATATTCAGTCTACTGGGTGTACTTGAGTACACTTTCTATCCCCGAGATGCACCAAAAGCTCTCTCTTTGCAATTTTGTTTTCTAGTGCCCCATAGAATGGTTCCACTATGGCTGCGTTGGATTGACAGAAGCACCAAAAGGAAAGTGGTACTGTCCGCAGTGCACTGCTGCCATGAAGAGAAGAGGCAGTCGGCACAAATGAAGACGGTCGCTTGAGGGAGAGAGAAGGCTCAGCAAACATTTTATGTAAGACTTTAAAAAAGAAAAAAAGAGAAAGAAGAAACAGTGCATTTCCAGACAACCACTTAAAGGATTTACAGACAATCCTGTAAGATCTTGAACTTGAATTTTATGGGTTGTGTTTTAATAATGTAAGTAAATTATTTATGCACTCCTGGTGTGCTATGAATATTATTCCAGTTAGCCTTGGATTATTTCAGTGTCCCGACATATGCAGACATTTATACTCCTCAACCATTTTCTCAAAGTTATGGGCATTCTATAATTTAGATTTCAAAGAATTCCAACGATGAAGATTTTAAGAAAAGTATTTTATATTCAACAGGTATGTTCTGCTGCATGTACTGTACTCCAGAGCTGTTATGTAACACTGTATATAAATGATCTCAAAAAAAAAAAAAGTCAGTGCTTCTAAAGAGAATTTAAGATAATGGTTTTTAAAATGCCTTTATAATAAGCTTTGTTTCTTTGTGAAACTAAATTCAGCAGGCTGAAGGAAATGGTTTATGTGATAAAGTGGGCTGGTGTCCTCTAGAGTACTTGGGTACATAAACAGAAACTCCTGTAGGTAAAAACTAATTTGTGCCATTAGTCTTTATATGTTTCTGCATCCAGATAGAGTGCAGTTCATGGGGGGGTGGGGGATTGAAGGGGAAAGGGTGTTAAAGTGATACATTTTTATACCAAATGTGTTTATTTTTTTGTGCAAGTAATCCTTAAAATTGGAATTGTATTAGGTGTTAAAATAAAGTTTTTAAAAAATTACTTGTATTTATACTTTACACTTAATAATGGATATTTCTTAATTCCAATGAAATCCCAGTTTTCATGATTTAGAAAGGACAGAGGCCCCAGGACACAGCCTGCTATGGAATCTGTGATTTCTTTAATCGTGTTGGAATTTGTGATGTGAAAATAAGGGAAAGATTTTTAATGTACTATGAGATGAGAATGTATTTTTCTAGAACCTCTCTGGCTTTCCTCATAGTCTTAGTGACATGAGAAAAGTCCAGTCACAGCAGGTAAAACGAAAATAATGGCTATCAATGTTGTGACTTAAACAAGCAACTTAAGTAGAGACCCTCTAGTTGGGAACTTAATCTTCAACTTTATTTTTAATTCTTTCACATACTAGTTTGGCGGCTAATTTAAATTTTGAATCACCTCAGGCCTTATTCCACTTTCTGAGGAAACCACTTTAAAAGGCTGAATATTGAATAAAATCATAAAATACTTTCTATCTATGAGACCTGTGGGTGATGCTGGCTGTAGGATGTCTATAAAGCACTCTTAAGGTTTTATTCTATAGGTGCTGTTTAAATGATCAATTTCACACAGTGGAGGTATGCTTTAAGGTGTATCGATTTGGGTTGGTAAAAACCCCTTAAAACTTAAAATACTTTGTTTCTTTTATATATGAAACCAGTTCATTAGATTTCTTCTTTAATCAAAACCACTTATTTAATCAAAACCACTCTTAGAACTTACTCAGAAAAATGTAAAATCTATGCAATGCTACCCAGTGGATATGGACTAGAGAGGAGATTTCAAAGGTCTCTTTCAGCGTTAAGGTTCTATAATCTTGAGCTTCTATAGCCAGATTTTAGAACTAGACAGCCCGTAAAACTAAGTAGGCTCATTTGTGAGTACTCACGATTTCATGATATGCGTATCATGACTTTATGAGTGATACTCAGTTATTTTCATGGAGATTTTGTAGGCCTTTATGAGATATTATGTATAAGGTAATATTCAATTAACTTATTAGCATGTTGCCTGGAGATGCTCAATGGTATTGTTTAATCTAATTATGTAGAATGACTATTCTACATTCATTTATTTTATAGTAATTGGTCAAAGGAAAAAGCCTTATGTGCAGCCTTATTTTAAGAGAAAGTTCCTTGTTAGAGTCAGGAGCGTCCCTATTTCCAGCTGCTACAGCCCCTTTCAATGTGTGAGTCCCACTGGTTACCAAATCACTCAGAAAACATTTTGACAAATTTTAAACTCAAGCATTGAATATTTTATGCAACATGTAAAGAAATAAAACAAAAAGTTGTACAATTATTTCATAATGGGTGGAACCTATTATTATTACTATCTGGGAGACATAGTTACAAAATGGGCCAAACATGGAGCTACCTCATCACAAAAATGGCCAACTATTAATATGCTTTGTGACATTTACACCAAGAGGTGTAAGGAGCTTTTTGGCATTCACTCTTGTTGTACAAAACTTGTAAAATTGGTGGCACAAAAAATCCAAATGTGGGTTCACAGTTTATAGGTGGTGAAAATTGAGGCCTTACTGCTGTGGCATGTGTATTAAAATGTTCATGGTGACACATTTGAAGCAATAAATGGCTTAATTAAATGCCTAAATGAAGCTGAGTGTTTGATGAACATACAGTCATTCTTAAGGGCAGTTCCTCTTTTCTATTTAATTCAAATCCACATATTCCAGATTTTTAGTTATCTTCGGTTTGTGCTGTTTTACTACCCTTTGTGCTTAGGTCTCAAAATGACCTTGATCTAATTAATCACTTTAATCTTAGAAAAATATATGTGTAACATACTTGGGTTGTTGTAAG
Organism: Condylura cristata; assembly: GCF_000260355.1. Taxonomy (NCBI): domain Eukaryota; kingdom Metazoa; phylum Chordata; class Mammalia; order Eulipotyphla; family Talpidae; genus Condylura; species Condylura cristata. Next base: position 54,105,877 of record NW_004567106.1, read on the forward strand.
GAGTAAGTCACCCTTTGGTGCACGCTGCTGTTTCCCTCAACTCTTACCTGTTTTTTTAAAAAGGATATTAAAAGAAAAAGAATACCCTTAAAGTCTTTATTGGTATGGTATTAGGAACATTACGTAACTAAATGTTGAATATACGCAGATGAAGGATAAGGGAGGGACACAGGTCAAAAATAATTGCTGTGTTTTGATAAGTGCAGTACTGGAAGGATGCGTGAAGCACTGTGGGAACTGGGGACTTGACGTTGTAACGTCATTGGAACTCATTCCTATACATGGAGTAAAGAAGATTTCAAGGAGAGGCTGTTGGAAGGGCTATGTACGTTCTGGGAAAAGTAGACTGGATGCATGGACATGTGGTAGGTAGATGCGGAGTCAGGAGGAGAAGCTAGAAAGCTGAGCAAGAGTCTATTCATGAGGAACATTTGCACTCTGCCATGGAATGTTTGTTAATAGGAGTAGATGTAGTATTTACACACAGTTAAATGCACTATGGTTATTTTAACAGCTGAGTAAAAACATACCATGTTTTTATTGTGAAAAAGTAGAGGTGAAAAAGTAGAGGTGACAAAATTAATTGGTCAACTTGAAAGTTGCTAAACAGTTCTAAACTTACGGTGACTCATTCCCATTTTTGAGACTGCAAATAAAAATTGTTAAGATATTTACATTTCCTTCTTCAAATGATGAAATCTAAATTACTAAGACATTGTCATTTTCAGTTAAGATCCTGATCCAAGATCTTTCTATTCATGATTTTGATTCTATTACAGATAAATAAGTTAAAGTTTAAATTTAAAGATGAATTAACTTAATTGCTTTGTATTGTCTTTTAAGTGAAGTTTCATGTCCCTTCTCGCCCTTTTCTGTTTTAAAGTGGCAAGTCTTGTATGTGTATGTTATAAGTCAGTATTTTAACTAATAAATTACTAGAACTTAGGCATCTTAAAATATTTGAGAAAATTCTAATAACATCCTCAGAGCCAGGTAATTCAGTTTTTAGTCAATCCAGGACTGCTGTTCACTTCTTTCACTGAAAGGACTAAAAGCAAAGGAAACTTAAAAAAGAAGATTGTAACCATTTTTCTGCTGCATATTCACAGTTCAGAAGCTGACATGAGAAGGGTGAAGATTCATAAGCCTGTGTGAGTGTTGCTTATTCCCACTCCCACTTCTACTATCCAAGTTAATGAGATGAAGAAGTTTTCTTAGGAAAGTGTGTAATTGCTAGTTTGTAATGATGAGCTAATTTAAAACAATTTTAATATCAGTTGTAGGGAAAAAAGTGGTCATGTTTTCATTATTTTTGTATTACTAAATCTACTCCAGTAGCAGGACGTTCCATGCTGCTATATTAAAGTAATTATAATAGGTATTAAGTTACTAGGTCAAATACATACAAGGGATCAACCAAACATTTCTAAATAATCCTGACCGTATATATTCATTAGAATAATTTTACTAATATTGCAACAAGTTTGAAAGTTTTATTAGGATTTCTGTAGTATGTCCATTCAAATTTAAATTTATATCCTTGAAGCATTAATGTATTTTCTTGAATAGTTTGAGGAATTGGTTATAATCATCATTTTTTCATGGAGTTCCCAAATGTGCAAAAGATATTTTTCCTCTGTTAATGGTTGCCATTTGTAAATGTTTTTAAGAGTCCAGTTTCTGTTGAAAACAAGAAAAAAAGAAAGATTTAACTTTTTCTCTTTATTGTTTTTCTTTACATTATCACAGTCACCATAATCACCTGCCATGAGCCATCCCCATATTCTATGTTCTTTTCTCTTGTTTCTATATTAGAGATCATATGGCTTAGATATAGAACCATCTTTTGACGTGATTTAAGTAATCAAAGGACCCTTAGTGTTCCCTTTGCACCCACCCAGATCAGCTAAAAATGCCAGCCTTTATTGGAGTGATAAGATGAAACCTATCCCTTCTCAACCCCATTACACATGTCAACTTTTAGGTAAAAAAAAAAAAAAAAAAATTGATGCTGTAAAAATTTCAAAGTATTTTTAATTTTCTGAAAATAGAAATGAATGTAATGAAATCATTTCATTTCAAAAGTAAATTATGTGGATGTCAAGACAATTTATTATTGTTCCCAAGGGATATGCGGATGTACAGAGAAATTCAAACTGGTAACTGAGCTCAAGGACACAATCTGAAACTATGATATAATAAATAAAAACCAAACTTGTCCTTACTTTACATAGTGACTGATACAAACTTGTCCTTACTTTACATAGTGACTGATACAAACTTCTGGCTATATGCTAAAGTGTAAATTTGGGTCCTAAAGAAAGTAAAAAGAAGTAGTGCACAGTACCCTTGAACAACACAGGAAGTGTGCTCTGACCACGGTGCAGGTAAAAATCTGCATATATCTGTTGCCTCCAGAAAAGCTGTAGTCTGTCCAAGCAAGAGATTGGTTTCAGGACCCCCTCAGACACCAAAAGCCTTGATATTCAAATTCCTTATCCATCCTCATAGTCTGAGGGTTCCACAACCAGAGGTTCGGCCAAGTGACTTCTGCAGGTGGTTGAGTCCATGAGTGAGGACCCTGAGGGTATATAGGACCCACCATATGTACTGAAAAAAATCCACATCTAAGTGGACCTGCGTAGCTCAGGTGCCCTCCTGGCATCGTGCCATTTTAGTTGCCTCCCTGGAGCCTACACACTGTCAGTAATATTCCTCTCCACCCTGACTCCCTACTGGTGAAAAGTCTGGTCTCCAGAATTTTCATTTTTCAGAAATACATGGAAAGCGCCACAAACGGTTCCATTCTTAAATCAGAATCTATAAATGTGTACAAGGTGACTGCAACTATGGGAGTTGTTTCTAAAAGGAGTAATATAATTGAGTTGACAGAAAATTAAGCAAGTTTAAATTGCTTTAGAGGTTACAGAAAAATTGCAGACTGTTTTAGTATTTCTGTTCACTCTCCTCCAGCACATCAAAAGCCATCTGTGAACCTGACTGGCAACTGAACTTTCAGTATGTCATTGCAGTGAGCGGCAGATGTGAACTTCTAACTACAGGTGAAGGACTTGTGATCCTGAACCTGATATAGTTTAATGGCCTGGGTTTATATAACCGTGGGGTAATAACCACGTATATTTGAGTTCACCTTAAATGAATATAGCATCTTCCTTCTAAGATAAGAATCTGACATGGCCCATAAAACTTTTCTGTTAAATCTTGCATATATTTTGCACCATTGAGAGTAACGACATAAACTTGACTCTTATTGTCTTTATTCAACCTAAAAAAACTAAATAAATTTTGTTTTATGAGTTTGCAATTGAAGTTAGTGGTGCTATAACAGTATCTTGAGATAATTGTAAATAATAGTCATCTGCCTCTGACTGTTAACACGGCATCTTTATTAATAAATCTGCTGGGCAAGAAACTTCTTGGATCCCTGTCGTCTACAGATAAAGAGTAAAATCTTTAACTTGGAAGTTATAGCCATCCTTAATCTGAACAAGCTTTACCCTTAATAGTTTTCCACTAAGACATAAACACTATGTTTTCAAACTTTCTGTGGCTGTTGAGTCTTTATAACTTTTCAGGGTTCAGTTGAGAAATGGCAATTTACAGCTTCCCTTAGCAGCAGCCCAAAGATGTGGACTACCTATTTTGTCTCTTTATGGTGCTAATCTCCAACAGAATTGTGACTGATTCTGCTGTGTTGTCAGGTTCCCTTCTTTTACCTCCTGAGCATGTAGCTAACCTCATTTCCCAGCTCAATTTCCATTTAGTGGGCCAAGTACCTACAGGCTCAGCCAATAGAATGGGAGTTAGAGGATACTTCACCTTAATGCTTAGCTCTTAAGACCTCCCGCACAATCCATTATGCCTTTTCTCATTCATCATTTGCTAATGACTTTCCCTGGGGCCCAGTAGATCTCCACTACTGTAAAGCAAGGAAGTACTACTTACTAGTACCTTGCATATGAGTGTCCTAATGATAAACCAACAAAGTCTGGGAAGTGATCTGAGTGGGAAACTGGTTTTTGTTCTATCAAGTCACTGAGATTTTAAGGTGGATATAGTAGTTACCCTATCCTGACCAGTTCATCAGTGTGTTTATTATTTTCTAGTCATTTATAAGTATTGTGTCTTCTGTTTTTCACAATACATAATAGTCAATAGCTGATTCAGGACTTAAAAGCATTCCGCTAGGTTCAGAGCCAATGATAAAGTCCAAGTGAGCATTAGAGTTGGTAGGAGCTCATAATGATTATGGTAATGGTGGTGGTGGTGGTGGTGATGATAATGATGGTGATGATGGTGGTGCTGATGTCAAACTCCCCTGGGAGGAGGTTCTGGCAGGTAAGTGCCCATCACCCTGTGACAGTGCTGGACATTCCAGCTGTAGCTACATCTGACTTTTGGAGCATCATGCTCTGGAGCCCTTAAAAAAGAAAGGTTTTCCCTTGCAAGAAACTTAGAGGGCCCAGACTGAAGTTTTCCTCATCTTACTGAGTTGCAATAGAAAGGGAAATCTGTGTCAAGACATATCCCTGGGAGCATAATTTTAGACCCTCAAATAATCTTCCAGGTTTTCTAGTAATCACTGAAGACCCTCCCTACTTTAGGAAGATGCTGAGACTCAGGGGTAAGGTACTTTCCCAGAGTTTCTGATCCAACACTGGAATTTTCTGTCTTGTGATTATTGTTATTCTTCTACTTAACAAAATAAGATTTTAAGATTTTTTTTAAGAAAAAGATAAATACCGATGATCTCATTTCTTTGCAGAATATAGATAAACAAAAGTCAAGAAAATGTTAACAGTAAGATTATAGGTCTGACGCATATAGCAAAAGAGGCAGAGGGAAGAGGGTCAAACAGGAGGGAAGAACTTAGGGGAACATGTGTGGATCGCGGGTGCCATGGCAGTGGGAGGACTACGGGGCTACCACAACTTACGAAAACAATTCGAAAATTGTCTTCTTGAAATGATTCTTGAATTCCTCTCTCTTCTCTCCTACTCCACACCAAAAGCCAAATGAAGGATGAACCAAGTATGAGTTTGTTTTGTGTTGGAAAGGTCTGTCACTCAGTGTGCCAGGTTGATGCTGCTCAAATATAGAAATGGTTCTGTGAAAGGTTTGCTTCAAGAAGTATATCCCCCGCCCCCAATATAGTCTGAAACATTTCCAGAGTCCAGTTTCTTAAATCTGCATCTTTATCCTACCACCCCCCCTTAGTGAACCTCACTGCTCCCTACTGTCACATCTTCCTCCTCTCAACAATTGCTACCACCTTCCATGGCTACTCAGGTACAAGTGACTCCCACTTTTGTCCCCCTGCTACACCCTGTGATCCCATTATTTCCCTCAATTCCCCAAGATAGCCTCTTCCACCCACCACTATCTCAGCATGAAGAGGACAAAGCACAGTGTCCTTGCTTGCTTTGGGGGCTTCTGTATACATGACGCCCCTTTTTGATCATTACCCTTTATGTGCCTGACACCACACCCAGGATCCAAACGTGAGACATGCATTCCACATGTGTTCACCCTAAAATGTGCACAGCAAACTTAGATACAGATAATTTCACTTAGCCATGCCAGCAATACTTCAGAGGAGGCATTAACACCTTAATTTCACAAGTCACTTATTTAAAAGTAGCAGCACAATTCCACCTAGTTGGTTAACTCTAATATCAGCAGTTATCTGTGAAGCACGTCATTTGATCACTCCTGCTGTATCTTTTCCAGCTTCCTACTTAACCCCTAAAGCCCTTTCTCCCTCTCCCCCTTTTTTTCACCCCCTCCCCCTTTTTAAAATATTCCTTTGTTTGTGGTCTTCTCATACTCCCCAGGACTAAATGAGAGACTGGGTTTTTCAATCCACCAGTATCATTTCAAGAATGCTAATTTCCACTTTTCTGATTCCTGTTATTTGAAGCCTAGGTCTGAAATCATCTATGCTGTTGCCTTTCACATCTCTCAGTCCAAAGGCAATGTGATTTTAGCATACAATTTAAACTTTTCTTTTGTATCCTGCACTTATCAATTTAATGATGTATAAAAATGGCCAGATACTGCAGAGTCTCAGTTTTTGAGATTTTATGGCTTTGCCTTTATAGAAATCACTCTTTTTCACCTGGTAAACGACTTTGTCGCACTCTGGATCCTCAACACTGAGGCAATTCCAATCTAGAGATCTCATAACTCCAAATTTCTCTCAAATAACGTTGTACCCACCCAAACTGTATCCTCTAATACTATTGCATAGCCCTTTTGCTTTTAAAATTTATCCTTTAAAATTCTTTTTTGTAAATAGTTGCATTAAAAAAAAGATTTATTTATTTGTACATACAGATTTGGGGTACAGGCCAGAGGTAAAGGGAGTGAGAAGATCTCATCAGAGACAGAGTGGGGAGCAGAAAAGGCAGATAGACGAAATACACTGCTGAGAGGAGCAGCAGGGGGGTCAGAAGCGGTTTGCTGCACCATGTAGGTCACCTCCCTTGCCGGGGATCGAATTCAAAGTCGAGCTGAAGCGGTTGGGGCTTCGTGGTGCTGAGCTTTAACCGGTTGCGCCACCAGGCCCATCCTTTAAAATTCAAATGTCTCTTCATTTGTCATGGCTTGTAGATTCTGGATCGATGCATCAAATTTTGTTAAATACACTGGGGAAGACACATAGAAAGAATTGGGATAAATATGATTTCGGTGTGTTCTTGAAACGTTCTGATTATTCAAGTTGGTATTAAAATTGTTTAACAAGAAATTACAGATCGCTACTTCACTGAGTCCAAACATACGGGTACCCCTAGGGGGCGCTCAATCTCACAAAATTTTAGTATCGAAAGCGTTTTCCGGGATGGCACCACTCTAGGGGTGTGACCTCATGGAAGAACCGGGGTCCACAAGAAATGCGTTAGGTCTGGAAACAGTTCCTTAAGCCCATTTAAGTTCAGTAACTTTGAATTGTCAGCTGTCGGCCTGCGCCAGTCCCAGTTATCCTGAGTTCACACAACAAGGACTGGGTGAGGGAATGACATTGCCTTTCTTTCTTCTTGGCATCCTCTCCACTGACTCAGCAAACGTGGATGCAGAGTGAAGACTGCCCTACTAGGAGTTCCTTGTGGGACATTAGGTTGAGACGAATTCTGGGCAAAGCCTGCTGTGTACACCTTTCTGCGGAGCAACTGTTCCTCCAAACACCTGCTATAATCATCTGGGAGCGGGTCAGGCAATTAGGTTTTGAAAGACGCAGTCACTGGTCCAAAGGAGTAATAACGGCAACTTGATGAGAGTTCAGGGGGACCGAGCAGAAACCTTACTTGCAGCCATCTTCGTTCTACAACAGACCTTCACGTGCTGAGGTCTGACGCTCTTGTCCCCTAAGAGTAACCACGATTCCCGGGAGTAAAGAACCGTCCTTTGGACGCGCGGCGTCCGCTTCCCTTTCACCCTCTCGCCCTCTCACCCTCTTACCCTCTCACCCTCTCACTCTCTCACCCTCGACCTTGGCTGCTTGTTTTCCCAATGCTCGTTTAGGAAAAAGAAACTGCCGAAGGGACCAGACATCAAATGCATTAAAAATCCTGCTGCTCTGGGTAGGCACCCCATTTCGGGGGGAGCGAGATATGTTTCCAGTTGGTGCAAGCCCGTGTTGGGCTCGGGAGCACACAGCGTCACCCCGCGGCGGGCGAGGGTCGGAGTCCGGCCTTAGCTCCGCCCCTGCCCGGGCTGGTGAGGCTGCAAGCCCGCGCCCCCAGTCCCGCCGGGGTGCCGCGCGCGGGGGTGCCAGCGGCGCGTGTCCGCGCGCGTGTGTCGGGGTGTGGGAGATGAATTGGAGTCATACGCCCGGGTGTTTCCTTCCGAGTGGTTTTGATCAACAATCCATTAGGGGATGATGGAAACTTTTTTTCTGGCTGAAAGGATGAAAACTGAGTAAGTACATAGAACTTTGAACTTGAAACAGAATGAAGCAAATGCAAGCGAACCCCTAATAGTAACCACGTCCATTTATTCCCCCTTTTCATGTTAAAAGGCATGAATGCTTACAGGAAAGTGGCAATTTAAAACTGAATGAAGGGAAGCACAGTTAAGAATCATCAAAGGCTGAAAGCAGGACCGCTGTAAAGTGGGAGGAAAACTGAGTGACGGCTGAGGCAAACTGGCCTGCAGCCAGCTGTGCACCAGGCTTTGGGGTTTAACCTCTTGCGTTCACCAAAGCCGTTTTCAGGCTCCAGAGCGACTTTGGTGTTGTTTGTTCTTTTCCCGGGAAGCCCTGACTGAGCCTTTAAAGGGTGTTGTGGAAATGAGGCATTACCGGAAGCAACAGTTTGGCAGTCTGGGGACACGCTCAGGTTATTAGTTACAACTATGACTATTTTGACGTCTTTTTAAAACCTAGGCCAGCCACTGCTTACTGTCACCCACGGAAGGGCTCTTCCTAACCTTCTCAGACTTTGAGGACCTATGATTCTTTGGCATGAACCTTTGGAAAGTTCTCCAGTGGGGATGGAGCACTCTTGACTTAAGAAAAAGATGTGGAAAAAAGACGCCAGATGGGTGTTCTTCATGCTAAAAAAAAAAGAGCCGCTATGACTTTTTTGGCAACGTGGACAGGGGCCAAGCTGAGCTGAACTTGGTCATGGTCGGTCGTCCAGTGTTTCTCTGTCGTCGGCGATTTTGCCCCCGGCCCTTTTTGGTGGGCTTGGTGGTGGCGATCTGTCTATTCTACCAGACCCTGACACTCCGAGGGACGAGGAAGCTCACAGTTGCTGTCCCTGGGGGTGCCCCCAACACACCCACCGAAACCCAGACAGGAGGATGCCAAAAAGGATTCCCGCTGGACAAACAGTGCTTCCTTCTCACCGGTAATGCACAGGAAATGAGAAAGGTAAGATGGTCCCAGATTAACCTTGACATTTTCTGCAAAGAGAGCAGTCTGCGGTCTGCTTCTCTCTCTGTCCTTTCTGTAAAACTAAAATTAACTTCCATGAGGTCTGAAAGGGATCCAGAGTATACACAGCCCAGAATGACCTTTTGACAGTGAAACACATGTTAGCTTCCACTTCTTACATTTACTTCCAGAAAATCCTGGTCATGGTTTTATCTCTTAGGTCTTTACTTCATTTCAGCTGAATGAACTAGAAAGGTTGGAGGTGGTGGGAGTCGTGTGAATTCTATATAAAATATTAGTATTTTAAATGGTCTAAAGATCTGAAGTTCAGGACCACCAAACAGATATTCATAAAATTGATAGACATTGTTTCCTTTTTCAAGACAGTCAGTGTAAGGGCCCATAGAGTATTCAAGACTTAAAGATACTCTGAAATTCTGTTTTCTAATTAGTTGAATCAGTTTTTCATTGGTGAGCACATTCCAAAGCAATATACTTATATCGAAACGTTTAAGTGGTTAACAATAGATTTCTTTAAAAAATCGACACACTATTGTATTGCTTATAGAACTAGGGAATTCTAGATTGACTTGTACTTATACTAGTCTAATTAACTTTACTAATCTCATTTGTCATGTGTTGGGGAAACCACAAAACAAAACCCCACAGAACTTCTGTTTTAATACAACACAGTTCATGCCTGTCAGTGAAATGATGATCTTTAAAATAGTCCAAGAAATGAAAAGAAAAATTGCAAATATTCCTGATAGAAAAGACTCGATTTCTATGCTGTAAGTAGTATAATAAGATAGCTGTGGTTGACTTAGGTGGATCCCATGGTTATGAATGGACCAGAATTTTCTGTAGATAAATGCTTGCTAGTGTTACTGTCAACACTTTCATCGCTGCTATCATCTAGTTTTTAAAACACTCATGTATTGCCTTTCTGATAATAATAATCCTGGGAGGTAGATGAGGTACTGTAATTGTCCACATTTTACAAATGTGATTCCCATTTAAAATTGTGGACAGGCCACAGGATGAACGTATGACATGGACACGAACTTCTACCTGGTTTTTCCTGTAAACTGATGCTCTAAATTTACTGAAGTAAATTCAAATCTCTAATCACCATTTATGGAATCATACTTGTAAGAACTTATTGAAATATAAAATAATGTTAGGTGATAACAAAAAAATTAAAAACTTTGTCGTGACTTCTTTTGTTATCGACAATGTCAACGAACACCTTAACCAACAACTGTCTTACGACCAAGACCAAGAACAACAGGTAATGCAATTGAACACATTGCTGAGTGGAACCTCAACTGTAAGTGTAAATCAGTTGTTAAATGCTGCAAAGTAACTGAAGAATGTGTAGTTTTGTTCATTTATACTAACATTAACTTTTATTTGCACTGGGGCTTTTTTGTGTTGAGTAGGTCTTGTATGGTGAATGTAAACTGCGACTTGGAAAGTCTCTTGTTTGTTTTTAATATTAATGGTATAATTTCTTTCAAAATAGTCGAGATGGTTTTGCCCTTTAAATACTTAAATTTTCTGCTAGGCATTCTGGACAAAGAGGTTTTTATTCATTAATGTATAGTTTTTTCACTCCTTAACTTTATATGACTCCTGCTTTTCCCTATAACTAGCATATGTTAGCTGTTACTTGTAGGCTGTCACAGAAAATTCCATTTCAGATTTGGCTCGCCTGCTACTTATAAACCATCTGAAACTTATTGGCTGCTTGGGTAAAACATTCATTCTAGAATTTTCTTCTCAAAAATGCCAAACACATGATTTCCCCCAAATTATTCACAGTCTTAACTATTTTAACTGTAAGCAAAATTTTAAATTCACAATTATAGTGTAGGAGCCCAGTGAATGAAAAAGTTGAATTTCTGAATGTTTACCATGTTTCTTTATTTTTAACTTGTACAAGTCATTGATACAGAGCTTTTTTTTTTTTTTAAATCAAAGTAGAAAGGAAACTAGAAAATACCACGTGGAAGTTAAAGTCAGTTATAATTTATTTCTTGTAATATGTGTATAATATATAATACAGATTAAGTATTCTTTCAAGTAACTGAAGTTGAATGTCTTTGAGACCAATGCATAAAAACAATAACCTATACAATTCATGAAAAATAAAATGATGAGATACCACACAGATTTGTCTTAAAATCTGAAGTCTGGTTTTTAGGCATTTAATAGAAACAGCACTGTTTCTGCTTATAAGTTTGTGTTTTATTATTAACAAACTAAAATATTCACATTCCTAGGACTTTCCTTTACTGGTATCCATCCATCCTTATCTGAATTTTGAAGTTACTTAATATAGGTGATTTTGACCTATGGCTGATATGTTCTAGAACCCATGGATTCCAGTATTTGAATCAAAAGTTGTTTACCAAACCTAGGCATTTTATTCAAATTATTACGCATATATGTCTGTGGAAAATCATGATCCCCTTCAAATATCCAGACCAAACACCTCCCCTCCCAGAAAATAAACCCAAGAGACTAAGAAACATGAAAAAAAATGCATTTAAAAAAGAGAATGTGCAAATATTAAAGTAATTGCCTCTTCAGGAAATATACACTGGGTCTGGCTTTATAAAACTTAAAGAGGAAAATATCTTAAATAATTCACCTGAGGGCATTTGAAAAAATATTTCAAGGAATGGTGCAGAGTCTGCAGGGAAAACATTCAGAAACTCAAGTCTACTAAAGAAATATTTCTTGAATCTTAGTTTCCATACTTTCATGAATAAGTAATGACTATTTCCTACACTTCTTGGTTGCAGTTGTTTCTAAGAGAAGACCTGTTGTGTTTTATCAGCTTAGCAATAGATGGTTCTACAGTAGCGTGGATTTCAAGATGGGTGGCTGTGGCTTCTACACCTTTACAATCAAGATCTGGTTCAATGTCTAAAACTGTTTCAGTACAGACTGAGATCATATATAGTATTATGCCAGCTTTCTCCAGTGAGGAAGTTGTCTCCCTCTTTTTGGCCAAAATTTAATTCTTTTTTCCATTTGAACTTTCCAAAAGCCCTTGCTGAGCAGATGTATTATTGTCACTTCTGGTTTTCTCCCAAGATAAGTTATTTGAATTTTGGTTGATAATGTGCCATGTCTTCAAATTACTTCAGCTTATTATATAAACTGTAGACAGTTATACTTGTCTTCACTGAAGTAGGTCACTCTATAGTCTATTTATTTTTTGTGAAATCCAACACTTTCAATATTTCACAATACTGGAAGCACATTAACTTCTAAACACAATGGAAGAAAATCTTCTTAGTAGATGCTCCTTTAAGGGCAGATTTTGTTGTTTGGGGAATACATTGATTCTAGCCATAGCCATGTGTTTCTGATTATCTCCTGTCGCTGCTCCACCAGGAAAATTGCTAGTTCTTTGTTGAATGATTTCATGTTCCATTTCCTCTTGACTCTCCATTCTCCTTCAGTAACTCTCCTCTATGGCTACTTTTCCCAGTATCAAAGCACAACCTAACAAAAATAAATGTTTTCTTTAAAAAAAATGTTTTATTTAATTTGTGTTTCTAATAGTGCAGTCTATAATACCACTCAAAAATTTCTAAAATTACTTTTTTAACCCAGGTTTTCTAGAAACTGAACTCAAGGAACACACTGTGGTAACACTTTATTGGATGGTACACTCTCAGAGACACAAGAGTAAGGGAATAAAGAAAGATGGACAGCAAATACCAAGGGCACATTATCGGGACGCATTATTGGGGCGCATACCCAGAGAGGCTACAGAAAAACACTGCAGCTCAGAATAGACACTGTAGTAGAGGAGCAGAAAGGGTGAGCAACTTGCCTGCTGGCTTTCCCCTTTGTTCTTTTTTTTTTAAGATTTATTTATTTATTTATTTATACAGAACTGGGGTACAGGCCAGAAATGCAGGGGTGGTGAGAGGATTCACCAGAGACAAAGTGGGGAGCAGAACAGGCAGAACCGTGAAGTACACTGCTGAGGGGAGCAGCAGGTGAGACAGGAGAGGTCTGCCACGCCATGTGGGTCACCTGTGGGGCCAGGGATTGAACTCACACTGAAGCGGCTCTGGGAGCTTGCAGTGTTGCGACCTAACACACTGCGTCACCAGGGAGGGCCCCAGTGGCTTTCCCTTTGGTTGGAGTGGCGCTATACGATGCTTGGCAGTGATCCCAGGGCGGCTGGGACAGACAGTGGGAAATCCAGAGACTTCCTGGGTGCAGTCTGGGCAGAGTAAATGTAGGTGCTCCTCCTTTCTGTCTATCCCATGGAGGCCATGGTGTGACAACAGTATATTAAGATCTATGACTACAGCAATGGCAGCAATGGCCACTAGGGTAGGTGAAACAAGGTTATCTAGTGTCTCATATAGGTGCTGCACTAATTTTGCTTTCTCAAACCCACAGAACTAGTCTAAATATGCTCTCACTCTTGGGGAATAGAATCACTTTCTTTGAATAAAATGTTGGTAACTATCTCACTGAGAACGTCATTCCAACTGAAATAACAACGCAGTCCATTGTCACTCTTTCTCCTACACATACCTTTCATTCATTCTTTCATTCTCTTCGTTCATTTCAGAAATATATATTGCATTGCTTAATTGGGCCAGTCACTGTCCTAGATACTGGTAATCTAGAATAAAAGACACTATAAGACAGACAAGTAAGTTAATAAATGCTATCACTTTAAGACAAATTTTTGAAAGGAAAGGCAGAACTAGAAAGGGCAGAAAAAAGAAAAAGTCTGACAAGATGGAAATGCCACATATTCAATGAAGAAATTAAGTAGTCGGACACTTTTGGTATTTGCTACATTGTGAGTATGTGTGTGTCTAAAATGTTGAGGCAAAAGAGATGAGGTAGACAGTTCAGCTGGGTTTCGATCTGGGTCATGTAAGCATGAGAGGGAGTCTGTATTCTATTCAAAAGGAAACAGGGAACACCCAAAGAATGGTAAGCGAGACATTGCATACCTGGAGAACATTCCATAATGCACATAGCAGAGTAGACTGGATGGGGTAGAATTCAAAGTAGGTAGATCAGCTGGAAGACTGTTTAAAAATGGTTATTTTTGGCCAAATCCTACTTTTCTCTTATGTTATTTTTTCTTTTTATTTTTTAAAGATTTATTTTTATTTATGTATGTATAGAAGAACTGGGGTGTAGGCCAGAGGTGTAGAGGTATGTGTAATAAGATTCTCCAGAGACAGAATGGGGAGCAGAACTGAAATAGACTGAAATAGACCTCCCCTCCCCTGCTGAGGGGAGCAGAGGAGACAGGAGAGGTCTGCTGCCCCATCTCTTGTGTTCTTGACTCTCCCTTTTAGCATGTTACAGAATTTCTTCCAGAGTTACTCTCTATTAGTTATATGTCTATTTACAGGCTCTCCATTGGACCATCCCTTCTACCAATAAGCATGTCTGTAACTGATAAAACAGCAGTAAGTTTCTTTGTTTCTGGCAACTCACCAAGCCAGTGAACTTCTGTCCCCTTTCTTTCAGAGAAACTGTAACTGATTCTCTTTGATGTAGTGATAACTTCTTGTCTACCAAATCTATTCCTTATCCTTCCCATTCAATCTTCCCTATTAAAACTTCTCTCTTGGTAACTGTTAACAACTCAAATGATTTATTTCCAATCCACATCCTTGTTGGAAGCATTTTACACTGTTGGACGATACTGTAATAACTCCTAAAATCCTCCCCATAACACAAGAGGGATCTTTTCTGACTTCTACAAATAACTTTCAGTCTCCTTTTAGGGTTCATTTCCTCTGTCTAATGTTAAAGGTAAATATCTCAAGCTTTTCACTGGATCATTAATTGTCTTGTTTTATGCTTCCCCTCAGTGATGATATCAACTTTGCCCATTGCTACATTACTGCTAGGCAAATAACTCATCACCTGTGTTTCTATTGTAGATCTCACTCTTAACCAGACATGAACCCCCCAAATCCTGATGTCTTTTATGTAGTATTACGAAGCACTATGAAAACCAAACTTTCACTGAAAATTTTCTTTCCCAGATCAATGATTCCTACAGATGTCCTCTCCCATTCTCTTGGATGTATAGGTAGTAAGCTTTAAGGTTTTCTTTAATTCTTCTTGCTCTTTCTCCACATATGTTCAAGGTCCTCATTTGATAAGAGAAGAAAATGGATTTAACTGGAAAATTTTCTCACAAAGTAACAGTTCCAGTGGATAACAATGACAAGATGAACCGACACCTTTGTTTTTTTCTGTCTCCATATAGTATCTCCATTTTTCAGTGCCCTGAGTCGAATTGTTTCCCCCCCAAAATATACTTTAACCCTAACCTCAGCCCTTAAAATTGTGACCTTATTCATACTTACTGTTGCAGTTAGTTAAATAGGAGGACCCTAAATCCACTATGACTGGAACAAGAAGACAGCTATGTGAAGACTACGGTGTAATGGTAAAGGCAGAGATTGGACTTAGGCAGGTGGCCCAGGAACCCCCCAAATTTCAGAAGCCACCAGAATCTACAAAGAACCCCCTGCTAGGTTGCAGAGGGAGCCTGGCCTTGCTGCTCACTTGATCTCAGGCTTTCGTCCCCCTGAGTTGTGAGACAACACAGTCCTGTCGTTTTGAGGTGCCCAGTGTGGGTTCTTCACGGTGGGAGTTCTGGGACTGAAATGCACAGAGGATGCAGAAGAGTCAGCACCTGAGCTCTGGAGTCCAATAAATACGGTCTGATACCCTACCCTATCTGGGCACTCACTTCCTGAGCTTTCTAGGATTCCGTTTTCTCACCTGAAAGTGACTATATCATTCCCTACTCACAAGGCCAACTTGTGGCTTAAATGAGGTAAATCACACATAGCGCTAAGTTTTGTAGCTGAAAAACAATAATTATTAACATTAAGTAGTGATTATTGAGTCTACTAGATGATCTTTTGTTTCTGAAGTCCCTGGA
Source organism: Condylura cristata (assembly GCF_000260355.1). Taxonomy (NCBI): domain Eukaryota; kingdom Metazoa; phylum Chordata; class Mammalia; order Eulipotyphla; family Talpidae; genus Condylura; species Condylura cristata. The sequence goes on from NW_004567106.1 coordinate 54,121,740, forward strand.
GACATCTTGTTTGACCTTCACAAGGAGACAAGCAGAAATTCAATGCTGTGAGGACCTTAATCGCTTGGGTAGAGGGTCTGAGAGGAAAGGCTGGCGGAGCTTCTCCCCATCCCCTGCCACTTAAGTCATTGCCTTTTCACATAAAATGAATCGTTAGAATCAAATAAAAGCTTAAGGAGGTTGATAGGTCACTTCGATTCAGGGCTGTTTATCTATAAATCTACAGGCAAGGTCTTTAGCTCCAGATGAATCCTAATTTCTTTTTCTCAGGTTAAGATGCTGGGACTCATGGCCTGCTATAGCTCAGCATATGGACAGATGTGCTGAGTGGGGAGTAGGAGAAAGAGGTTGATTTTGGACACTGAAAAAATATATCTTTACTTATGTTTATGGTCCTTAGAAGCAAGGACTTGATTTGACTTGTATATGATGCCATCCCTAGTGCCAAAGAGTATCTGTCCCTTAGCAAGTCCTGACTAAATAGCTTGTCGGTGAGTGAATAAATAAATGAATCATGAATTTGAGGAGAGAACAGAAGGCAGGAAATGAAAGGAAATCCTCATCCCTCTTTTTTCTGCTTTCTGAGCCCTGGGGTGCAGCACACACCCCTCCACACCCCCCCACACCCCCATCTTTCTCCTGCACCACTGTCTCTTCAGCCCCTTCCGGTTCCATTTCTTGAACTTCTGGTTAATGCTACAATCATCCTACAGTTTTGCTACCTTGAATCTTCTTCATTAATTCTCCGCCTCCTGTATCCTTCAGCTCATTCATCCTATAAACATTCTCAAGCATCTACCTCATTAAAAACAAAGCAAAAAAGTCCTTTCCCAAAGAATATGTATATCATGAATAACGTGCTATTCCTTGTCATCTTCATCATTATCATCCAACCTCTCCATCAGGCAAGTTCCATTTTTTTCCAAAGGTCAATTCTACAAAAGTTGAGATTTTCTTTTGCATGTTTTTATATTTTAACCAGGCTTAAAATTAGATTTTAGACTCTTATAGAGTCTAAATACTGGGGTCTCTGTTTGGGAGGCCCTCAGGAGATATTGCCAGCCAACTACAGGTATGTGGCTTTCCTAATTACCCAGGCTGCCTGGTGAGTATGTCATGTCGTGGATTCCTCTGCTATAGCTGATTAGAGCTGTGCTACATTTCTGTAATGAAATATGCACTTGGATGGAAAATCATTTGTACTGAAAGAATTTTAAACAAGTTCAAATTTGCTTACTGTAGATAATTGTTTTAAAAGTCGTGATGCTCATTTTTAAGCAAGTTAGGTTATATTTTCTTTGAATCAAAGTATTAGTCATTTTATAGGTGCTTTCTCTCCTGTTTTTTTTTTTTTTTAGATAACGGCAACAGCTCCTGCTTCTTTCTGCCTCTAAGCAATTCATTTCTTGTTCTAATGAAATTGAAAACTAACATAAGATAAACCCTATAAAGTGGAGACCACCAGATGCACTGATATATAAAGAGTGCTTCCTTGTATCAGCTTTGAATTTCTGGTCTTTTGGGGTGAAGAGAATATTTTGGTTTCACTTTTTCTCTCTGATTTCCCTTGAATATTTTTCTAGGAAGTCATTCTCACTAAAAGGATGAGCTCATGTTCTAAAATAGGAATTAGATGCTCACAGAAATGATACCAAAGTTGGAAATTTGAAAAATTGGTACCTTGTCAACTTTTATACTTTCCAGAGACTTGTTCACATTGTAAAACTAAGCACCTTGGTTTAACATGCACAGGATTTAACAAAGGAATATATTATGTACAAGTTGTATGAACTCCTTACTGTATATAAAGATTTTTTTTTAAAGATTTATTTAGCATACAGAACTGGGGTACAGGCCAGAGGTGCAGGGGCAGTGAGAGGATTCACTGGAGACAGCGTGGAGAACAGAACAGGCAGATTGATGAAGTACACTGCTAAGGGGAGCAGCAGGTGGGTCAGGAGAGGTCTGCCACGCCATGTGGTCACCTCCTGGGCAGGGATTGAGTTTATGCTGAAGTGGCTTTATTTAGCTTCTTAGTGCTGTGCTTTAACCTGCTGCGCCACCAGGGAGGGCCATATATAAAGATCTTTATAAAAAAATATTGTATTCAATTTCCAATTGAATTCACTAATGGAGATTAAGGGCATTTATAATCCAACATAACAGATAAACCAAAATAATTGTTATGAAGAAGAGCACGTGGCTTTGGAAGTACAAATGAGACCTTCTAAAATGTAACCTTGATTGGAATCTCAAATCTTTATGGAAATAGTAACAATGCTCTCAGATCTTGGTGTTTCTGCTTTGTTTTGGCATAAGGGAAAGCTGATGGTATTGAGGTGGTGGTGCAGACTTTAGGGGACCCCATGAACCACCTGTCCAAGGTCTATGGATCTGAGGCAGCTGTTGCTGTAGAACTGCCTACCCTGCTCCCCCCCCCCCCCATTTCCCACTATCCTGTCCAGGAAAAAAAGAAAAAGCTTCCATGTGGACACAGTTTTAGTGGTGAGAGCTGAACGACCAAGGACAGTGACCCTGTGGGTCTCCTTTTCCTAGATCAGCCTATAGAGTGACAGTGTCTGTTGCAGAGAAGTTAAGGGGTCACATTAGGCCCCGTAGTTCACAGTGCTTTCAAAAACACTGAGATCCTAAAAGGCAGGGGAATACACATCACACGTTAAAAGACAAAGTGCGGCATATTACACATTCAAGAGTTTACTTGAGCAAAAATCAATTTGAATCAGGCAGCAACAAGTTCAAGCAGAACTGAAGAGGAACATTCTACCAATAGCTTCGGGTAGGAATTTTATAGACAAAAAAGCAGAAGCAAGGCTTGGAAATGCCTGGCTTCAACTTAAACTTCATTGGCTGGTTTTGATTTCTTTCTTTTTTTTTTTTTTTTAAAGATTTATTTATTTATTCATACAGAACTGGGGTACAGGCCAGAGGTGCTGGGGGGTGAGTGGATTCACCAGAGACAGAGTGGGGAGCAGAACAGGCAGATCGAAGAAATACACTGCTGAGGGGAGCAGCGGGCGGGTCAGGAGAGGTCTGCCACGCCATGTGGTTGCCTCCGGGGCAGGCGGGAATCGAACTCATGCGGAAGTGGCTTTAGCTTCTTAATGCAGTGCTTTAACCCGCGGCGCCACCAGGGAGGGTACTGGTTTTGATTTCTTAACCTTAAAGTATTTACAGGCATAGCGGTGGGTTTGTTTACGATGTAGTAGTCTACCACGGCATCTGAGTTATCTCAGGTAATTGTTCAATTAATTAAACACATCCTAAGGGCACTGTCATGAAAAAATAGTCTCACTGCTCTTGGCACCACTTGAGGGAAAAGAACGCATCTATGCAAATGAAGTGTGGGTACCTGGAATTCTCTTTTCATTAGGAACTTGGAGGGTCGTGTGCTCTACAAATGTCAGGCCCCCTGTTATGTTTCAAGATGTCACCGTGGTCCAGAACTGCACTGGCATAATGGCGCTTGTCAGTGATGTCTCACTGTTCCTTTAACAAGCAATAGGAAGTATATGACATTCCGATAGTTATAGCCCGAAGCCTCCCTCTTCTTTAGTGGAAAACTAGCTTTAATTTTGTCAGCATGCGCAAATGCACAAGGAAAAATGAAACAGGAAATTAACTTTTTTTTTTTTTTTTGTAGTGATGTAGGGACTACCTGACCTTAGCAAAGCAACATCCAGAAAGCCAACTTTCATACTGAGTGGCAACCTCCTTCCCGGACACACCCAGAGGCAGAAGTGATTTCCACTGGGCTTTTCTTCCCACTTCCCTCTATCATCAACTCCGTTTTTACTTTTTTCTCCTGAATAAACAGTGAAAACATTAGCAACACAGTTTCTGAAACTTCCACAGAACAAGCTAAACCTTCTTACTCAATTTTTTATTGCTAAGTACGCTATTTTTAAAAGCAGATAGATTTGTTCCCCTTTTTGGTGGGGGAGCAGATAAGGTTAGAGGAAATGGAGATAAGCTGATTATTTTTCTTTAAAGAAACAATGGTTAAAGTAGTATTGTGTCTGCTTTAAATAAATTTGCTTGGTGGAGAGCAGATAAAGTATTTGTGAAAATATATAGTAAGGAATAGAAGCTGCAAGAAGCTAGCATTGTGTCCTGATTTAATATAAAATAATTACATTTTAAAAGAATCCCCATTTTTGTGATATTAATGGGAGGGAATAGCTTACCACTCATGGATATACACGTGATCCTAAGCACAATACTTAGAAAAACCCTGAACAAAGCGACATTTATAAAAAACCTTCTAATAAATTACTGGCTGTTGGATCAGGGCAGAGACCAAGTTTGCACAATGCTTGGCACATAACAGGGTAAATGGATGGGATTTTAGTTTAATGCACACTGTGTGTCTAATACAGGACATCATGTGAGGCCAGCTGTTCTTAATTTCTTCTTTTGTACTTGCAAATAGAGTCTTAAACTCTGATCTCCCCAAACCACTGCCCCATCCAGTTCTTCCTTCCTTTATAAGACGTCCTCACCTTTGTGATTTCCCTGAGATCAAAGCAATCCATTCTGTTGGAAGAAATGGTTTTTCTCTTCTTTATGTCTGGTCTTTGAGTCTGCTGGACTCTTTATGAACAGGCTGGGTCTTTAGGAAGGAAACAAATTTTCTAGTTAGTTACAGAAGAAAGCCAGCATACTATTCTGTTTTGCAATCCATCCCCTCAGGGAAGGATCATACAGTTTAGAAAGTCAAAAATCTGGTAATAAAATTAGATAATGTCTTATTCTTTCTGCTAAAGGTAGTTCTTGTGTTGCAGTATTACTAGGCAATCTCATTCCCAGTCAATGTTTTGATGTTGGAAACAAAAGATTGGCTAGACATTCTAGATCAAGCGTGTCATTTGAAGAGTTCTAAGATAGATTTCAAGAGGAATACATGTTATTATGTGTTAGTGTGAAGTGTGATGTCTGGCAACCGGAGCGAGGCCAGGGTAGATCAGGTAGAGGCTTCTAGAGAGGACTCTTGGGAAAGAGTCTTAGGCTCATTCAGTCTGGTTATAGTGTTATCCAGAGTGGTCTCAATGGCGAATCTGGCCAGTGAGCTGAAGGGACACAATGAGGAGGCGTCAGAGAGAGAACGGCCTCCCAGCTGCTCAGAGTAAGCAAAACCCCCCTGAGAGAGTGCCAGGGTGTACCTGTGTGCTTACAAAACTTGGTCTACAGATTTGGCATCAGGCAGGATGTTCTTTTGTGCAGAGTGTGGTACATGAATATTTAGCACCTGTTCCCCTCTCAACTCAAGCCTTTGACCCACCTTGTGGGTAGAAAGAAGCAGAGTTTCTCGGATGTGTAGCTCTGTCCTCTAGGCCCTTCAGGAAGCCAAGACCTAAAGCTGAGTCTTAGAGTAATAACCAGGGTCAGGGAAGTAGAGGGCAGACCCAGGATTCAGGACTCTTGGGGAGTTTCTGGCAAAGTCTTGAACTCAGATTCAGAGTTCTGGCATCTATGAAAATGTTTGGTAGATGGTAGGAGGCTTAGGTATTAATATTGTTGTAGTGCTCCAGTGTTCTTTCCTGTCTGTTGCATTTCTTTGTATGCACTTACTATTTTAAGACTGAATTGCTGAATTAACTCGTTGTTTTGACATCAGGGGACAGAGGCTTGGTATTATTTTAACATTTTTCAAAAGAACAAGGTTTCTCCTTGTCCTCTGGTTGATATTTCACAACCGCAGTCTGCCAATTTGATATTTTCTTCATTACAGATGTCCATTAACCACTGCTGACACTGTGCTCAGATTCGGGGGCCATAAAGAATTTAAGGGTCCTCTGGAGACCATTTATTCTCAAACCAGCAAAGGCAATGAGGGGTTGAGGTTGAAAGAAAATAACTTCCTCCTCTTGACCTCTCTGGGAGTGTCTGAGAAAGACAGGGCTGGGAAAGAGGAAGAGCATACAGAAAGGCAAGCAGAGGGGAGAAGAAACGAGAGAGATACTCGGGAGTGGTTTTTATTTGCTTCAAATGTGCCAAGAGAAAAAGCCATCCACATTTTCCTGACCCCATGTAAAGCTGTCTCTGCCTTAAAGATATCAAGAAGGAAGATCATCACCATGTCCCCGCTACTCCTGAGATTTTGTAATCTCAGCTGGCTCTTTGTTATGTCTGCAGAGCTACAGCAGATAGTCAACTGATGACCCACAGCTGTGCTTCGTGGGTGGCAACTCCAGAAAGAAGCCTTGAATAGTTGCAGGAAAAGTCTCTTCAGAGGAGGCTGAACAAGAGGCACCATGACTTTAAAAACAGCGAGAAAAGAGGAAATGAAAAGTTTGGGAGAAACACAGAGGGACATTCTAAGTTCTGGCAGGTTGGTAGAAATGGGGCAGAGATGGGCAGACAACTATTGGAAATAGTTGTCTAAAGGGAGACAGGAAGCTGGGGCGGGGGGAGGCCTAACATGGACTCCGGGAGAAACCACACCCTTGTGGTCTTGGCTGTGTTTCTAATTCCTCTCTGCCATCAAGGTTCCTGCCACATGTGAGGCTAGCCCAAGGAAGAAATGAGCCACACACGGTTGAAGCACCGCCCAGCGTGACTGTATTTGTTGGAGTTTAAAGAGCAGAGAAGCTGTTCAGTCTGATTTCTTCTTTTTCCTCTGTCTGCAACCTGCTACCCTCTGGGCTCTCCTCTTCTCCTTCTCCAGTCACCGCAACTCTATGCTCTGAGCACCCTGTGAAAGGCACAGTGTGGTTCCAGCTGTGAGTGAGGAGGGTAACATCAGACAGAGAGATGACCTAGGAAGTCTTAGGATTTACCTCAGGGTCTGTGCTCAGTCTGTTGTTGGGTTATGTTTGATTGAATTGTTATGCATTTATCCAGTTTTTTTTTTTTTAAGATTTATTTATTCATGCCTACAGAACTGGGGTACAGACCAGAGGTTCAGGGAAGTGAGAGGGTTCACCAGAAACAAAGCAAGGAGCAGAACAGGCAGATCAATGAAATATACTTCTGAGGGGAGCAGCGGGCGGGTCAGGAGAGGTCTGCCACGCCATGTGGGTCACCTCCCGGGCGGGGATTGAACTCATGCTGAAGTGGCTTTAGCTTCTTAGTGCTGTGCTTTTAACACATTGCACCACCAGGGAGGGCCCCAGCCAGTATTTTTTTTTTTATGTTTATTTTGTTTTTATTTGCGGCAAGATTGGTTTACAGCACTGGATGTGATCCATGAGCAGAGTCCACATCTCCTCAAATGGATACACGCTGCCATCCTCCCACCACCAAGCACCCCTAGCCCCCCACCATGGTTCAGCCCCCCACCATGGTTCAGCCCCCCACCATGGTGCTTCGGTGGGAAGTCTTTCCTGATAAGTACCGTTGGAAATATATGCCTTAAGGCTCAGTAGTTCAGATGCTCCCAGGAGAGGCAATTCGACGTTATTTATTGGATGTTTTCTAGCTTAGGACAGCAGGTCTGTCTTGCTGTGGTCTTGTTTTCCACTTTTGTGCCTGTCTGGTTCTGATGTCAGACTCACAGTCTCTATGTTTATTTAATGTCTCCACAGCAAAACCTTTCTCTGAACTTTCCCCTCACTTCTGGAATATGTTCATTCTCTCTGCCTTACTCTCTCAGTTACACTCTCTGTGCTTTGAGTCTCTTGCTGCTACTTCCTCTTCCTCTTTCTATAGCAAACCAGCCTCCCCAGTGTGGAACTGACCACTCCTGCTAGCACAGTGCCCTCCCTGCCCATGTTAACCTGGGCCTCCTTAGGACAGGTCTCAGCTCACACACTCTACCCCCTACCCCTTCGCCCCCCACCCCATGTCTGGTCCCTCAGGTCTCTGAATACTTCCATCTCTAAATAACACACAGTAACATTTCTGCATCACGGTAACAGTGGTGTATCACTCTTAGGAAACCCTGGGGTTTAGGTGGGAAAAGTCTGGTCACCTGGAACTCACTCAGGATAACCATCTGTAGGTAAGTGAATGAATCAGGCCTGTTAAGCTACTGGCCTCTGTGACTGTCACCTGTGGCCTTCATTGTGCTGATGCAGAAGGTGCTTGGGTGCCTGCGTGCAGTCACGTGTGCCTGATGGTGGACACCTGGAGTATGGGGTGGGCGTGGGAAGGTGGGCACACCTGGGCCTGGACCCAAGGCTATAAGGATGGTGCCACATAGAGCCTGATTGCTAGGAGAGGGCCTGTGATTTCAGGAGAGGCAAGATGATGAGAGAAAGCCAGAGAGAGCCCAGAAAAAGCATGGAGGTTCACAGGGGGCCAGGGAGGCTCGGTTGCCTCAAGGACATGAAGGTCTTCGAGATGGAGCTGGTAGGTAACAAGATCAGCGTCAAGTGACCTAGTTTTAATTTCTTACTACTTACCAAGTTGTGGTTTACTGCTACATACTTATTAAGGTAATAAGGATTGTCGCCCTGCCTCTGCTTCTATTGTCATTCTAGTTATTTCATATTGCCTAAAAGACCATGCTTGCTACTTGTAATAGAAAGTCCTTATGATGCAGACCTTCAAAGACTCCCTATCTTAATTTCTCTCGCCATCATTTTTCTTTTTTAAGATTTATCTTCTCTATTTTCTTTCATGTACAATATTCACTATACATGCAGCCAATTAGGTGATGATGTGGGGCGTTTACTAGGTTTTCTTTCATCGATGTTATAGTGGGAATATATTTTTGATACTGATATTTCATTGCTTTTATTTCTCTTTCATTTGCTCAGCAGTTATCTGAAGCCACCAATATGCAAAATTGGCCTTCAATTAAGGCTATCAGTTCACTTACCCCAAGAAAAAGAAACCAGAGGGGTTCAGTGTCATGGAGTATGAGAGATATGTGGTAGTTCCATGATGGATGTGAGATACCTCTGAGTTAGTCATGAAGCGAAGGCAGAATCATGACCGCATCACTGACTTAGGGGACAATCCGGAAACTTGGCTTACAGAGCCAGGCAAGCTGTGGCCCTCAAACTGTCCTTAATTTGAATGATTTTAAAAAATTATTTATTCATACAGAACTGGGGTACAGGCCAGAGGTGCAGGGGTGGTTCGAGGATTCACCAGAGACAGAGAAGGGAGCAGAACAGGCCGACTGACGAAGTACACTGCTGTGGGGAGCAGCGGGTGGGTCAGGAGAGGTCTGCCGCGCCATGTTGGTCATCTCCCTGGCTGGGGGACAAAGTCGTGCTGGAGCTGAAGAGGCTGTGGTGATCTTCCTAGAGCTGCACTTCAACCTGTTGCACCACCAGGGAGGGCTCTGGATGATTTGTAACTTGAAAATATATATGATATACGTTCTAGGAACAATCCATCTTAGTTCATGAATTCTGTAAAATAAGTATATATTTCACCAGTGGGGGGAAATCTATTCTTATAGTGGAAAAATTAAAACATAATTCACTGTGATAATCTGAAATATTTCCAAAATACCAAAAATCTAGAGCAGCAAGGCAATTTAACTTTTAGTTATATATGATGTGCATCCAAAGCCTACTATATGATTTGTATTTGAGCATCAAAGATGTCATAAATACAAGACTATTTTCTGTCACATAGGAAAAAACAAGTTCTATTTTTCATCCTCACTATATTTTAAAGTTCTCGGTTTTGTGGTCAATCCTGGTAAGACTTTTTAATAGTATAAATTTATAATTTATCTCCTTGCTCAGTTTTTACTGTAAATTCATTATTTCCCTTAAAGATTTAATTTGATTTTTGTTATTCCTACTGCTGTTTACAATTGCAATGAGATCAAGTCCTTAACACAAATTTTCACAACTTTGTGTTCCTAATCTTCTTTGATGGTATTTATAACAAAGAATTTATTGAAGAAAAGCGGTTTGCATTCACTCATTTGAAGGGTATTTATTTAATCATGAGTACTACATAGTATTCGTAGATTAGGAAAACTAAAATAACAGCAAATGTTCATTTACTTTGATCACAGTGTGGGAAAACAGATAATGAACATAATAGATAAATTATATTTTTGCATTAAAAATGATTGCTACAGAGAAAACAACTTCTCTGGATATATGGAACTATGTAAATTACTGTAAAGAAGCTTTACAGACCAAATTTAGTTGAAAAGTTTGCAGAACTGATAAAAGCAGAATTATATCAATTATGATCAATTTTATTCATGTGTACTTAATATCATTTGTTAATACTGGATTCTTTCATAGAAAATCTATTTCATTCCAACATAAGAAGTTGCTACTTCAATTCTAAATATGAGAAAAGTCTGATATGGAGAGGTTAAATAACTCACCCAAGTGGGCAAAGCAAATAGCAAAGCCAGAACTCAAGTCTAGATTTTGCTTCTGAAGCCTCCTGTTTTCTTATGCCACATCACTGCAACCTAACACCCCAACTGGTTTATTACAACACCCTATCCTTTATCGAAGGCAGTATAAAGGTTTCAGATTCTAGTCCTTCAGGTAAAAATAGTAAGTGTTCACTTATAAAACAACTTTCATGTGATCTAGCAGAAGGATTTCTGAAGGAATATTTTGCAGATCTCTGAAGAGAAGAGAGAGGAAGAAAGGGAAGTGACTCCGGGTTTCAGTGTGTTAACAACCTCACAACCCCCATTCTTTCCTAAATTCTCATCAGCAAGCTTGCAAGTCTCAACTTCAGTTGTCACAGCAGCCAGGTTTAATGTGTTCTTCCACTACAAATAGATCTTCAGAACTGTGGGAGTCATCAGGGGCTCTCACTTCCAAAGTGCTGCCACTGGTGTTGAATAATCCCACGCTAGCTGTTGTGGTTGACATAATTGTCCACGTACGTTTTATTTCACACACGCACCTGTCGTCCGGACTGGCTGAAATGGTCCTCACCCTTTGGTATTGGGCCACTTTGCTGATCCAGTGTGTTATAAATATTACAGGGCAGGAGCGGTGTGTGTGACAGGATAATACAACATAATTTGGCTGACAAGCTCATTTCCTATTTATTCTCAGCAGTCTGAGACATGAATCAAAATTTCAGTCTATGTTGTAAAGATTATTACAAAATATAGCCAGTAATTATGCTTTTTAGGATATGCTCTGTGTAGGTCTATTGGTAAAAGTGACGTTTTTCTTTAGACTGATTCTGCTTGTAGGCAAGGGGAGTGGTACCTTTCTAAATAATAATCACTTCAAATTTTAAGTTTAACATTACCCCATGTGGAATCATTCTTATGCTTGAGCCAGCTGCAACAGAGAAGCGTCCTGTGATTACAAAAACAAACAAACAAACAAAAAAACAAAAAAACAAACTACTGTGAGAAGGCCATTCTGGAAATTGTATTTCTCTTGAATGACACTGATCTATGGAAGCATCTGTTTTCCTCTCTTCTTACTTTCCTCACCAAGACTCAATGTTTGCTTTTGCTTCCTATGGACTCTGGATCCCTTCTAATTCCTGTATTTAAAGGTTCCATCTACATTTGATTTCAAATCCCCTATCTCACAAATTTTTCATTACAAACAATTACATTTGCTAGGAAATCACACCCCAATTTGCAGTTCGATTCTTGAGTTTAAGTAGTTTCACTATCAATAAGATGCTGTATCCTTTAACGAGGGAAAATTGCTACTTATGTTTTCCCAAAGTACCTTCCACAGAAGGTATGGTTGGCTGATGTTCTATTCATTTTTTTTTATATCCTTCACACAGGTATAACGAACCTATGTAAGCATGTGCCAGACAGAGATCAGATTCAGAAACAATTTTTCCTGACTCTCTGTTCTCTATGATTATCATTTACAAAACCTATCTATATTCCTTTATGTCAGGCATGGTACTAGGTGCTCTAGAACTATTAGCTCTTTAATCTTTACAGCAGCCTTTTAAGAAAGGTAAGACCTAAGGTGACACAAATTGTGACGGTGGAGTTACGGCGTTCAAAGCCAGTGGTGTGCCCTCCTGCCCTTCAGTATGATAAATTCAGACTTGGCTACCTCTTAATTGATAAGCAGCAGTGTGCTATGACTCCAAAGAATTCTGTCATTGCTTCTGAACTCTTCCCCTGCCTGAACATGTCTTTCCAGCACAAAAAATCATCCTCTCTGAGTGTGTCTTCTTGACTGTATTTACTTATAAGAACTATTAAAAGAATGCTGCTTTATGACAGCACAACACAGATGAAAAGCATTGCTATTAATTTTGTATTTTAGGCAAGAGTTGAGCTCTAGATTTCTATGTAGCAGCATTTCTCTAGGATATTAATGGCCTAAATTTTTCACCTTTATATGATGGTAAGAAGATTTCAGTTCACCTTCAGTTCTTGCATATGGTTATCTTTGTCCTTGTTGGTCTTTCAGAGAATCTTACATTTGTAAAAAATACTTAAAAGGGTAACGTTCTGAATGGCTCCTGATTTGCTTTCATGGTGTCCTTCTGCAGAAAGATGCTGCTTTTCCTCTTGAGATTTTATACCTTCTTTTTTGTTTTCAGATGGAGGATTTGGTTGAGACACACTTCAGCAGCCATGCCAGAAGGGCCACACTCTACCGGCCCCTTTCCTACAGCAAAAGGGAACTTCAGCTCTACCAGCATGTTCTCAGTCAGCATCGCTATCAGGTGGTCATCGCTGAAGAAAGGTTCGGTGAGCCAGGACCACTAGGAAAAGGTCAGAATATGAGCTACCAGAGTCGCTCGGCCAGTAATGTTAAATCATGTCTAGGACATGCTACCATCTTCCTCTAAGAGCAAATGTTTGCCCATGATCAACTTCTTGGGTCATAGAAAACTTTGCTTCTTTTTCCTCCCTCTCAGTTCTCTTTAGCTATATTTCTTTATTCCGAGATTATTTTGTTTATATTTTTGTAGCATTTTGGAGTTGCATAGTTCATGTTTAAATGCTACATAAAAAATGTTTATGTTTATGAGCCTGAATACATGTTCTTCCCTGCACCAAACTGCTCCATATTTTCAGAAAATTGCCACTTCATCTGACTGCAAGTAGAATGTGCTAGAAATTGTTTCAAGAAGCCAGTTTAAATGTGATTCACAGGCTGGACTGAAATGCACAAGAAGAATGGATATTTATCACACACACTATTACTAGTCAAGTCTTTTATTTATATCATTTAAGTGAAAAATAAGGGACAGGATTTTAAGCAACTTATTTGAAAAGAAAGTTGAGTAGATGATGAGGGTCAAAAAGGGCACTAACAAAAACAGCAAACCTTTGTGACCAACTAACCATGTCACAGCTACTGTGGTATAATCTAGATTCATGGCCTTACTTAATCCTCCTAGAAGTACCCAGAGTAACCTTAGATTAAGAAATACCAATTCCTGCTTCCCATATTTCAACAGAGGAAACTGAGGCTTCAGATGGGGAAATGACTTGTCCTGTACCTTAAATCTGGGGTGAGGAAGGGCGGGATTTGTACCCTGTTTTCTAGCTCTCACTTCTTCCTATTCACCTTCTCGTGGCTCAGTCTCCCTTTAATCCATAACCTTGCTTATTAGTGCCTCAAGGATGAAGGACATTCATACAGCTTGAGCAAATACAATTTTTCTCTTTTTGATGACACAGTATATCTATTTTCCTGTATATCAAAAAAGGAGGGGAGAAAAGCAATTTGATGAACAACTGCTCATCTCAGCGACGGTTACTTTTGGGAGAGAGTAGATTCCCAAAACCACAATAATTTTCATTTAAATGTCAATCTTGTCATCAGTATAGCACTGAAAAATTCAGTTTGGGGTCTGCTTGCTCTTTAAAAGTGTTAGATTTGCTGGTGAGTGAAGGAGGTTGGCCATGATCACCCTATATGACATTCATTTTTTACGATGTTGGCAATAAAGTGGTAAGCAACTTAGCAAAACCTCCAGGCAATAGCGTCCCAAAATATACACTTTGATGAAAAGATAGGTCTCAGAAATGCGCAAAGTATGTGTTATTTGGGGAGGTCTTCTGGAACACCATTTGCTGCACCATATCTCCCAGGACTAATATGGGAAGATTCTGGAAGCAAATGATGGAAATCTAGAGTACTATAAGATTCTGGAAGCAAATGAGAAAGACAAAAGGGAAGGTAAAAGTTCTGGAAAATCAAAGAGGGCTGAAAACAGACTTTATAAGACTCTCTGGAACTGGTTCTATTAAGAAAGACCAATCTAAATTTCTGGAACATCCATAAATAATATTGTCACATAAGGTTTATCAGAAGAGCAGTCAGAGTGAAGGAAAGATTTAAAATGTTTAGTTTCCTGTTCATCCCACAAAATAATGTAACTCATCACTGGGTGACTGACATGTGCTCGGGTGTGAGTGTGGGGTGGGACTAGTGCAGAGCACAGAATCTGGAAACACCCACTATTGTGTGAAACTCCTCTGCCCCTGTGTGCTGCCACTGACCGTCACAGGCACAGGGATTGTTTGGCATTTCAACTTCAAGTCAATTGTCAATTTTCTCCAGTGCAAAAAGAAGGAATATGTTTCCTCTCCCTCTTGATGTCCTTCAGTCCGTTTTATAAGCAATAAAGAGGATTGCTTTGCAGCTCTCTGATATCAAGAGAGTGCCCAAACATCCTGAAAACAACAGAATCTGGCAGCGAAAGGAGCTGCTGGGCCTACTGGCACCAGGTAACTAGATGGTGGCACCAGAATTGGTCTTTGTAAATGCTGATTTCATTCCCTTTCTCCACTTCGCCACAGCTTTTAATATATCCATTTCCTAAATCCTTTTTGCTATTTCTCTATTCTGTATAAGAAGGTGATTCCTGGAGAGTCCTCAAAAAAGTATAGCAATTTCACGAGTATGGAAAATTGATTTCAGTTTTTCATTTGATTTTGTATTTTTCCTTGTCAGAACCATGTGCATCAAATACCTGACGTCAAGTTCTGTGACTGTAATCGAGCATTTCCTTGACTAGCTAACATACAGAAAAACACCTGTGCATTTTATTGCAGCTTATTTTCCATGGCCATAAAATTTAATCTACAAATTATGTTTTAATGGAGGCATTAGTTACAAAAAAATATTTTCCAGAGATTTGATTCCTATAGAATGTTTTGCATTAGTTTCACATATTTACTTCATGCTTATTTTACTATTTGTGCATCAGCAGAGAGTAAAAAGGTACCGTGACACAATAAACTGCCTGTCCTCAGATAGAGCAGCATCAGCTGGGTGGAAGCCATTCAGAATGGTCTGGAGAACTACATACCCTTTCATTTTACTGATGCAATAGCTGCTGTTTACTAACCTGAGATTAGAAAATATATTAAAAAAAAATAGGTACCTCCACAAATGCTACTAAAAACCCAGATACATATTTGACACATTTATAAAACACTTCCCTGAAAAAAAAAAATCCTTGGTGACAGCAAATGAAATATAAAATGCATTTTCCCTGCCCACTCCATTGTCTCTCTCCCCCCTGACTTAACTCCACTTACTTCTCATTATCTCTTTTTTATGCCATTCTTTGACGTGCAGGTGAAAACTATGCAGGAGGGTTGCACTTTTTCTTTAACCTTTTAAAAGTTAGGAACAGGGCCCTCCCTGGTGGCACAACAAGTTTAAGCACAGCACTAAGAAGCTAAAGCCGCTTCAGCCTGGGTTCAATCCCCGGTCAGGAGGTGATCCACATGGCGAGGCAGACCTCTCCTGACCTGCCTGCTTTTCCCCTCAGCAGTGTACTTCACCAGTTGGTCTGTTCTGCTCCTCACTCAGTTTCTGGTGAATACTCTCACCACCTTTGCACCTTACCTCTGGCCTGTACCCCAGTTCTGTAGGCATAAATAAATAAATCTTTAAAACAATTAGGAACAAATAATATGCTCACAGAATAAATATGCATAAAGTGTCAGGCAAAATGCAAAAACATTTAGGCTTCGTATTTTAATTTTCCCACTACTTATTACTGAGAACTTATGGAAAGGAAAGTAAGTGGTCTCAGGTTCTAAATTAATATGTGGGCATTATGCTTTTCCCCTGCGTGATTCCATTCTAGTGACATAATGGAAGGTGGTGGCTTTAGTGGGAAAGACTTTAGGGCTCTGGATATATGACCTCAAGCAAGTTTTAAGTTCCTCAAGCCTTTGTTCTCTTAGCTGTTAAAGGCAGTGATGATGTTTATTTCACAACAATATGTGGTGAAAATTTCATTACTGTGTCCACTCCTATCAAAAATCAGGGAGGAGACAAATAAAACCCAGCCAATATTTTTCTCATTCAATAGCCTGGGAGTAGTGCCCAGAAATTTATATGTTAAAAACAGACACAGGTAATTCTGCTCTATAGTCTGGTTTGGGGTGTACCATTGGTTCAAGGAATAGCAATCTATGGTGGTAATTTTTTTAATCATTTATTTATGCATACAAAAACCAGGGTACAGACCACAGGTGTGTGTGTGTGGGGGGGGGTGTTGAGAGGATTACCAGAGACGGAGTGGGGAGCAGAATAGGCACATCTACTAAAAGACACTGCTGAGGGGAGCAGCAGGCGGGACAGGAGAGGTTGTGGGTCAGCTCCCTGGGCAGGGAAGGAACTTGTGCTGCAGAAGCTTTATTGCACTGAGATTTAACCCTGTGAATCACACAGGGAGGCCCCTTGGGTGATAATTTTGGCAATAAAATAATATGAAAGTCTGCTTACCAAAATGCCATGGCACTACCTATGATTTGACTATATAGGTTTGAGTAAGAATTTAGTCTCTAAGCTGATTGTAAAATTAGCAAGAAAAGTCTTTACAGATTTAGGCCTTCAGATCCTAGCAGAATGTAAAACATGTACTTTTTATGGCTGCTCAGTCCCTATGGAAAAACCTATCTTATGTCCCAGAATTTGTAAGAACATATAATTCTCTACAGGAAGTCGTTGATGCACGAACCAATCATCCTTTTGCTCATACCTAGGTACCTTTTAGCAAATCACTGCTTTGGTACGTGGAATAATACACTAGCCTAAAAGAGAATAGATGTTTTCCAAAAGTGTTTAGACTATTCCCATGACAACGTCTAAGTAGAGTTTAGTCCAAGACACTCTGACTCAGTAAACTTTATCACAGGATCAGAATTATTTATGTGTACTTGAAGCATAGTACATATTTAGTAATTTTCTTGCCAGTTTAAATTGAATGGATGATAGTCCACGGGAAACATACATACCAACTGGCTGTCAAAATACAGAATTATAGTCACTTTCAGAGTTTCAACTTGCTCTTGTTTTAGTAATGTGGGAATTTAACATAGAATGTTGTTTGAAGGAACACAAAAAGTGAAAGACATGATTTTCTTAACCATTGTTTCTTGTAATCTATGGCCCTGGATGAAATCCAGCCCAACACCTGTCTTTGTGAACAGTTTTTATTGAACAAAATCATTAGCTGTTCTCCTCCCATCATTGGTTATTTTGTTCTATAAAGGCCGTTGAGTAGCTGCAATACACTATATTTTCCTTAAAACCTAAAATATTTATTATTGCACCCTTTAGAGAAAGTTTGCTGAGCCTGTTTCCAGACTAATTCTAATTCCTCTGATCCCTCATGAGATCATAAATAAACTCTAAGACAGAGCTAGCTTATAACTTTTT
>NW_004567106.1:54139946-54186341 GCF_000260355.1 Condylura cristata
CCCCATTTTTGATCCCATTCCCCACTCCACCCCCACAGAATGTCTCTGGTATATGGTTGTTCATTATTTTTGTTATTTTCTCGCCTGGTCCATTACATGCAGTATGTTTAAAACAACTTCTTTAGAGGGATGAGGAAGTATTTAACACTAAGTTATGTAACAGGTTAATGCTGGTGAAGTAGATGTTGTATCTTAGTCCCTCTAAGAACTTGCCAGCAAGGAATAGTAAAGAAGTTTTTCTGAAGGGCTAATAGTAAAACAGTGATACATAGAATCTATAGGTACTTGTAATGATATTTAACTTGATAAATTGTGTTCTGGAGAAATGCATTTTAAATAATGTTATGTCATAGCTTCCTCCAGACCCTCTCATAAGTACGCTGTAATTTACCCAACTGTGTTCTTGGGAAGCAGTTTTAAAAGATATAGTTAATAGGGTGAGAGATACAGATCACTACTTAATGTTGTGGAAAATAGAGTAAAAAAGAAAAAGCTGATTACCTTCTCTCCTTGTAATGCAATAGATTTTTATCCTATATTTTTATTTATATATTCACTTTCACTCTTAAAATGTCTAACACATCCGTACGTCACTTGAAATTTAGTCTAATTTTGAATGTTTATTTATAATGGCTACTTGCCAAAAGCTGGTTCTGAAGTTTGTATGGAAAAGAAACATATACTACAGACCAATCTTAACTTTGTAATAGCAAACATATTTCAGTTTTTTTCTTCAGTTTATTTGTATTCAAAAAGAAGCCAGAAGTTGGGATTTAAATTACCCATTCATGAAAAAAACTTAGCCACAATAATTGCTTTCTGGAGGGGGTTACTAGTAGACTCTGGTAGTTAAAAGGTATAGGCTTTGGGGTCCTCCCTGGCGGCACAATGGGTGAAAGCACAGCACTATGAAGCCATTGAAGCCACTGCAACATGAGTTGTATCCTCTTGCTAGGGGGGTGACCCACATGGCATGGCAGACCTCTCCTGACCTGCCTGTTGCTCCCTTCAGCAGTGGACTTTGTCGATCTGTCTGTTCTGCTCCCCACTCTGCCCCTGGTGAATCCTCTCACTACGCCTGCACCTCTGGCCTATACCCCAGTTCTGTATGTATAAATAAATCTTAAAAAAAAAAAAAAAGGTACAGGCTCTGGAGTAGATGAAATCTGGGTTCGAATCCCTAGATTCAGGAAGGCAGAGGGTTCTATATCCTTCATCACGTTCCTCAGCTTCATAAAACCTTGGTTTTCTCTTCTTCAAATTGATGGTTTTGAATTGTTCTGTAAATGGTATGTCGCAGTCATTCCAGAAATTTCAGGTTTTGTTATGTTGTCAAGAAACAGTTACAGAAAAGGATTGTGAAGTTTCCTTTGTGGAGAAGAACATTTCAAGTGGCTCTAAAGGGAGTGTTCAAAGGGTGTTGCTGCCGGGTATTTTTGGTTAAATCAACTTGATAGGTATTTTGCCTGTCAATTTGCAAACACTCATTTAAAAGTTTGGGAAGTAAACTCTCCAGAAATTCTAACATACAATCTCCTAAATCTTTCCATTATGGATTAAAAGAAACAAAGCAAAACAACCTCACTTCCCCAAAATCTCTAAAGTCCTTAAAGTTCCTTAAAGTAGGATACCTTTTCTGTTCTACTTGTCATTTAAAACCATTCCTTCCAATGAGGGGCCCACCATAAATATTTACTGAAAACATATAAAAATAAAATAGTATATCAACAATGGGCCTTTTAAATAGTGGACTGCCTCAGAAAATGCACATTAAAATTTAATCAATAAACTTTGATTTTTATATACTTACACAGAAACACATACCAAATAGACCATACGATTCTAGGTTATCAGGTTCTGGAGTGCTTGTGTCTATTTTTCAGATTTTTCCCCTTAAGACTGCCCTGCCGTTTTTGCCTGTATTACTCAGCTTGCTGGTTTGGGGGGAGGGAGGAGAAGTTTAATTTTAACCTCTTTCAGTCACAGTGGCCAGGGCTGTTTATGTGGAGCTCCAGAAACCAGAGCTAGCAGAGACCAGGACAGGAGATGCAGATTTGCTCAGAGGTGGTGATTGATTTGCTGAAGTTTTACTATCCCATGAAACAATGTAACACGCAGTGTTGCCTGGAAAATGCTCAGAAAGTAAGCCTGTAACATGTGCTGGTGAGCATAGACACGACAACAGGAACAACCCCATCATGACATTTAGGGTCCATGTGTCCCCCACATTATGGGTTCTTATTCTTTTCTTAGCACACTGTAAAATACTCACTTTATGATCTTCTAATCTTTTGCTTTTCAAAAATATACAATAGGACCCAGGATTACTTCTCTGAAAAAAATATCGAGGCATCATCATTATTCATATCATCCAGGTACTATTTAGTAGATCATTGTTTCAGTTCATAGAATGATATAGTGACCTGAGAGAGAATAAATGTTTTCTTAAAGCTTTTAGGCTGCTCCAGAGATAGAATCAGTGACGCAGGGTCTATTTTATCATTGACAGAATTAGTGATCTGAACACAAAGAGGACATTTTTTCTAAGTTGCAGCGGTAACTAGAATAGCGATGATGAAAACATAGATCCTTGCAATTGAAAAGAACACTTGCATCAGTGTTTTGGGATTCCTGCTGTCTAAGGAGTTGCTTGAGTCAAAACTTATTTCTGTTTACTTTAGAAAGCATACCTATACCTAGGACCAATTTAAGGATGGGCATTTGATTAATTGGTCTTATCCCATCTCAGAAAGTAGGGAGTCTTGTTCCAACGGAAGCAAGTTAGGGATGCTATTGAAATAGTTGCTTTATTACTTGGGAAAATAGATAACCTAAGCACCAAAGTCTTTTTCAAGTCTACAGTACTATGATGCATGCTATCATTTATAGCCACGGGATGAGAAAAAGTAGAACATGATTTTAAATATCATTTCTTTTCCGTTGTCTTTGCTTGTAATCTCATGTCTTATGGACAGAAGAGAGGAATGAGGGGCCCAGGAGTGGGGAAGCCTCCATCTGATAGCACAATTGGAGGTAGACCCCTCTGGCCAGTAGTGCACATTTAAAGCAGATGCTTCTACTGGTAATTTAAAACAGGAGAGTCTAATGAACTACTCTCTCCCTTTCCCCTGCAGCCCTAAAGCGGCACCCTGCTGCCTTCCTGAGGTGAATGCCCTGTGACTATTTAGCAGGAAGACAAACTAGTAAAGGTCACATTTAAAAAGCACCACGTGTGATGCCTGGTTGCTGTTTCGCCTAGAATCCATCTCACATACGTTTTTTATTATGCAAGTAATAGGTTTCAGCCGGTATCAGCAGCGCTTCTGCGCTATAGTTAATCAAACTGAAAACAGAAATTGAATCGAAGAAACTTATAAGGCTGCCCCATTCTGTTTTATTGTATTATGACACACAGTAATTGTATGTTCAGGTTTATTGTTATTTTCCTCTGTGCTTATAGAATTACTGACGTATTTACGACCAAACAGAATTTGTTCCTTAATTGGCACTCTGGAGCTCAAGGAATGTTTATTTAACCTTAACTCAGTTGAGTTGTTTATGCTACAGGGACCTGAGTTGAATTTACTTTAGTTTTTGAAAAAAAGCTGTCTTATTTATAAAAGTTGAGTTTTGAGTGACCTCCCCATTCTGATGTTTCCTTTACCCTCCGCTGTGCAAAGAGAACAAAAAGCCAGTGTCTCGTTTTTACTCCAAAGAAACTAAACTGCTTCCTTAAGTGGGTTAGTTCTTATAATTGGAAACGGTCACCAGATGTTGACTGAAATCCCTCGCATTTCTCCTTTAAGCCTAGCTTCCTTCTAATTTTTTGATCTTTTTAAGTTTCATAGAAACCAGATTGGCTATTTGAATTTTCCAAATCTGGGAAATGTTTAATACAGCTTTAAAGATGCCGTCACTGAACTATTTCTTTAAATGCACATTCTGCTACTTTGCATTGATATTTTTGCAAGAAATTTATTTATTTTTGGTCATTGTTCTTTTCATATTCATTTGGAATTAAAAAAAGTATTTTTTTTTGTTTTCCTTTTTAGAAATTAAGACATTTTTGCTTGTTTTGCCACCGACTAAACTGTGCTTTAGGTGGTAGGCTTAATTTGTAATGGTTAGTAATACTCATACTGCATTTTGATTGAGGAAAGTCTTCAGGGAGAAAAACAGACTCTTTCATGTGGGACCTTCCAAGTGACAGAGTGTACGGATCAACTAAAATGGAACTGGAGAGTCCAGATAGAGTGTGAGTACTTTGCTAGTGTA
The DNA here is from genome assembly GCF_000260355.1 of Condylura cristata. Classification (NCBI taxonomy): domain Eukaryota; kingdom Metazoa; phylum Chordata; class Mammalia; order Eulipotyphla; family Talpidae; genus Condylura; species Condylura cristata. The sequence goes on from NW_004567106.1 coordinate 54,144,222, forward strand.
CCATCTGATTTAGCTGCTTGAAATATTTTTGACATTGTCTGCATTTTTTGAGGAATTTGGGAGCATTTTAGTCACATTTCCATGATTGTCTCTTAATTTTTATCTCTACTTTCCACTCTCAATATTGCAAATATTATTGCAACTTCCCAAATCACTTCCTTTTTAGATTTGGCTTTCCCCCAAATTAATGAATATTTCTCTTTAGATCTCTTCTACAATTTTCATCTTTTTAGCTAATATTGCCTCTTCTTAACAGCATCTCTCTTAGAAGTCCAAATGATAGTTTGGGAAATAGGAACTTAACCAAAAGTAGGTATTCGCCCCCCTTTGAAATATCTCTCAAATTAACCCTCCATGATGTGACTCTAACTACTTCTCACTCCTGAAACTGTTCTCTCAAAATTTACCAAGGAACCTCCTTTGTTATAGAATCCAGCCATACTGTTAGCACAGTTTCTGAGCAGCACTGAGGGACCGCAAACTGTTAAGGGATGCCTACTCTCAAAAGGGATCAGGCTATGCTCAGGCATGAAGGCAGAGAAAGCAGACTCTTAGTGTAAAAGATCTCTAGTTGAAGTAGTTTGCATACAGAGAGAAAGAAGGGGTATCCCCAATAATAGTTTCCCAATAAACTCCCCTAAACTCCCCATTCACTCATGGTCAAATACTAACCAAATAGGGTTGGCCACAAGGGGGACTGCTGGGACCCCGAAGCTTGCCACAAGTTTAAGCTCCCTTATGGCAGAGAACCACAAGAAAGGGGTCAAGCAGGTTCCAGAAAGCTGGGACTGAAGGAGAGACTCAGAATTCAAAATGCATCGAATGAGCCGCCATGAGGTCAGATCAGTGGTTGCCATTGTCTCTGCCGAGAACTAAGAGCAGCCTCCCATGCATCTCTCACCACAGCTCTCCCACCTGTCTCTACATGTCTCTTCTCCACATGTCTCTTCCAAGACTCCTTCCCGTCAGTACCAGAGTGTCAGCCCAGGACACAAAAAAAACGAGTGACGGATCTGCCTCTTCCGTGTTCCATAGGCTCACCTGGCTGCTCAGCTTTTCTCTAGTCACCCCCTGGCCCAGGTGGTCTGGTTCATGGCACCCTGGGGTTGTCCTCCAGGTGGTTGCATGAAAGTGGAATGGGAAAAATGGTGCCATTATACTCCTCTCTCCTCAACAGCTATACTTGTGTTTATATTATGTTTTGTGCCAGAAGATTGGAGCACGAGTAGAACACCAGTGTTTCTCAAAAGTTATATACAATTTAAAATTATAAATTAAGTTTTATTGTTAATTCACTTATGTAACTTCTCAGGTACCTTGACCTCCTAGTACTGTATTCCACACTTAGTGAAGCAGAAGAACCAATGATATAAACACCTGACCTAGCGCTGAGGTGGTGTTGTAAGCTCTGAAATTTTCTCACAAGCACTTTATACTCCTACCTTCCTAATGAAGGAAGCAGGGGGCGAGTGTGCAAAGGCTGACAGCCACAGAGCTGGCCGTCACAGGAGAGGTGGGGGAAGGAACAGCACTTGTGGTCACTTCACACCTCTGGGTGACAAACCGGAGCAATGAGGCAAAGTTGGCAGTGGAAAAGTACCTGAAGTGGGGGGGGGGGGGGCGCCCTGGGAGATTTTGAGAGTGGTGGAGAGTCCACATAAACTCTATAAAAAGGAAACACCCTAGCTACAGGCGCCTCCCTTGGGTCTCCCTCCCCTGTCAGCAGTCCTTGTAATACACCTGAGCGTGCTAATCTGCAGTCACGGTGTCAGTGATTATTTCTCCATCGCCTGAAAACCAGAACCCACCCAACCAGCAGCACTAACATTTCCGGCTCCTGAATCTCCTGTTTTTATATACTTACTTCAAACGTGGACATTTTTCAAGGCACATATTCTCCATTATCTGTTTCCCCCAGTCTTGATAATCTGTTACAACATTTTTCTACTTTGCAGATTCAGTAATCTCCTCTGGGAAACAGAGCAGAGAAAGGGTAGGGAGAAAGAGGTAAAAGTGGTCAAAAGGCACCAGCAGCCCTCGCTGGTGACTCAGCAGGTTAAAGTGCAGCACTTCAGCATGAGTTCGAGCCCTACCCCTGAGGTGACCACATGGTGAGGCAGACTTCTCCTGACCTGCCCGCTGCTCCCCTCAGCAGTGTGCTTCTTCAGTTCTGCCTGTTCTGCTCCCCACTCTGTCTCTGGTGTGGCCTCTCACCACCCCTGCACCTCTAGCTTGCACCCCAGTTCTGTATGCATAAACAAATAAATCTTAAGAAAAAAAAAAAGGCACAGGCATCCAGTAATAAATATGTAAGTTCCTGTGGTGCACTACACAAGTTGATTCAAGTTAATATTACTATACTTTATATTTGAAAGTTGCTCAGGGAGTAGATCTTAAAGTCTATCATAATAGGAAAAAATTAGCTATGAAGTGATGGATGTTAACTAGACTTATTGAAATGGTCATTTTATATTATATATAGCGTATTATGTTAAATACTTGAAACTAAAATGCTATAGATCAATTATGCCTTGCTTTAAAAACTTCTCCTTTTGGGGATACATCCTCTAGATAATGTCAAATATTAATTTTAGTCTCCTGCAATAGAATTTTCCAGACTTTCCAGCTACCTGATAGGTGTTTTGATTTGTATGCTTCACTGCTCAATGTGTAGTTGAACTAATCTCTTTGATTCTTGTCTGGCATGTTCCTATCAGTGGCTCAGTCTTTCAGCCTTGGATTCTCAGGCTCATTGTTAGATCCTCTCTTTCCTTTAACCATAACACACATCAGGCTCCAAACCCTGAAAGGTGCTGCCTTCTCGGCCATTGTTCCATCTTCTTTAGAGTCATGATGTGGCCTCATGCCATCCCAGCAGCTATTAAGTCTTCTTCTAGCTGAAGGTCTCTGCCTTCTATGATACACCCCTCCATAGCAGACAACCTCGTATTCCACAGGCATAGTTCTGCTCACATCACTTTCCTGTGCAAATGTCTTCAATATATCTTATCTCCTTCTAAAGAGAACTCCTATTTCTTTGTTTTTTTTTTTTAAAGATTTATTTATTCACACAGAACTGGGGTACAGGCCAGAGATGCGGAGGGTGAGAAGACCCACCAGAGACAGAGTGGGGAGCAGAACAGGCAGATCAACGAAGTACACTGCTGAGGGGAGCTGCGGGCGGGTCAGGAGGGGTCTGCTGTGCCATGTGGATCTCTTCCTGGGCAGGCAGGGATCGAACTCATGCAGAAGTGGCTTAAGCTTCTTAGTGCTGTGCTTTAATCCACTGTGCCACCAGGGAGGGCCAGAACTCCTATTTCTAAGTGCAGAATTCCATGCTTTCCACGCCATGGCATCAGATCCCTCTCATCTCTGACATAGATGGCTATCAGGCTTGTCATTCTTCATTTGTCAGGGAACCTAATTTAAAAAGTTAGTGGCCCTCCCTGGTGGCGCAGCGGGTTAAAGCACAGCACTGAGAATCTGAGGCCGCTTCCGCATGAGTTCGATTCCCGTCTGCCCCGGAGGTGACCACATGGCGTGGCAGACCTCTCCTGACCCGCCCGCTGCTCCCCTCAGCAGTGTACTTCGTCAATCTGCCTGTTCTGCTCCCCACTCTGTCTCTGGTGAAGGCTCTCACCGTCCCTGCGCCTCTGGCCTGTACCCCAGTTCTGTATGCACAAATAAATAAATTTAAAAAAAAAAAAGTTAGTGCTCACATTATGCTCTAGAAAATTATGTTAAGATTTCTGGGGAGAGATGTGGACATGGACATTACTAGTTTGCTAAAAACTTCCCTGGTGACATTAACCTGTGGGCAGGAAAGAGAACTACTGTAGTTGGCCTACTCACCTTTGCCAGATCATATTTCAAAGTTTCTACTTTGCATTGCCATTGAGGTTTTTATCTGCCTGAGTTTTTCCTTTCTGCCATTAATTCAAATTCAAATTAATATATAAGTTCACCCATACCTTTCCTTCAAACTAGAAATGGTAAAATGAATTATCCAAGGTCTTGATACACATAATCCACACATCTTTCATTTCAGAGTCTGCTTTGTGTTACGTTGTTTTCAATTCTTGAGTGTCCACCTTATTCCCCCTTCTATCATATAAGCTCCTTGTGAAGCAGGGTGGTATTTTGTTAATCTACTTACATTCTATTCTGCAAAGACGCATGTCTTGTATATACCTAGTAGATACACAATTAAATAAGAAAAACAACTGGAAAAACACAGTCATAAAATAGCTGAATCTTTCCTTCAGATATTCAGCACCTTTTTTTTAAGTTTGGGGAGAAATGCTGTGATAGGAAATATCTGGATGGTAAAGCAAAATGAAATGTGCTCTGGGGAGGTGCCTGAGCAAAATGAATTGAAGAACAAAATTCACATACCCATGCCTCCTGCAGAAGATTTTCATCAAGCCAGTGATGTCTTTGTTTTCAACTAAAGAATTCACTGACAAGTTATAGTACTCTCTTAATAAGAACTCACTTCAGTTCTTTCCTCTAAGGAAAAATATGAAAGTCATATGTGAAACTCATCATTAATGCAATAAAATGGTCTACTTAGAACAGGGAACTCTTGGAATTTAAAAAATCTTGTTAGCATTCCATCTCGTTATCAGAGTTACCAAACAAGGGATTAAGGGGTGTGCAAGGCAGAGATGACTCTCAGGGCCCTGCTTCTCTGATAGCTAGCTCTATATTCTGTGATTATTGGGAGGTAAAGGGACTCCCTGTCTGAATGTTTGCCCAAAGAAGATCGTTTTGACAAAGCCCCACCATGATACCTATTTGTTAAGATTGAGATTCTCAAACTTCTCATGCAGGGACTAGATCTGATTCATGAAAAAAGGAGGATGGTTTAGAAATACCAGGTTCCTGGGATTGCTGTTATCCTCCAAGTTGAGAACTACTCTACTGGGTTCTTCTTTAACAAGAGTTTGATTCTTTCCTTCTCTCAGAAGTTGTGCTTATTTTCTGTTTCAATAGTTTGGGCCAAACGGTTCTCCGTTGTTCTCACTGGGAGCTTGAATCAACCCTGCACACCAGTGAGAAGCCCCTGTTAACTTTCCACGGGTGCCAAGCCCATTCATTATGATTTGGCATGGACATGTGTGTGCTCAATTCTTTATAGTCCAGGTCAGTGATTCCATTTGGGAATGATAGTAACAAACAGCTGAATTTAAACTGTCTTAGGATATGCTGGGTTTTATGCCAAGGGATAATTAATTAAATGGTGCTGCAGAAAAGAGAGCTATTGGCTTAGGTTGGATTGTCTTTGTGAAAGCCTGACTAGGTTACTAACTTCAGACTCCTTTCCTTTCATAGAAGTTAAAGACTTTTGGATTAGATGATCTTTGAGATCTTTTCAAATTGGAAAATATATAAAATGTGGATAAAAGAATGAAGGGGATCACTTATAATGTCACCAATAAAGACAGTTGATTTTAGATATATTTCTTTACAAGGCTTTAATATGTCTTATTTAATTTTCTAAATTGCTTTTTAAACAAAAAATATCACTTTAGAAACACATGCCATAAAACATTGCAAATATTTCACTAACTACATAAGTTATATGGATGTATTTAATATTTACTTCATTAAATTTCCTTAATCTTTCCCAAGCTGTTAGAAATTTATGATTTTTATAATGCTTTGTTGTTATAAATAATGTACTCACAAATTTTATGTGTGTCCATCTTTGTCCATGTTGCTAGTTATTTCTGTAGTATAGATTTCTGAAATAAAATGACTGAAATGAAGGATCATTTTTGGAATTCTCCACTCATATTATCAAAGTTCTGCCTGAAAAGCATAAATTTTTGTCATCAGATGTGTAACAAATTTCCCATCTTACCAAATCTCACCAATATCCCAATTGTCATTCTAATAGGTGAGGCTATTTTAAGAATGAGTATTCTGTTGACCTAACAAAAAATGGAAGGTAAATTCAAACTCACAGCAATAGTATAAAACAGATTGAGGTTCTGTTGGGAATTGGTGCTTCCATCACAGGAATGCTGGGAATGCCAGAAAGGCAGGCACATTCCAAGCATAATCTGAAGGCTCACCCAGGTAGTCACCTATCAGAAATAATAAGTGTTTGTACTTCCACTGGCTTGTTTGTGCAAAGATTCCTATTTATTATTTGCCCATTTTGTAGATACAGCTTTTAAGTTTTATCAGCATGACCCTATCTTGTATGAACCTCTAACTCAACAGTAGACAACATGAACGTGTTAAGTGTGATTTTTGCTTCTTGGAAATAAATCCTGATATTTGGAGTACTTTTTTTTTTTTTTAAAGATATATTTATTTGTGCATACAGAACTGGGGTACAGGCCAGAGGCTCAGGGGCGGTGAGAGGCTTCACCAGAGACAGAGTGGGGAGCAGAACAGGCAGATGGACGAAGTACACTGCTGAGGGGAGCAGCGGGCGGGTCAGGAGAGGTCTGCCACGCCATGTGGTCACCTCCGGGGCAGGCGGGAGTCGAACTCATGCGGAAGCAGCTTTAGATTCTCAGTGCTGTGCTTTAACCTGCTGCGCCACCAGGGAGGGCCTGGAGTACTTTTAAGGAACTCTTTTACAGCAGAGATATCTTAAATTTGAAATGGTTGAGATCCAGATTGATTTTCTATACATTTTAGTTTCTACATAACATTTAATTGGAAATTTGTTGTATTTTGTAAGATACAAAGTATGTAAAATGACTTGATGACCTTTCCACAGAGAATAATATCTCTTTATTTGGATGCAGATTCTAACTGCATTTTTTAAAAGTGGTTTTCTTACCTATAAAGATGTTACATGCTTATGGTAGATGATTGAATCAAGTATTTGCAAATGCAAAGGATTGGAAAATGATGAAAATTTCACTACACAGAGAGAACACGGGCAATGTTGTACATTTCCATGCATTTTGTAAGCATAACCCCAGCATAACACACATGCATATTCTCACAGACTCACACTCAGATTCTGCTCTTTGCTTCCTGATTCTTTGTGTAGTAATTCATTGCATGTATTTTAATAGGCTGATTACAAGTCTTGGGATATCAAAAGCTTTTTAAAAAGTTTTACAAATTTCTATATCAAGAGATTTGTGATTGTTTTCATGATTAACTAAATGCACTATGCTAAGCATTTTGTATACATTAACTCATTGAACCCTCCACCAAGTATGTGTTTCTGTTTCACAGATGAGTCGCAGAGCAGTGCATCTGAGACTTGGTGGATCTTAGGTTTGACAGGAGCTCTGTATCTCTCCAACCCTGACCTCTTACGAGAATATTATACTAGTTCCTGAAAATTAATGAAAAATATTTATTTTATTTTTTAAAATGTCACATTGTATAATATAGTTTTTCAAAACAGACCTTCTCCAGCCCTCCCTGGTGGCCCAACAGTTTTAAAAGCAGCATTATGAAGCTAGACGCAACTACTGCAGCACAAGTTTGATCCCCGGCCAGGAAGGTGACCCACATGGCGCAGTAGACCTCTCCTGACTCATCTGTTGCTCCCCTCAGCAGTGCACTTCGTCAATCTGCCAATTCTGCTCCATACTTTGCCTCTGGTGTGTCTTATTATCGCCCCTGCTCCTCTGGCCTGTACCCCAATTCTGTATGCATTAGTAAAGCTTTAAAAAAAAAAAACTCAGTCCTTACTATATTGAGAATTTTTCAATTAGTTGCTCTAAAATGCAACTTTGTTTTAACATTTATATTAAATTTTGGAGATTTGAGTGTAATGCTGAAACATTAGGTCAGTGTAAACTGTCATTCTCCCTACCGATTCCTCCAAAAAGGATCACCTTTATTTTTATTTTTACCAGTAGTGCCAGTTCTCCAAGGATCCTCAGTTTTAGATGTTAACACATTTTTTTAAAAGACTTATTTATGCACACAGAACTTGGGTACACAGACCAAAGTTGTGAGGGAGAGAAGGTTCATCAGAGACAGAGTGGGGAGCAAAACAGGCAGGTCTATTCAAATACACTGCTGAGGGGACTAGTGGGTGGGTCAGGAGAGGTCTGCTGCGCCATGTGGGTCAGCTCCCTGGCCGGGGATCGAACTCATGCTGAAGTGACTGTGGATAGTTTCAAAGTGCTACACTTTAACCTGTTACGCCACGAGGGAGGGATCAGTTTTAGGTGTGATCACATTTTAAGATTTTATGAGATTAAAATGTAACACCATTTAAACTTTTTTTTTTTTTTTTTTAAGATTTATTTATTTATTCATACAGAACTGGGGTACAGGCCAGAGGCTCAGGGGCGGTGAGAGGCTTCACCAGAGACAGAGTGGGGAGCAGAACAGGCAGATTGACGAAGTACACTGCTGAGGGGAGCAGCGGGCGGGCCAGGAGAGGTCTGGCTCGCCATGTGGTCTCCTCCGGGGCAGGCGGCAGGCGGGAATCGAACTCATGCGGAAGTGGCTTCAGATTCTCAGTGCTGCGCTTCAACCCGCTGCGCCACCAGGGAGGGCCACCATTTAAACTTTTTTAATAAAAGAAGGAAATTTACCTGCACTGCAATGAATTTTTCCAAAAATTTATTGATTCTCTATTCATTTACAAAAATATATAAGTTTGGAGTATAGTTGCACACCTCATCTTAACTCCGTGTTTTCAGAAATGACAGTGATGATAAAGCTGTAGAGAAAAGATCCCCTGATACCTTTTTGGTGGGAATATAGTCTCGCCTCCATGGAAAGCAAAATGGAATTTCCTCAAAATATTAAAAGTATATCTAACATATGATCTAGCAATTCTATTCCTAGGTATTTTCTTCAAATAATACAAAACTAATTTGAAAAGATAGCGTATTTCTATATTTATTACAGCATTATATTCAATAACACGTTGTAGAGGTGGGCAGAATAATGCTAAATGAACTGAATCAGAAACAGAAAGACAAATACCAGATGATCTCATTCATATGTGGAATAAAGTAAACAAAGGAACACACAAAATCAACTCAAAGAAAAACCCTTGGGCTGGCGGCAGAATTGAGGTGACTATAGAAGGAGAGGATGCGGAGCAAGGGAAGAATGGGCCCAGGGGAGGATGATGGAGAATTATGGGGGTGGGGGCTGTGTTGGTCAGGGTGGCGTGGAAACATACATCTGAAGAGGTAGGAGCCTATATCCCTAAAGCAATAATGTTGTAAACCAACAACATCTCAATGAAATATAAAATAGATATAAAATTATTTTTGAAGTTTTATATGCAAATCTCTTCTGTACAAAGGATATAAATGAGCAGTTTATAGAAAGCAAATCCAAATGGGAAGACAAAGAAAAATGATGAAATGTATAGTCAGAAAAACAATTTAAAGTATAGCTATAACTTTATATAGATAGATGGATATGAATTTATATATCTGTCTCTATATAGAGATATATGATATGGTAAGAATGTGTATTAAAGAATCATGAAACAGTGATGTAAAGAGTATTCTTTTTTCTAAATTATATCATAATCTCTCTCCCCCCCCCACCCCCAAACTGGTGATATCATCTATTGCTGGTTGGAATTTTGGGAAAGGAAGTGTAAATACCTTACATGTGGAAATATGAGGAGTCTAGCTCTTCCTTGAGATTATAATCTGGAAAATCTGGAAAATTTAGAATGCTTATCCTTTTTTTTTTTTTTTTAAAGATTTATTTATTTATACATACAGAACTGGGGTACAGGCCAGAGGTGCAGGGGCGGCGAGAGGCTTCACCAGAGACAGAGTGGGGAGCAGAACAGGCGGATCAACGAAGTACACTGCTGAGGGGAGCAGCGGGCTGGTCAAGAGAGGTCTGCCACGCCATGTGGTCTCCTCCGGGGCAGGCGGGAATCGAACTCATGTGGAAGTGGCCTCAGCTTCTCAGTGCTGTGCTTTAACCCGCTGCGCCACCAGGGAGGGCCCAGAATGCTTATCCTTTTTAAACCAACAATATTATCCTTTGCAATCAGCTTGATAGAAATCAAAGCACTGATACCTAATAATGTATATATATATATATATATGTGTGTGTGTGTGTGTGTGTGTGTGTGTATAAATCTTGAAATTAATAGTGTCAGTAGACCAGAGAAATTATTTTGAATAAGGACAATCAATAAGGTAAATAAGATTGCATTCTCTAAGATGTTATCATAAATAATTAGCAAAATAATGCATTATTTTAAGCATCTCTGGAAAGGTAGAAAGTCTGAGGAAATTATGATTTTTCAGAATTTTATTATAATATGTGGCATAAAATATACTTCTTAGGTGTGTAAGTACAACACACTTCAATAGTACTTGGCATAGTTACACATCGGCCTAAATGTTCCTCATCTCATAGAAGGCAGAATTACTAGACTCAGGAGACACTTCTGATATCTCCTTGGATTCTGGGAGCAGGGCCAGTTTTAAGAAAATTGTGAAGTGGATGAAAATTGTCTTAGGCAATAGTCCTGTTTGCCGACTATCCTGGTCCTTCCTTAGCTAAAACACACACTTTAGGGCCCCATGAATTTGGGCCTAGCTGGTCAGGTCGTGCCTATAACTGAGGAATTGTTGCTATTCACTTATGAAAATACATAAACATGCACACACACACATCCTTACATCATCACATTCCTTAATCAGGTCTCAAAATATCACCTATTCTAACTCATGCACTTTGTAGTGCCAGAAGAGAAAACTATTTCAATGTGCATGAATTTTAAGTGGGACCTACCGATGATGAGATCCTTGCTCTGAATTAACACAGCTACCTGTGTATTGAAGAATCATGATACAGTGATGTAGAGTGAAAAGATTATTTTTTTCTTTCTAAATAATATTATGTTCAAAAGCCTTACATGATTGACAGCAAGATACATAGATCTCACATTTTATTTCTTTTAAAAAGTTTGCCACTGAGGTCTGAATTTTATCGGCCAGTATCTACCTACTGCTCACCTATCAAATCATCAAATAGTTATATAAAATTTATCAAGCACTAAGCACTCCAAATACTTTACAAATATTCATTCTAATCCTTATAACATCTGCCCCAATGTCAGTATTATTCTGACTGGGAAATCTGAGATTTATGTCTCACATCTGATTTTTGTAATGACCTTGGACATCCTTATTAGTTTACCTATTGCTTGATTTGAAAATGGATGATAAATCTTGCCAAATATATATCTCACAGAAATATTATGAGTGGGCTAAATAAATCTGGAGAGATTTTTGAAAATAATAATTTGTGAATAGGAGTGGTGTGATTAATCTAAATGCTTGTGGCATTAAGTAATACATCATTGAGAGCGTTGATTCTTTTTCTCATATTCATGAATTACATTTTCTCAAGGCTTCATTCTCATCTGTGCTGAATTAGTGTAGCATTATTGTTAGAATCAGTCTGAAATCAATGACTCCTTCCTCCCTTTCACATTGCTAACTGTCCCCAGTGCATTACTACACAGTTTTGAACCAGATATGATTAGGTTTTATTGTATTTTGAGAAGTCACGCAAAATGACTTTTACTAAAACAGGAAGGACTAATATTTATCTAATTGAAATGTCACAATGCTAATTAGCAACTAAAACCTCCTTTGCCATTTCTGTGGAATTTGATATAAGGAGTGTCTGTCAAGTACTCAAGTAATAAAAGAAGCCAATTTAAAACATAAACTTCTTAACAGGTTTATAAGGAGGACATTAGAGCCAGGAATCAGCATATTTTAGATTTGACACTAAACATTCACGCTTTATTCCACGCATGGCTATTAAACATGAGCTATAAGCAAGACACTAACATTACAGAAGTAAGTGAGACCTTTCAAGAAACTCGAGGGCAGAGGGGTACGTTAGTGCTTCTCAAACTTCAATGCATACAGATCCCCTGAGGAACTTGTGACTGATAAATTCTGATGTGGTAACCTTATGATGGAGCTTGAAGTTTTCATTTCTAACTACCTGTTGCAAGGGGCAAGGGTGTCCTGAACTCTATAGACACAGATTTTGTGGACTTTGCGTCCATTCCAGAAAACAGAACTACAAATCCCAGCAACACCAAAGGGAAGCATGCTGGGACCTGAGGGTGGAGTCAAGCAGCGATGGTTGGATATAAAACCGTACATGTGGGCTTTGGGGGTCTCTTGGCCTCACGACTCACTGCTTGTCTCTTGGATTTTCACCAGCTTTCAGCATGCTTTTGGGGTTTCAGGTCAGCAGAACTGGTAGGACACATTCACCAACTTACCTCTCTCTCTCTCCCTCCCTGTGTTATTTGTTTCCCTTTCTCTTATAAACAAACCCATATTTGACCTGTTTGTGTGTGCCTGCAGTTGAATCATAAGCTCATGGGTGAGGCCCCACATTCAACCTAACGTGAATTGGGTTGCCTTGTAACACTTCCAGATAAAAAAGCTTGGTGGACCAAAGACCATTTTGGAATAACAAGAATGCATTTAAAATGTAAGTAGTATGTCTGGAGACATAAAATGTCCCAAGAGGACAAAAAGGAGGCAGCCAGGTCAGAATGTGTGGGTAACAGTGTAATCCCCATAGAAGGGAGCTTCTATGCTTCCTGCCCACCTAATGGTGGAGCTGAACAGTGAAGGGAAGCTAAAAAGGATTTGGATGAGAAGGCTAGAAGGAAGGAAGGAGACAGGAAGCTTAGGAGAGGACTTGGAGGAGGCACGTGGCACAGAGGGCCACGTGAAAAAGCTGCACTTGCTTCTTGATCTTGGACTGGGTGAAACAGATGTGGGTGAGATCCGTGGGGAGGTTCACAGCGCCAGTTTTTATCTTGGCTTTGATTTTGCTCTTTTTCTCCCAGATTTGTATGGCCATTTCTGACCCTTTTCTGTGGGTCCCCGATCCTTTTCTTTGGGTCCCTGCCAGAATGTGCTTTACACTGCTGGCAGGCTTTCACACGTCAGTGACCCTGCTTGGGCCAAACCTGTTGGCTGGGCATTTACCCACGAGGGGATGGGTAGCTTCCAGTGCTTGATTTGGAAACTATATTTTTTTGTCTTGCCTTTGTTGAGCACTCATTGTAGTAAAGTTCCTTCCATTGCAGGTCTTATGCACTACAGTATGTTTTGTCTTAAGGCAGTGGATGGCAGAACCTATTTAGAATGAGCAAGTTTCTGGGTTCTGGGTGGCCTCTCTCCCTACCTTGTAACAATGGAATGGTGGCCCACACAGCATCGTTTCCCCTGGTACCCCAAAATAGTGTTCCCATGAAACATACCCTAAGTCCATATGCCATAAAGCGAAGAAGTAATTCCTATTAAATTATGTGAAAGAAACTTTGAGCATTCTAAGATTGCCCCTCCCCCACAACCTGCCAAGTCATACCAACTAACACACAATACTGAAAGTAGCACTAACTTAGTAAAAACAGGAATGTTATGATAATACTAGTTGAAGATAGCAGTAAACTTTCTAGTTTGAGGAAGACATTGGCTATCCCTTTAATGATAAGGAAAGGAGAAGGTAGGACAGGTATCTGGCAGGAGATCATGAGATCAGACTTGTGCTTGTCCTGCAGGGCATCTGTCTGTCAGATTGTCCACAAAGGTAAATCTGGAAATCAATAGCCAAGAAGCAAACTAAAGCAGTGGATATAAATAAAATCAGCAAAAGTACTGAACTTAGAAAGAAATAATAACATATAAACAAAATATAGGAATTTGAGGTGGCTTCAGGTATCATGGGGAGCAACTCAAATTCCAAACTTGATCTATTTTGCAGTCCTCTGTTTTCAAAAATACCACTAAAATTTTAACTAGCAGGAAAATGCATTTTGCATAAAAACTAATTTTTTTCAGTTTTTGCATTGTAATGCTAATTGGTGTTGTAATATACATTATGAGCATAAAATGCTTTTGATATGTCATTGGTACATGGGAGTTGTCTAGCTGTAGTCATACACTTACACTTAACAATCATCTTCACTGGAGTGTTTTTTTTTTTTTTATAAATTCTAAAGTCCATACTTTATTCATACTTTATGACTTTATTCAGTCATACTTTTTTTTTTTTTTCCACCAAGTTCCCATCCAGGATGCCAGCATGCTTCTTCAATTTCCTTTTGGCTTTGATAGTTTCTCAGACTTTCCTTATTTTTGATGTTCTTAGTAGTTTTGAGAAGAACCGGTCAGGTATTTTGACGTGCCTCGGCTGGAATTTGCCCACTGTTTTTCTTATGGTTAGAATTAGACCACAAGGAAAAATGTCAACCTCATGACATCATCTGGAGGGTCAATACCATCAAGATGACCTATCGCTGTTGACGTTAACCTTGACCGCCTGGCTGCAGTAATGATGTCACATTTCTCTACTGCAGTTTTTCTATGGCTATTGTAGTCTGTGAAAGGATCATCATGTGCAGCTTCCAAGGAAGCCATAGGCTGTTGTACCTCTTGCAGTTTACAGTAGCTGTGTAAATAGTTTGCTATTTTTCTACTTGGACAATTTGTCCTATCCCAATTTATTTACCCATTCAGTGGTTAGCTTGTATCAGCATGGACTTTTGGACATATAATTTATAATGCCAATATTTATTTTGTTAAAATTATTCTGGTTTTGACAATTGATCCCTGTCCTTTTGATAGAACTCCATCATTGCTGTTCTTTGCTTGCTGGTTTATTTGGGCTTTTTCTAACTTTCTGACAGTGTGATACTTGGGGCTTGTCTTGTATATTTACTACTCCAAACTTTGAATTATTCATTTCTATGGGAAACTCTGGTTCTTTTTTTTTTTTTTTTGAGAATAATTTAAAAAAAATCAATATTTGGGTGCTAGGTGTAGTCTGATTTTTAAATTGCTGCAGCGTTCATTTCTTTTAAGGTCTTTTAGTGGTGAGAATTCCAGACATTTAGAAATTTCATAAAATGTAGTCATGAGAATTTTCCCAGACAGATAATCATCTTAAAAGCAGTAAAAATTTAAACAAACATACAGTTACCCTTCAAAAAAATACTATAGAAGTGGTATGAGAACATTAAAAAAAATAATCATTTAAATAAACTTTGGGGAAGAACTTTAGCAATGTTTCTCAATTCAACATTTCTTGAATTTAGTTTATAGTGATAAGCTGATCTATTTTCTTTCATGTTTTTAGTGGAAAATTTCTTGAGAGCAAGAATCTGAAACTTTTATGAAAGTTGGAGCATAATATTACTTTCCTGAATTTATGAGTAGATTAAAAGAATTTTAGAAGCGCCAAACTTTTCACAGAAACTGATCTTCACAACCTCTCCTGTGGCAGAAAGAGGATAGGCATCAGGATAGGAAAGCTTGATCCCTAGTGTGAATTTAGGACATCAAGGGAGAGAATAGGTTAGAATTTCTCTTGGTGAAATACAAGGTTTTTCATCATCCCCTTTTAAAGGATGTGGATTTGGAGCCAGAGGTATAATGAGCAAAAATCAATGACCAAATACTTGGGGTAAAGAGTCAACTTTAATTAGATTTTGTGGCCATGTTTTATAATTCATCAAAGGTCTTAGGGTTCTGTATATACAATTTCTCTTCAAGTGAATTCTGCAAATTGAAATATTAAGACCAGTAAAGATCAATTAATGTCTATTATAATCAATGTTAGATACAGTAGGTGACATTTTCTTATCCTTAAAAATATCATGAATAAAATTAATTCTGGGTGTAATCATTTTATAGAGCCATTATATTAGCAGTACAGTTAAGGTAACTGATTAATATGCTTGAAAGATGCTGGAAAAGATACAGAACTTTGCATTGGTTATTTTATATCCAAATTTTTTTTAGTGGACTCAAGCATAGCACTCAATTTATCATTATAAATAAATAATTATTTGTGAATATAGTACTACTTACTCTAATCTTGGTAGAGGTATAGAATGTAAGATTTTGTTATTCAATAAAAATCTTATAATCTAGCAACAAAGGGAAAGGTAATAAAGTTGAAACAGTAAACATAGAAAATATCCTCATGAGCTATTACCAATATAAAGGGGTATTATGCATTATTTGAAAGTGATTATCTTCAATATTTCACCATAAAGAAAAACAAATTTTAGGAAATCACCTCAGTTTTGTACTTATGGAATATAAAAGTCTAATACTATGAATAACTAAGTACCTATGACAATAAAATACTCTTGACTTGCGTAACTATGAATATAACTATTCTCAATGCTCTTGTACAAGTTTATCCTCCAAGCCATGCTTTGTCAATCTTTACCTTCAATTTACATATAAGTTCACAGAACATTTTCCAATAAATAAAATATTGAAATCTGCTACTTACTTTGTTTTTTACCCACCAGCAATATATTTCTTTTTTTACATTTTAATTTTTATTGAAATGACATAAGTCAACAATATTCAATAAAAGTTAGGTATATAGCATTATAATCTGACATCTTTATATGTTCTACATTATGATCTCCACCAAAAATTAAATTTCATCTGCCATTTTGGGGTAAGATTTCATCTGTTTTGTGGCCAAATAGTATTCCATTATGTATGTACAGCATATCTTCCTTATCCATTCATTTGATAATAGGCATGTGAAATATAAGACCTGAAACCATACGATGGGTAGAAAAGACACAGGTGGTAAGTTTTTCAACATTAACCTATGCTGCATGCAAAGAAAACAAAAACAAAAATAAAAATAAATGGTCTTTGTAAAATTAAAAAGGTTCTGCAGAGGGAAAGATACTTTCATCAAAATGAAAAGGCAATCCTATTAAATGGGAGAGGATATTGATTTGGAAATCATACATCTAAGAAGGATGTAATATTCAAAAAATATAAAATTCATACAACTCAATGACAACAACAAAAACCCCTGTTTTTAAACGTGGACAGAATATCTGAAGAGACACTTCTCCAAAAAAGACATAGATAGCAAGCAGCACTTAAAATGATGTCCATTATGGCTTTTATTAAAAAAGTGCAAATCAAAATGTCACCGCACAAGTCAGTAAATTATAAGAATATAAGAAGCAACAAGGATGTGGAGAAAAGAGAAGCCTTATACACTGTTGGATAGAATGAACTGATATAGCTATTATGGAAAACAATATGTAGATTCTTTAAAAATGTCGGAATACAAATATATGATCCAGCATTTCACTTCTGGGTAGTTACTGAAAGAATCCAAAAAACACTAATTTGAAAAGATACATGCACCCCTATCATTGTAGCATTATTTCCAATAGCAAAGGTTTGGAAACAACTACACATATTTGTTTTTATAATTTCCTTAAGCACAAGAAACAGTTAACTTTGTTTTTTAGAAGTGTACTGCTCTTTCATCTTTATTAGCTAAGAACCAAAATATATTTTTATGTCCTTTAAAAAAACATGTTCTCATACTTCCTTCATTTTTAACTTTTGCAAAAGTGTTTCAGTATACTTTTTTTAAAAAAGATTTATTTATTTGTGTTTACAGAACTGGGGTACAGGCCAGAGGCTCGGGGGCAGTGAGAAGCTTCACCAGAGACAGGGTGGGGAGCAGAACAGGCTGATCTACGAAGTACACTGCTGAGGGGAGCAGCGGGCGAGTCAGGAGAGATCTGCCGCACCATGTGGTCACCTCCGGGGCAGGTGGGAATCGAACTCATGCAGAAGTGGCTTTCGCTTCTTAGTGCAGTGCTTTAACCTGCTGCGCCACCAGGGAGGGCCTCAGTATACTTTTGATTGAGTTGTAATTATTGCTCTGTTGCTCACATTCAGTCAGTCATTCATTTATGCTTTTAACATCCATGTAGTGAATCTTCTTAAGTCCCAGCCACTGCTGAAGGCAATGAACAAAACAGAGTTCTGTCTTCATGGAGAAACATTCAAATGGAGCAAGACAGACAATAAATATAGACAAGAAATAATCTCTCAGATGATGACAAATACTATGGAGAAAAATAAGGCAGGAATAGCTATAATACTCTTAGATTCTCTAAGTGTGCCAGAAAATTGAAGTTGTCATTCCTTGAGATTAAACAGCTCTTATATGATCGATGCTATCTCAGTACTCTTGTTGTTCTCTGGTTTGAATTACTGATCCTGATCCGGCAGATCTTATCAATGAAGGAGGTCATTTACAAGCCAGGAAATGATGGTTTGCTTTCCATGGCAGCCTGCCTATGAAAGACTGGAAACATTCTAAAGGCAACCTCACTCCTTGGGGTAGATGCTTAATTAAAACAAAAACAAAAACGAACACCTTTAAAAATAGCTCTTACTTTCAGCACTGAGATGTTAGCTTGTTCCTGCAGCAGCATTTAAGAAGGATAAAAACCTTAGTCCGTGTCCTTCCTATCTGCATCAATCGGAACCTGACCTGTCCTCCTGAAATTATCTGTAGAGGTTTGTTTCCAGTGGCAACACTGTGGTGCAATGGTAGCAAGGGATGCTATCTGCATTTTTATTTTGTAATTTATAGGGAGATGCCTGCAGATTTTTCATGTTTTCGTGATTTGGAATGAACACTGGAACATCTACATCCTGTTTCCTAGAACTGTGTCCTCTGACCTCTCTATTTAAGGTTTTGGCTAGCTTTGTCTGGGAGCTAGTCCCACTCTGGTGTTTAGTGACCGCCCTAAAATCCTCTTAACCATCAGGAAAAAAAATTAAAAAGCAGCTTTTTAAAAACAGGTGGAGGCTAAGTTAATATGTCACGTTCCAGAGTACATGAGACGCTCTTGCTGGGTGAGGACAAAGGCAGCTTATCAGTAATGATGTTACGGGGTAGGAATAACGGGGCTGCCCGCCAGCTCCCACATGCATTTCACTTTAAGGCCCCAGAGTGGTAGTGGATCTGACCGTGCTGGTTCACACGACGATGGTGAGATGCGAACAGCAACCACCGTCAGGGAACTCTGAAGATGAAGGCTTATTCACCTAGGGCCACATAAGAAGCTTCGGGAGGAGAAAAAGAGTGAGGTCTTAGGGCTCTGCTTTTATTGAGGTCCAGGGAGGTGCCTAGGTTTCCACAGGTCATTGTTTATTAATGAATTTTAACATAAAAGTGGGATTAAAGTGCTGGGCAGGAAAAGCAAGAGGTCAGACGACCAGTTATTCAGTCAACTAGAATGCTCCTTAAAAAAAGGGGGGGGTGGTGGTTGGGGGAAGAAAGGCTCTCCCTGGTGGCCCAACAGGTTAAAGCACCGCATTAACAAGCTTTTGGAAGTCAATGCAGCACAAGTTCAAACCCCCCCCCCCCCCCCACCCAGGAGCTGACCCACATGGTGCGGCAGACCTCTCCGGACCTGCCCACTGCTCCCCTCAGCACTGTACTTCCTCAGTTGGCCTATTCTGCTCTCCACTCTGTCTCTGGTGAATCCCCTCACCACCACACCTCTGGCCAGTACCCCGTTCTGTAAGCATGCATAGATAAATCTTAAAAAAAAAAAATGAGGAGACTTCATGAGTGGTGACTGAATCTTTATCTGGTCATGGAGATGGTAATGTGTTTATCTGATGTTGATGCCTTGGCAGTCTAGAACTTAATGTCAGGCACTTAAATTACTATCCAAAAGCCTAGTTCCCAGGTGCTGACACTGTAACCCACCATATGGCAAGTGGTCCCGAGCTGTTTAGAATTGATCCCATTCCTACTACTGCTGCTGCTACAACCACTACTATGACTACTTATTATTAGTGTGATATGGGACCTACATCCTAATGGGAGGCTTCTAAAGAGCCAGGCTAGAAAAAGGCTTCTTTGCCCTATGACAAGGAAACCTAAGGAAGCAACCATCCACTTTGTCTGTATCGTCCCAAATCCAAGTCTAACGATCTAATGTGAATCCTCTGGGGGCAGAAGAAGCACATCAGGTGAGACAGACATCCAAAATGTTTGTCCCAATGCTTAGAAAGTGGCTGTCCTCGCTACTCACAACTGTGGCAACAGCCGGACACGAGGTGAATATTGAGAGAAACCCAACCACCAGGCAAACAAGAAGAGAACGCGAGAGGCGCACGAAGGAGCTGGGGCTTGCACCACTTTACGTGTTGAGAAAAGACACATCTGTGAAAAAAAGTGGTCATAGGTCCCTCTTGATTTTTCCAGGATCCTGAGGAAGAAAAGATTGTAAGAAGGTATATTTCAGAACATCCTCTTTGGAGTCACAATGCCGTTTCTCAACATGGGAGATCTGGAGATGGTTTAAGATCAATCCACAAGTAATTCCAGTTCCAGAATATGAAAACACTGCTTTTAAAAGATATGTGCATTCCTATCGATAATGACTGATTTAGAATGGCATAGCTTGCCTATTTAGAATAGCCAATATAAGGAAATAATCTGAGGCTAATGACAGATGGTTAGATAAAGTTGGTGTGGGGTATATACATTATAGAACACTACTCAACTATAAAGAAAAGATGAAATTCTGCCATGAAAGACAAATGCCACTACGATTTCGTTTATTTGTGGAATATGGGGGAGGGGGAAGCAAATCAAGAGAATAACAACAGTCCTTTAGACTCTAACAACAGAATGGTGGTTACCAGAGCAGAGTTGGGGAGAGTAGGTGGAGGCTAACGGGTTGGTGGTGAATGCTCACTATCTGGTGGTGGCTGTGGGGTGATGTATGCCGTTGCTCGTGTGAGAAATTTTACCTGAAACTCATCAACTCTGTAAAGTAACAGTGAAAAAAATAAAATCAACTGACCAAATACCAGCTTGTCCACAGTCACCTCCAAATCAAACAGATTTACCTTAGTGAACAACTTTACTATTAAAAGGAAAAATATGCAACATCAACTCGGTAAATGAAACATTCATGGAAAACTAATGCAACAAGATTTTTCCTTTAAAAGGGAGTTGTGTGGCTCATGGGAGGGAGTTAACCTCCAATACTGGAGAGAAAAATAAAGGGAGAGAGAAGTGGTCTATTAAGTACAGGGATTCTAAAGCACGAGGTAGAATCCAGTGAGGGCAACAACAGGAATTTTGACTGGAAATAGGCAGCATTTTTCAGACCATCATAGAAAGAGTATGAAGAGATCGCATGAACTTTTCAGCTATACTTTTCTTTATGTGAAGGGGAGAAGTGGAATTGAAATATTGAATGTTAATATTTTGAAATCTTGATTTTTAATTTAAATATTATTTTTGAGATGAGGAGTAACCCTCTAATGCTAAGAAGTGGTGTGATGCTTTCTGTGTTATCTTAATTTTTTTCTAATACTTACAGCCCTCAAACAAGTTGCTGGGAGTAGCGATTGCTTTTTTGTTGTTGTTACTTGCTTTTATATGTCTAGCACAATGTTCTACTCATAGGAGGTTCTTAATAAATTGCATGTTTTGAATTATTTAAATGGATCTGCCTGTTCTAAACATTTATGTATAAATATATATTTCTTTCTTTCAACTCTGGAAATTGTGTGTATGCCCTGGGGAGTGAAGGGAACTTGCCTTAGTCTTAGAGGAACATAAAACTCACTGCTTTTAACACTCAAACAATGCAGCCTGTGATTTGAAATCCCACTCTTTGTCTCTGCATGTCTTTATCTTCTTAAAATATTTAGTTGGGGATATTAGGATGGGAGGTTTCTTTTTGAGTTTTAGTGTTTACTGGAGTAGAAATAATATTGAATAAGAGCAGTCTTTGTGTTTTCTCCTTTCTGTACACGTTAAAAGGTTATAGTCAAAATGCTAGTTGTACACTTAAAATAAAATTTTGGAGTCTTTGTAGACTCCAAAACTTTAGTCTCTAGGAGTTTGGTCTCTAGGGGTCTGTCTCTAGTGCCCTTCAAAGTGAGGGCATTTGGAACAGGGAAGACACCTGCAAACCTAAGGTCAGAAGACTGTCACATGGTGAGATTCCCCACAACCCCAAATGATCTTCACTATTTCTTCTTGTCTTGCTGAACTACTTTGTTGTCTTCCATCATCTTGGGGATACATGAAGCCAACAGAGAAGCTCATGGACTGGCTCAGAAACGAACTTGAGTTCTGTTGTCTGAACCCCAAGATTGGCAGAGGCTTCTCTTCCAGCAAGAGGTCAGTTCCCGACAGAGGAACCAATAGTCCACACAACACAGGGCATGTCAAATGGAAGAGGACTTCATTAGTGGAGAGTGAGATTTCACTCCCAGTTGCCACCCATCAGTGTTCCTCATCTCTCTTTTTTCTTTCCTAGAAATCCCTTCTTTTAAAGCATTATGCTGTCATATAAAAAATTTGGGGAAATATTTACAAGATAGAATTGGGAAATGGTTGTTTGCTTTAACTTTTTAAAATCATTAATACTGAATGCAAGTGATGATTTGCAAGATCTGGCATAAAGTTGTACTCAAAGGAATATTTATCTTAGGACTGATCAATAAAAGATGTCATCTGTACAGAAACTGCTTAATTTTAAAAAACTGGATTCCCATCCAAAAATGGGAAAAGCTTCCCAAAGCTTTCATAATTTACTCAGTGGTATTTTTTCTTAATATTTTTGAGATACCTATTTATGTCTCCTCTTTGAAATAATGTGCTTGTCATCCTATCATAGAACCCTCATTCATTAATTTAACAAATTTTCAATGCACCAATTTTATGTAACATACTGATAAAAAGTTATATAAATAAATCAATGAAAGTAAGGGAAATAAGCCAATATATATACACACAAATGTTAAATTAAAAATATTCAAATATTATGCAATAATGTACTATTATGAGATTGTTTTGGCAAGTTACTACGATTTATTGGCAAAGAACTTTGTCCTTGGGGAGATATCACTCATTTTGGTTCATGCCATATTCTGTGCTTTGAATTGAACTCTGTTATCTATAACTAGACCACACATTTCTTCTACACAAAACTGCTCTTTTCAATTTATCTCTGTATTTTATTTCCTGCCTAACACATGTTTGTTTGTTTGTTTGTTTTGATAAGAAATCTGATGGAAATATATTTGGTGTTTAAAATCTATAAAAAGTAATGGTGATACTAAAACCTAGAACAAAATATTTGGTGTTTTGACTTCTTATCATTATTTGATTTCACAAGGATCTCCTATCTTAGAAAACTATATAGTCATCTTTTCTGCCAACCTCCAAATATGACTTTACAAATTTATGAAGTATTTATTGACTTGGAACATTCTAGTTTTAGCTTTTTAAAGGAATTTTATGATATTCCTTCAGATAATCAAATTTTCCCAGGATACAAAAATCTGAAAATATTAGACCTGCTAAATTAGAAAAGTTGTACCTTAGTTACTTTGAATGTTGACTTTTAAATATATTCAGGATTATTGTTACTTGTGGTTTGGGGTTTATATTATTATATTGTTTAATCTGAAGAAGTAAATGGTGCCTTTGAAAAAGCTGATTGTCTTTCTCAATACTCTTTGCCATTAGATAACTTGGGCTCGTGGGATCTGCTGATTTGCCTGTCTTCTGGAAAAGTTGGTGGGAAACCCTGTGTATCCATGGAGAACATGTGCCAGTTAGGTTTACATCAAAAGGTAAATATTCCTTTCAAACTATGCATAGATTTTATCAGTCATGTGGGCATTAACACTGCCAGTTCTTCATAATTATAAAAATTTCAAATTTGTCTTGAAATTTTGAAATTTTTAAAGAAAGTCCAAACTGATCATGCCTTATATAGTATAATACTATATATACACTATATATATATATTATATATATATATTTATTTATTTAAAGATTATTTATGCATACCGAACTGGGGTACATGGCAGAGGTATGTGGTGAGCAGGTGGTGAGAGGATTCACCAGAGATACAGTGGGGAGTAGAACAGTCTTTATTTTCTAGATGACTTTTTTGACATTTACAAAATTAAACTGGTATCCTAATCTCCTAATCTATAATGGAATTTATACAATTTATTATTAATTTTTAAAATTGATATTCAATGTTTATTTTCTATTGTGTGTGGATCTTTATAAAGGATTTTAGGCAAGTTAACGTAAAAACTATGAAATTCGTGCAATGTGTTAGCACTGTGCTGGAAAATTTACAAATACTCTCTCATCGATGCCCTTAATAAGCCTGGGAAAGCAGTATCAAAAGCAATAACTACTTTTCAATGGTAATGTTAATATTGTAGCAGCAACCCTAATCTCTTGATACTTCTGCAACTGACAGTCTTGACTCTCTTCTCTCCTTCTAAGTCCGTAATCCCCCGGCCTACAGGCTGAGCACATCCTTTGGGTTTCTGGGCCATCTTTGACCACTCCTCTGGTTCCTCCTACTCACCTTTCCTTTTACTCTTCAAGTTCCTTGATCTCACTCCCAAAGTTTCAGCTCCTCTATGTGTTGATGATCTTGAAATTTACATGTAAATTTAAAGCACTATAGCTGCCCTGCCAGCATGAATAACGGCCAGCTGAATACCCACACTGGTCTGTCACATGTCAAACTCCACATGGAGGAATGAATTTCTATTCTCCCTGATATATATTCACTTCTGTTCTAGCATTTAGCAACTCTGCAGAGCTGCTATTCTGTTGGCATAAACATGATTAACCACTATGTCACTTTTTAAAAAAAAAAATATACAGAACTGGGGTATACAGTGCTGGGGTGGTGAGAGGATTCACCAGAGACAGAGTGGAGAGCGGAACAGGCAGATCAATGAAAGACACTGCTGAGGGGAGCAGCGGCTGAGACAGGAGAGGTCTACTGTACCATGTGGGTCAGCTCCCTGGCTGGGATCAAGCTCATGCTGAAGTGCCCGGTTAGCTCTTAAGATAGAAATCTGAACTTCATCTTTGAGCTTTTTCCTTTTCATCTGCATTTCATCACCAATTCTAAGGAATTGAACCCCTAACTATTTTCCCATATCTTACTGATTCTCCATACCTACTACCTGTATTCTATTCAAATAATCACCACATGTGACCAGCACTATTGCTGAGTCCTCTTCACTCATTTTTCTGCAATAGGTACTTTGCCCCTGAAATCCATGCTGCTCACAGTTATCATAGTGAGACATATAAAATGCTGAACTAACCTTGCTGCACCGGTGCTTTAAGTTTCGAATGGCTTTCCATCAGCTGAAGGATAAAGCCTATAATCTTTGCAGTGTAACAGTGAACCTCCCGGCAGAAAACAAGCACCATGCGCTAACAGGTCTAATGATGAGAAACTGGTGAAGGGCTTGTTTGCAGAGTTTGGTCAGGATAAGAGAAACAAACAAGATGAGAGGCACATAGGGCATGGTAAGAGCTGACCTGCCCTTGTTTGAAAGGGGTCTGCAGAAGGTATGATGTAGCAGAACTGAATGAGAGCTACAGCCAAGAAAAGGAGCTATGTAGCCATCACCAAAGGATACCCAAACAGAGAGGAAGTTGGGAAGAAAAGCTGTTCACTCCCATTGTTCAATTTCTTGCCAAAATCATTTAGTCCAACTAACTGATGGTCAAAAGACAGGTGAGCCCTTAAGATGCCACCATTAGAATCAGCCTTGCTGATGATGCAAGGTATTAAGTCTCAGCACTATGAAGTTATTGGCAGCCGCAGCAGCATGAGTTTGATTCCCGGCCAGGGAGGTGACCCGCATGGCGCAGCAGACCTCTCCTGTCTTGCACACTGCTCCCTTCAGCAGTGTATTTCAGTAGGTCTGCCTGTCCTGCTCCCCACTCTGTCTCTGGTGAATCCTCTCACCCCTTACCGCCCCACCCACCTTTGGTCTATACCCCAGCTCTTGTATGCATAAGTAAATAAATCTTTTAGGTAAAAAAATAAGTAAAATCAGCTTCATGAATTACAGAGCAGTTGAGTAGACATGGAGGAGGCACTGGTGTTTAGTTGTGACAGGAACTTTTTGCTGCTTTTGATGGGGACAGGATGAGGGACACAGCAGTCGTGGAGAGGTTTGCAAGCCCAGACTATGATTCTTGAGCAGAAGTTCCTTTGCCATTTATTGACATCATACAGGCTAGTAAAAGCTGGTCATGTAACAGTGGTATGAGAAACAGGGTCTGAAGTGTGTGATAGGAATAGGGGACAAAGTTTTACAAGGGACAGGGAAGAGGACCTTGTGATCAGGAGGCAAGAGACATTTGCATCAGGAAAGTATGATATTATCACTGGCAGAAACATCCCAAGATCGCCACAGAGATAGCCACGTTCTCAGGCCAACAGCAGCCTAGGCATCCCCGGGCCTGTCTCGTGAGCTCTACTCAGTAGGTAGTCAAAGAATGTTCTGCTGTGATTTGTGGCTAGCAAGTAGATCTCAGGTGCCCATGAGTGGCCCGCTCATAGGAACCCTCAGTGCCAATTTAAATGCATGCCATTATTCAAGCTCCCTGGAATGGATTCTGCTGATAGCGAGTGCCCCTTATCTCTGTCTCGCTTGGATGTTAGTCTTTAAGTTATACTGAGCTGCGTGTTGTTCTCTGGCAACTGTGATGTTTCCTTTGGCATCCCTTTATTCTTATTGCTTTGTCTGCCTGGAATGCCACTTCTCAGTTCTCTCCACCTCAGTGGTTTTCAGCCCTTCCCCAGGTAATATTTGGCAGCGTTTAAAGACATTTTCTGTTGTCACAACTAGGGAAAAGAGTGTGCTACTGGCATCCGTAGGTAGAAACCGGGATGCTGCTATGTATCTTACACTGCAGCAGACAACTCCCTGCAACAAGTAATTATGTGGGCCGATATATTGATTGTGTCAAGAGTGAGAAATCATGCAAGGCCCCTCAGCCCGAAGTCCACTAGTCTGTGAGAATCAGTGTCAGCATCCCCTACTTCAGGTGGGATTTCTCCATGTTTTCACCTCTAGAAATCCTCAGCTTTCTATTTTTTATGCATCCTATCATTTATGCTCTCCTCTGTAATCCACAATCACAAGTCAGGCTTTTCCAGCAAATGAGGTAAATAAGAGCACACTAACATTAATCTTGAAACTTGTTGAGCAATCCAGGTTTTAGTTTTCAAACACCTGAGAACCACCCTGGACCCTTGCAGCTGCCCTGATGGCCTGTGGTGGTATGTTCCCTGCTGGGCTGCCACCCACGGCTGTCCAGTTCTTGACAAGCCCAAAGTCCTTGTCATCCATTAGTTCTGGAATTGGATGGTTGCAATTCTCTTCCCAAGTTGCCCTTGACTTTGATTTTTGCTTCCCCAAGTATATGGTTTATAACTTGGGCATGGAAAACCACCCATGAAAACTGTGATTCTTATATGTTCTATTTTTTAATATATCCAATAGTTCTCCTGGAATTGGATTGTTCCAATTCTCTTCCCAAGTTGCTCTTGACTTTGATTTCTGTTTCCCCAAGTAGATGGTTTACAACTTGGGCCTCAGAAAACCACCCATGAAAACTGTGATTCTTATATGTTCCTAGAGCTTTTCTGGAAAGTTTAGTGCCAACACACACTAGCTGAGGGATTTGGACACTCTTTAATCTCTGCAGCCTTTAGTTCCTTTTCCTGAAATGAGACGGCATTATCTGCTGAACAATCTCCAAGATACTGCTAGCTTTACAGTTACAGGAAGCTTTTCATGGGAGCTAGTAAAATATTTGATAAGAAAAGAACAAAGCAGAATAACCAGTTATGGCATTGGAGATAGTGAAATGGGAGGTGTGAATGAAGTAATAAAAGTGGAAATTGTAAAATACAGTATTTGTTATGCTGAGCTTTTTTGCTCACTTTTATTTTGAGATACTCTTATATTTACCAAAAAGGTACAAAACTAGAACAAAGATCTCTGGCATGTCCTTTGCCATGCTTCCCCTACAGTGAACCTCTTAGATAACCATGGAAACATTTATCAAATTAAGAAGTCAACACTGATATCACATATTAACTAAATTACATCATTATTCAGATTTCATTGTTAGCTTGTTCACTAATGTTCTTTATCAGACCCAGGACCTGGGGCCTCAGTGCACTCAGCTTTTGCATCTCTTTAGTCTCCAATCTATGACAGCTACAGGCCTTCCTTTTATTTCATCACCTAGGGATTTTTTGAAGAGTACTGGCCAGGCATTTTGATGTCCCTCAATTTGTATTTTTCTGATGATTTCTCATAAGGTTTAACCTTTGGGACAAGAGTAACAAAGAAGGAATGTACTTTCCAGTGTCAAATATCAGGGGGGATTCTTGGTCCCTTGTCACAATACAGATTCATTATAGTTATTTTGCCCTTTGGGTTATAAATCAAAATAATCTTATTAGTTTTGGTACTCATATTTTTCCAACTGTGAGCCCTTCAGGCTGGCTCCTTCTGTTCCCCTTTGACATATGTTTCTTTCCTGAGTACTTGCTTTGGTTCTAGCAACACCTCTTGCTCCAGATTTATGTTATATTGTTCCTGTTTCCTACCCTGTTATCAACCACTTCTTCAAGAACACTCATTCCTATTGGAGACTGAGATGTGGAAGCTAAGATCTGGTGCAAGGTGCATTTCTTATTTCTAGGTTTTGATTCTGTCTTAGTGGCCTCATCGACAGAATTTGGACACATATATGTATACATACTATACCATACATGCACATACATGTGTATTTATTTCTCTATCCATCTATGGTTCTATGTCCCCTTTCCTACCTATACCTCTATCTGTATATATGCTAAACAGCTGATTTATATCACAGTTCTTATTTGAATCCAATACCACAAGGTTTGTTACAGCATTCCCTCTTTCCTTATTTGTATGTAAATTCTTCTCAGACAGTGAGGAGCAGCAGGGATTATATCTAAATTTCTTTGTATTGAAAAATAGAAAATTATTACTTGGGGAGCTTTTTGCTTTTGGGATCACTCTTATATTGTAGCTGGACCAAACCAACATCAAGATGGAGAGCAGGAAAGAGCTGAAAGGCTTTCCTCACAGAATCACTTGGTCATTTATGTGCTGACTTTATGAACTCATTCACTCATTTATTCATACATTTATTTATCCATATATCTTTTCACTCATTTTTATAATATTTATTAAGCATCTGTATGAAGCTCTGTTCCAGGCCTAAGGAATACAGAGGTTGTCAATGAACACAGAAACCCCTGCATGGAAAGCATAGATACCTATGAAAGTGGGGGGAGGAGGTGTGGGAGCAGGGTACCTGTGCAGATCACTAAGTGAGCTGAGTGACGTATTAAGGGTGTCGAGTCCTCTGGGGGGGGAAAGTAGAGCAGGGGAGAACATATCAGGGAATTGAATTTTAGGTAAAAGGACCAGAGATGAATGGACTAAGAAAATGACATTGGAGGAAGGCCCAAGGCACAGCTGGGAGCTTCCACGCTAGGGTAGGGGAAAGCCATTCAGCCCCAGAGGGGAGGATCAAATGCAGGATGAAAAAGTATGTCTGCTTGTTTGGGGCATGCAGGGAGTCTCATGCGACAGGAACAGAGTGTGTGCAAATGGAAAGAGGGGCTGGGTGGCCTGGAGTCAGTCAGCGGGGCTCAGCATCTTAAGGATCCTTGTCAGAAATGTCTTTTACTCTTAGTGAGATGGGGAAGAGTCACTGAAGGGGTTGGAGGGAGAGGGCAACACAATTCAATTTGCGTTTTAAAAAAATTATTTTGACTGCACTGCTGAAATAAGCTACCCCGTGGGCCAAACCCAAAGCAGGAATACAGTCCCTGTAGTAATGTCAGGATGAGGGGAGGGGTCTGGACCAGTGGAGTAGCAGCAGGAGTGTAGAGATGTGATCAGAACCTGAATCTATCATGTAGACAGAAATGCCAATAACAGCAAACACTGGCATAGCTTTACTTGTGCCACGTTCCACTCGAAATGCTGACATATGTTCATTCTTTACCTATGAGGAGACTGAAGCAGAGACAGGTTAAGAAAATTGTCTGAGACTCCTAGCTAATAGATGAAGCAAATTTAGTCTAACTTCTATTTTCTTATCCACAGCATTATCGGATCATTCTAAATAAATGTTTTTCTGCTGCCCTTCTAGTTCATTCTAGTGGTTATTCTTAAAGAATATATAAATTGTAAAAGAAACATACCCAGTGTTACTTTGGAGCATGAGTGAGGTAGAACATTACAGACTGTCACTCATGAATGGAAGCATACATATTCAAAACAGAAGTTGCTTCCAATTTGTTGGGAGTATTATAGGATTTCAATGACTTTAGGATAGGATCAACAAAGAAAGAGTACCTGTGCTAATTAGGATGACTGATCAGATCAGAGCTGTGTAATGTAAGTGCTTTGGGAATATTATCTTGAGCTCTGTAGAGAAAGCAAATATCCAGGAGTCTCTCTATTCAGGAGGAAAGTAGCATGAACTTAAAATTGTATTGGTCCCTGGGACGCCTGCAGTGAAATGAGGTTCACTATTTGGGATAACACTAAGTTTAGTAACTGGGGTTATAGCTCCCCTCTAACAGACAGGTTCTAGTGTTTCAAGAGCAGAGGGATTCATTCCTGGCTCTAAATGTTTGTAGGATTAGCAGTTCCTAAAACCAGGATTCTGTTTTTAGTACAAGGAACCCTGAGAACTACCAAAATGGCTCTTATTTTAAAGCATATAAAGACATTTTCAGGTGAATCTGACAGAATAATTGCATGTGAGAGACCTGGAGAGAAAGAAGAATTAATGACTCTTGTCACTAATTCTATTCTTTGTGGATGATACTGAACAGCTTTTGGAAGAGAGCTGATTTTTGATAAAATAAAAGGTAAATGTCTGTGCAGATATAATAAAGAAAAAGAATATCTTCCAAAGATACAATTTGAAGTAGATATCATTATTAATGTTTGTAAGTCATCAAAGAAATATCCCCCATCCCTGTACTTTCTTATCCTTTATAAGTAGTCCTGATTCAAATGTCTACTCTTCTTTATTAACAGTGGTAGCACTGTGGTTTTCATTTCTGTGATTTACAAGCTTTGTCAAGTTTATAATTAATGCCATACTTGTTGCTTTCATTAATAAAACATGACTCAAAATAAGAATGATCTTTTACTTTTGCTTCTTATGATATTTAATAGAAGTCATTTAAATATCAATTATCACAGATTAGGAATGTGAAAGGCATTTGGGGATTGAATTTTAATCTTTTAATATATATTTATTTCCTTTTCTCAATAAGTTGTCAGAAATATTTTGGGGCTCGATCCTATCATTATTTTCATATGCGTACTAATCCTTTCAAAGATGATTTTAAGCCAAGAAAAAGAAATCTATATAAAGCATGTATACACATGCACATATATAAAACTTTCTAACCAATACAAAATTTCTACATAAAACCAATCAGAAATTGACAATGAAAATAATAATTTGGATGATATCCAAAGATGTGTTATTGAAGATTTATCACGTAAAGTCAATGTACTATTCTGGTGTGTGTGGGGGGGGTTTCAGTAATGAGGGAAATAGTGAAAATATGAGAAACCTCTACATGTTGTTTAATTCTGCTGTGAATCTAAAACTGTTCATCCCAAATAAAACCTATTTAAAAAATTATTGAGGGCTTTCTCTGGTAGCGCAACAGATTAAAGCACTGAATTATGAAGCTCTCCGAAGCCACTGCAGCCCGAGTTCCATCTCCCGCCAGGGAGCTGACCCATTTGGCAGTAGACCTCTTCTGACCTGCCCGCTGCTCCCCTCAGCAGTGTACTTTGTCAATCGTCAATCTGCCTGTTCTGCTCCCCACTCTGTCTCTGGTGAATCCTCTCACCCCCTCCCCCCATACCTCTGGCCTGTTTCCCAGTTCTGTAAGCATAAATAAATAAATCTTTAAAAAAAATTATTGAAATTTTAAGCTGACAACAATTATATTAAAAACAGCCAATCCAAGTTAAAATTTCTTTGATAATGTTCCACTTGATAATAATGTAAACATATATCTTATGATGTACACAAATATAAGAGTAAAAAGCACTAGGATATACAAGGATATCATAAGCGACAATGAGAATGTTAAAGTGTGTGTAAGATAGTTGATTGGCATGTAAATGTAATCCTTCACTGTGTCAGTTTCCTTGGGCAGAGTTACTGAGTGTAAGTGCTACATTTGGTGCTCAGTTCCAGAGTAAAATGGCGACAGTATTTCTGGGTTCACATGTCATGACAGGTCACCTGTTGATACTGCTGTGAATTCCAAAGATGTATTTGGAAGCAAAAAGCACAGGAAGTGGTCACTGGATGGGGTGTGAGGGAAACAAGGAGTCAGAAGGGTGAGAGCGGTCACTTTCCTGGGCTGGGCTCTGGTTTCTGGGGATTCTGAGTCAGTCCATCCTTCTGACCCCGGGACTCCCGTGAGTAGTTCTTTCTCTGAGGTGAGCTGCAACTTGCCCTTCCATCTACCATCTGTGCAAGCTCGCACCCAGTGTTTGTACCCACATAAGCCCTTCTGGCCCATTAACTCATTACTGTTACCCATTTTACTATGACTTCTATTCTTGCAGTTTGGAGAGGAGAGTTGACTTAAGCATCTGCAAGGCCATCACATGCTCTGGATCCTTCAAGAACTGGGAGGTTTTACATAGGACTGATGTCAGTACATAGCCTTGAATGCTACTTTGCTACAGCTGATTCTGTGGATGCTTCTAGCTACCCCTGATTCTCTGGATGCTTCTATTTTGTCAGTAGCACCTGAGTGATCTTACTTGATATGGAGGAATATGGTTCAAGCTTACTGACTTTTGAAGCATTTTACAATCTAATTGTGCAAAGTTTTTTTGTGTGTTAACAAGAAAAAGACCCAAACTTCTATTATTCTTTTACTTTTGTAGCACGCTGTCTTCTCCCTTCTGTCTTAGGTGTCCTGAATTGAAAATTACAGGATTATGTGGAAACACTTTTTCTTTTGTTTGCTACATTGGATCTCAATTTTTCACTTTTGAATGTAAGAAATGTAGACACCCTAGAATCTAAAGTGCGCCATATTTATAGCCTTTCTCAATTCTCAGGGCAATAATCATTGTGGACTTTCAAGATGGAATATTTAGAGATGTTGTTCCAACAGAATCCCAGGCTGGTTCTGCGGAAGCCCAGGCATCCCTCCTACAAACCTGGAGCTGAAGTTTATGGTTGGCTGAATAAATTAATAGAATTAACAAGATTGCTGGCTTGGAGAATATTTAATTGATGCCTTGCTTCAAAGCACTTTAAATGAATTATTTTTTGAAAACAACTTCTGATTGAATTGTTGAATTGATAAAAATCTTAGAGCAGAAGTGGAGTTTAGGGATCAAAGACTCTCAGAGCTTGAAGAAACTGTGGGGGAAAAATGCAGCAGCAAATGTGCTCCAGGCTACATGACCTTTTTCTGCTCCTTCCCTGTCAGCTGAGCACCTTTTTCTAGTCATGTCAGTGGGACACCATCCGGGAACTGTATTTTATTGGTTTAGTGTCAATTGATTTGAAAGTAATCAATAATTTTTCAAAAGTGAATCTGATTTTCAAACTAATTGACCCCCGTAATTTTCTTCTGGTTTTAAAATATGTGCACCATATTTGACTTTAAAATTGGGATTTAGTTGATTAGTAGCTAGTAACAATCTGTAAATCCAGATGAAGTGAGGACTAAACTTGCTTATATCTTTCCCTTGTAAGTTAAACTTATATACATATGTTATATATGTATAACATATATATATATTATGATAACATTTATGAAACTTTCTAAGGATAAATTTTTAAAAAGAGTTTTGTGGTGCCTGGGCTTTATATTTAGAAGGAAAAAATGACCTTCAGCCTGAAATAAAAGTGATATGTGAAAATCAGAAACAGATTTGTACAGACTTCCCTATGACTGCAATTCAGTCACCTTTAGAATTTGGGATTTATCTGACTTTGAAGTATATTTACTGTTTGATTTTTTGTTTGCCTTTTATTTTTGTCAAAGCAAAATCAGCAAATATTTGCATTGCTTTGTTTACCATAATGCTAATTTCCTATTACTTTTGGCAGGTATCATGACTCACATGTATCAAAATTTTCAGAAGTTTTACCAAATAATTTGAAAATTTCTAAGAGCCATTTTTAAGTTATCAAATAAACTATCACAGTGTATTGGATGTGAATGTTGATGTTCAGAGGGTAAATGATGCAATGTTTCCCTCTAGTTCCTCTAGGAGTTTTGCATTTCTCTTGCTTTTAGCATTTGTGAATTTCTAACTCACTAGATTCTTTTTTATTCCTTTCAGGTAAACATGTTACCAGAAATACAGCATCACCTTTGCAGAAAAGAAGGATTATGTCAAATAATTAGAAGATTTCCAGGTAATATTTCCTTTGCTTCTTTATGCATTATATACTTGTAAGATATGTAGGCTTCCTCAATCAAGACCTCATATCAGCATAGTTACTTCTTTTGTCAATCAATTCCACTATCATAAATCTTCGAGAATCCATAGGCTTTGTCAGTGGTAAGACCTTGATAAAAAATGAATATAGATATAGGTGTGGTATTTTTTTTACATTTGCTTTCTAGGAGAATATTCCTTTCCTTTTCTTTTCCTTTTTTGGGTCTTCAAAGTAATTGCTGCTTTATTTTAAAATGATTTTTATAGTACTTCATTGTATAAAAGTTGAGGTTTAAAAAATTATGTTTGCTCATGACTATGTGATTCTGAGCCTCATGGATTTGCTGCTGCTTTTTCAAATCTTCTCAATCTGTCTGTGAGCTGAAGACAGGATGCTGAATGAGTAAATTCTGTCTGGACAATATTTGAAATTTGGGACAAAAGTTTCCACTTCCAGAGCAGGGAAAAACCATCAGGTGGTATAAGAGCCTTCAGAGAGGAGATTATAGCCTGCTTTAAAATACTTCAGTGAAAGGGCTCCTTGGAGTTCCTCTTCAAAACCATTTAATGTTCAACAACATCACCCCCTAGAAAAATTTTCACTATATTATTAAAATTTAGATCTGCATAGCTTTAACTAGTTTTTTAAAAAAATAGTTTATGTTTCAGTGGAATTGGAAAGCTGGTATCTATCTCCTCATTTTTCTCAAGGGATTTTTGTGCCTTGTCATAAAGACAGAGGTCATCTAAGGTCATTTTCCAGAGATTAAAATAAGGTAAAAATGAGTCAGCACTTTCACTTGTGGTTTAAGACATGAGTTTAAAATAAATAATAGCTACATAAACATAGTCCTGTAGTTATTGCTGATGAGGGCAATTGTAAATGACTCCATCATCTTGAACATTTGCTTTTTCTTTATAAACTACAGTTGTTTTTGTGAGAAGCAAGCAAAGTATTTCCATGAATACATTATTAAATACCTAGAAATCCTTTATTTAAGGCGATTTCAGAAAAAAATGTTTATACTTTGAACACAGTCTGCATATTTTCAAAGGCTGCCTTTCTTTGTTGTTATTTACATTTCAAAATGTTTGACTCAGAACATTAAGGTATTTTTTTTTAATATGGAGTTAGCAGAATAGAAGTATAGACATGAAAGACCATTTGTAACCAAAAATAGATTACCAGTTTTTTAAATTTCCCAAATGACTCCTACATGATTATATATTTCACATGTTGCTATCACAAAATTAAGGATTTTTTCTGCATTTTGCTGTAAATTTTTTTATTCTCAAGACATCTTTACATTTCAGACATACATAGTCCTTTCTTCACTCTGTCTAATATATTAGTTTTCTATTTGTCTCTGTGACTAAATTAATTAAATTATTTTGGATGTGTAGCTTTAAAAGAATATGTCTATAGCATGATTTCTTGTGTAAGCTTTATAGACAATAGCTTCTGTTGTAGACCTTTGCTATGATTATATAGTATATAACATAGTCTCAGTCTGTACAAGATTAAAAAGCTTTATTTGTTGTGGATACTGAATATTTTTTGTTAAATACAGATCAGAGAGTGACACATGTGAGTACCTAATACACAATACTGCTAAAAAGATAAGGTAGTAAAAACTAAACAATAGTTTCGTGTATATTTTTCATTTTAAGGCAGAATGGTCCATGTCTTCTTAAACTATGCTGTTTATTGGAGGTAAACAAAACAAAAATTTTGAAGCCAGATATTCTATTTCTGTTCCCTATTAGCTATGTAACTTAGCTTTGGGTGTTGGTGTTTTTGTTTTTTTAACTATAAAGTAAAAATGAGACCTTTTTTTTCATGGGATTAATTTAAAATTTAAGCAGATTTTATATATATATATATATATACATATACACATATATGTATATATGTGTATGCATGTATATATGTGTATGTATATATATGTATGTATGCATATGTGTATATATATATGTGTGTGTGTGTGTGTGTGTGTATATATATATATATATATATATATATATATATATATATATATATATATATAAAATCTGATTTGATATTTAATTTGGTGTGTTAGACCTAACACATAAGATTCAAAAAATGGTCACTGGATCACCCTAGATTTGAAAAGTGAAACAGGCTTCTTAACACTTAACATTTTCTTTTTTATATGGTTGATTATCACTCTGACTTTTTATTCCTGTCAAAAACTGTGACACCTCTGAGCTCTCACTGTGCATCCAAGTTCACAAGTCATCTTGCCAGTTTCATAGGTTCTGGCAGAAGGCGTGAGACTCCTGGGTCAGAGACAAATGACTTCGACATTCACTGACCCAGCTCTTACAGGGTGGTATGTAGCAGGCTGGGTGACACTGTGTACTTGGTAGTTTGCAATTCAAGAGAAGAACTTCAAGCTTAGGGACTTTGAATGTTATGTGATAGACAGTGAGTTTGCCTGTCCTTAGTTCCAGAGAGAGGCATTATTTTCTTATATTGGACAAAACCTTCTCATTGCTTCAGAGTAAGACATCATCTCTATCTTGCAAGGTTATCCACTCTATTAATTAATATATTTGAAAAGATCGTTCAGAACAAAGCTTGTCAGTGTCTCTGCAAAATGTGCAGAAGTATAAAAGATGCATGGAGAGGTCACCTAACAGTGAGGAGAATACCTGACAAGTTCTAGCTCAGAAGTGGAATGATTTATAATTCTGAGCAAGATTTGAAGCTGAGTGCTACTTTGGTTTCCTTTTCTATAAAAGTGTGACATTTGGCAATGATCAGGAGTGCTGAGGTTCCATGATTCCAATGTAATGTTGTCCCAGAAGGGCATGCTGCCTCAGGCTTTCTCTTCAACAGTAGGTAGATACAGGGACACTAAGAAAGGAGGGATGATCACACTGGTAAAGGTGGTTGGGCCCTGTGAGCCTGGCAGGGCAAGCAGCTTTGGCCAGATGCAGAGCAGCGTTTGAGACAGCAAGGACGGCTACACTGGCTGTTCCATTCCGTCCTCAACAGAGAGTACCTGCCATTAGACTGATGACTCACACTGAAGGGCACGAATCCATGGAGTTTTTACTGGCTAGCACGAAGATCTATTTTTATCTTGCCATTTAATATTTGCCTGTTAAAAGTTTCGTAATTTTTAGTTGGCCCAAACTTACTGCTAAAGCCTTTTAAGTTTGGATTTTTTGATAAAAAAGAATGCCTTTCCCATATTTGAAATTAAAGAAGAAAACAAAACATCAGACCACTGTTTTCCTTGGTTCCTGAGTTGCTGTTTTTGTTCATTTTCCTGCAGTATCACTCTCCAAGAAGTCCTGGTTAGGAGAGTGCCAAACTTTGGCTATTACTCATTCTTTCCAGTAGGTTTTTTTTTTCCCTCCTTGGCTCTCAAGCACTGACTTCCACATGAAATTTGAAATACACCCAGACTTAGTACTCAAAGTTAGAATTTTGCACATTTTAGAACCTGTGTTCTCATTTTTGGGTGTAATATGTTACATAAAGAAGGAAGAAAAACAAACAAACAAACAAAAAACACTTTTGTTACATCTAGTCTTTAAAAACAAGACTAGTCTTTAAAAAATTATGGACATTTACTAACATATGGAGAAAACAAGCCTTTAAAATAACATCATTGAGAGCCTTCCCTGGTGCTGCAACAGTTAAAGCACAGCACGATGAAGCTATCCAAAGCCACTGCAGCATGAGTTCGATCCCCAGCCAAGGAGGTAACCCACATGGTGTGGCAGACCTCTTCTGACCTGCCCGCTGATCCCCTCAGCAGTGTATTTCAGTCAATCTGCCTGTTCTGCTCCCCACTCTGTCTCTGGTGAATCCTCTCACCCCCATCTCCGGCCTATACCCCAGTTCTTGTATGTGTAAATAAATAAATATTTAAAAAATAAATAACATCATTTAAATTATTTTAAACATTGTCCAAAAGCAGTTATTTATTTTGCATGAACTTGATGATTGCTTTTCATATGACAGCTCTAAACATTCCTGTTAATCATATGCTATCAGTGATCATTGTTAAGGAGCCAGAAGCCTAAGGAATAAATAGAGCAAGTTGGAAAGTGTCAATGTTTCATACTACTTGAGTATACTTATTGTTCTCATTTTCTTTCCCCCCTTCTGCTGTAGCTGGGGGTACTGTTCTCCTTCAAACAAGAAGTAGGAACATTTCCAGTATGCAACAAGCTTGGGGTCTCATCTCTACAAGGCAATTGGCCACATTTCAGAGGGCCAATGTTTGCTAGTTTTTTGCACACTCCAGTGCTGGTAGTTCCTCCCTGTGTCTCCTGCGTGTTCCTTCTTAGTTCTATCTTGCCAAAGACTTCTAACTCCTGTCCCACTTAAGATTGTCTTCTTTCTATAAAACACTTTTCCCCCAGTAAAACACATCTCTTTAGTAGGACTGACTTCAGCTAGGTGATAGCAGACAGTAAGCTGATGGAACTAATTCAGACTAAATTACACCCTCACCCCAGTTATAAGCCTCTTAGGTATATTTGCATTTTTATAAAAGAAGCTTACAGACCCAATGAATTTCTAATTGGTAGAATTTCTGCAAGTGCATTCAAACTCCATTCAGTTCGTCAGCAAGTCTTCACTCCCTAACTCACCAACTATATCTACTTTTCTAGATCTCTAACATGATCAGCTCAGGCCTAGTCAGCACTCATACTCTCCCCACTTCCTGTCTTGCCCCTGAAAAAAATGTAATGTTATCGAGGCTGCAGCCAGAGTGAACCTTCCCTCACCCCTTTCATTAAATAAAACAAGCTAATTAGGTTTGCTCACAGCAGTCTCTCTGGCCTCTGATGCTCCTTTTGGTACTGGGATAGATTTTTATCTAGACCAGAAGTAACACACAAAAATGTTTTTGAGAGGCCTGATATATGACATTACAGATCACAAATTCAGAAACTTGAGAGACCAGATTATCTGCACATTTTCAGTATTTTGTCTATCATCAAATGTATAGACTCTTGAGTATCAGCCATTTGGTTTCCAGGAAGAGATGAAGAGTTAAGGACAGAGAAAGTTATAAGTCAGGGCCATGTGGTCTCACCCAGACATACCTAGTAATGCTGAGTGTTGGAAACTTAAAAAATTGTTCCTTCATGGGCTTCATCCCTGTAAAACTCGTTACCACAAAGATTCAGTCCCATTCGCGGCTACTTCTCCACCTCCTTAACCCCAGATTTCCCCATGCTCAAAGTATACCTTGACTTTCCCCTAAACCCTTAGTAATGCTAGATTCCATTTTCTGATAAAGCAGTAGCCCCCCCTCCCCAGGACAATGAAGCTGAGATTTCTGCTAAACACTCTCTCTCAGAGAACCACTGGCCTATTGGGTTAGGCCCTGACATTTAAGGTGTCATCTTTTGAGGAATATATTGCTGATCTCCTTGTCATCCCTTCCTATCATTTACCAATATTCTGATCATTCAGCATATTCAATAAAAAAAATTATCACCCGGTTAACTTCTTCCTCTTTGTTTCAAATCTGCCACTATTTTTCTCAATGTTGATGTCTATACAACTGTGCAGTAATTTGCTCTTATCATCCAGAATCTTCATTTCTCTTTAGTCTTTCACTTTTGTAGCCTTGCTCAGTAACTCCCATCACATCACACAGAACTGCTACATCTGTGAAAGTTTAAACTAATTCAACACTTTATAACACAATCTTTCTGGCTTTTTCATTCCTTCAGTGCTACTGAGACTGGAACTTCAGGTGACACTTTCATACTCTAAATTCTGCAACTTTTTCCAACTCCATTAACCATTTTTGATCATAGTTTCTTTCCTATCAAATCTATACTACTTAGTCTGCCACTTGATGAATTTTTCTACAAGCTTGTACAAAATGCATGCTTTTCTTTCATGCTAGCCCTTAAGCCCCAAATGTATGTATGTGTGTATGTGCACATATACATATATATATTTGTGTATATATACATACACAGTTAAATACATGTATATTCCTACAACCTGACTTCTCCATTCCTATACAGTAACTACTGAAGACAGTCACACCTGCCTGCCCTTCCTTTTTCCCAGATGTCTTCCTCGCTTTCTGAAATGGAAGAAGTTATACTGTGCTTCAAAATGTCAGCTCAACCCTTGCCACCAATGCAAATGGCTAGAGACCTGAAGCAATCTGTCCTTATTTTGCTTTACATACTTGCAAAAAGATACGAGTGCTTATGACATAATTTTAGCACTCATAATATAGAATGTAGAAAGCATTTCCATGTATTCTAAGGCAAATGGAGGTAAACCAGTTGTTAATATTTTATTTCAACCCAGTACGTAAAGAAGCCCTTCTCCTCAAGGTTAGGATGCACTTCAAGAAAAAAGTCATGATGGTGATGGCTGGACACGGTTTGTAACAGCATGTCTCTCCACAGATTTTACCAGCCATCACTTGGGCTAGATATGTTAGACACGAGGAAATAGAGCTTAGTTTGTCATTTCAACATAGTTCTCAGAAAAGTCAAGAGGACAGACAAGGACACACTCCTTCCAGATGAGCATGTCATATTTTTTTTTTAAGATTTATTTATTTGTGCACACAGAAATGGGGTACAGGCCAGAGGCTCAGGGGCGGTGAGAGGCTTCACCAGAGACAGAGTGGGGAACAGAACAGGTAGATCAACGAAGTACACTGCTGAGGGGAGCAGCAGGTGGGTCAGAAGAGGTCTACCACACTATGTGGTCACCTCCGGGGCAGGAGGGGATCGAACTCATGCTGAAGCGGCTTTAGATTCTCAGTGCTGTGCTTTAATCTGCTGCGCCACCAGGGAGAACCGAGCATGTCATTTTTAAAATAAAGAAAATAAAAATAAACAACCGGAATACCCTAAACCAGAGACAGTGGCTAAGCCATATCTGTTCATATATTGTGTAAGGGAAATGTGAGCAATTGTTCCTCAAGAGTAT
Source organism: Condylura cristata (assembly GCF_000260355.1). Taxonomy (NCBI): domain Eukaryota; kingdom Metazoa; phylum Chordata; class Mammalia; order Eulipotyphla; family Talpidae; genus Condylura; species Condylura cristata. Next base: position 54,185,346 of record NW_004567106.1, read on the forward strand.
CTCCAAGTGAAGCTTACCTGCTTGCTGTCATGGATTTGTTCTTTCCTTTTTCTGGGTTCCTCGCATATTTGTGAAAATCTGCATTGGAACCTTTTTATATTTGTCTCCCCACTAGGACTGAGACTCCTTGAGACAGGACTTTAATTGTCACTTCTGCAGTTCAGAGCACGGCCATTGCTCTGGGCATAGAGCAGGCTGATGCCTTTACTGGCTGACTGGAGAGGCTTCTGGATGGGCTTGCAGATGTGGGCGGGTGGGCTGATCATCAGAGGGCATTTGCAATGCTGGTGCGAATTTGTCCATTTATGGAATATCAAGTTTGTGCTATGAGATAAAGGATAAGGCAGGCAAGGTTGAAAATAGTGTCTTCCTATGAGATATAATCACCTATTTGTGTAATAAGGGTTTGCATCTATGAAACAGAGAACTTTCATAATACTAAACCTGCATGAAGTGGAAAACTATCACTAAAATGCACAACATGGTACCAATCTTTAGCTGAATTCATGCAAACTAGAAGTAGGCATGAATGTCTTACCTTAAATAGGCTCATATTTTTGTACCATTTCACCTCAAATCTTTAATATTTGTTCATTTCTTCAAAAGAGACACTGTGCTGACTGCCAGAGGTGGAATAGCAAGGCAGGAGGGAGCGTTCTCTCTCTTTACTGATGGCTCAGTACTTCGTATAGATTAGCTCTCTGGGCAGTTTTCTTCATCGCAATGGTTCTACACTCAGGGCAGAGGAAATAAATCCAGTACTTCTTGCTGACTAGTGTGCTTCAGCATATTTTCTCCATGGAGCCTGTGGAAAAAAAAAAAAAAAAAACAGTGAGGGGGTCTGAAATTTGGCCAGACAACCTAAATCAGAAAGAAAGAGCATTGATCTTGCTCACAATGTCTGTGAGGTAGTTTTCTTTCTTTCTTTCTTTCTTTCTTTCTTTCTTTCTTTCTTTCTTTCTTTCTTTCTTTCTTTCTTTCTTTCTTTCTTTCTTT
>NW_004567106.1:54186441-54188499 GCF_000260355.1 Condylura cristata
TTTCTTTCTTTCTTTCTTTCTTTCTTTCTTTCTTTCTTTCTTTCTTTCTTTCTTTCTTTCTTTCTTTCTTTCTTTCTTTCTTTTTTTTTTTTTATAAACTCTGACCCTAAAAAAAATTAGAAACCCTTTTTAATTTAGGAAGAAATGGAGTTGCTTTGATCCATAAAGGGGTGGGGGACTCACCTCTTCTTTTACTCTGCTCTGTCTTTTCTTCCTTGTGATTCTCCCCTCCCACCATGCAACTTCCCGACATTTCCCTGACCCCAAAAGGCTCTGGAGAGTTCAGTCTGGGAGTCACAAGTCTAGATAAGGAACTTTAGAATAGAGACAATTAACAGCATTCAGTGGGGGTGGAAAATATTTTTTGTGTTTCTATTTGTCAAGCATGAAAATTAGTAGAAATGTTCTTCTCTTTCCTTCCTGTATCCTGTTTAGAATTTTGGCCACTCACAGAGGCAGTTCATGAAAATAAAAATCAAATATAAAAGCTGATCGAACATGCAATTGTAATTGTTAATATACATTTTATATAGATATTTACAAATAGGCAAGATATATGATATACCATATATCATATGGTATAATATATAATATTGTTATTACTTTTAACTGAACAGTATAGTATGAATATTTTTCTATACCATTAAGCATATATTTCCATCACTTTAATGTCTTTATAGCTTCTGTTGATAAATATGCATTTTTAAAAAAAGATTTATTTATTTATGCATACAGAGCTGGGGTACAGGACAGAAGCTCAGGGGTGGTGAGCACTGTCTGCTCAGAGACAGTGGGGAGCAGAAAAGGCCAACTGATGAAGTACACTGCTGAGGGGAGCAGCGGGTGGGCCAGAGAGGTCTGACATACATTCATTATAAAAAAAGATAGAAAAGATGAATAAAAGAAAAAGTATAAACTAAGTAAAAGTACGTAACTTTTTATACCTTGCTTATTATGTTTGATTTTTACATACTAGAGTAATATGCAATACAAATAAGGAGAAATTATTGCATATTTATCAACAGAAGCTATGAAGACATTAAAATGATGGAAATATACACTTAATGGTGTAGGAAAATATTCATACTGTACTGTTGAGATCAAAATAAGAACAACACTATATATTATACAATATGACATACATTACATCATAAAAATCTTGCCTATTTATAAATATCTATACAAAGTGTATATAAACAATTACATATCTATTACATGCTTATATGTATACATATTGACATACACATATATGTACTTACATTTACAGTTTATTTAATACAATGTCTCCATGAGCGTTCTATCATCATTATTTCTATTTTACTCAAGTGTGGAGAAGTTAGATAACTTTTCCAGGCTCACATTTCCAATAACAGATATCTATCCATAGGCAGTAAGATTCTGGAGCTTGCTATATAAGCCCCTCACTCTGCCAAACTCCAGGGGGGTATTCAAGAGTTCCCATTCAAGACTGAAGTAGGCAACATTTCCCCCAGTCTCAGGCCTAACTGTTCCCACCAGGGTCCCCTCTTCAGTTGTCTCTTCATCATTACACTCAGTCCATCCTCTTCCTGATGTTATCCTAATGAGCTCACTTCAACTTAATCACCTCATTCAAATGCAATTACATTCGGAGGTAGTGGGAGCCAGAATTTAAACTTATAAATTAGGGACAAACACAATTCAGCACATCAAAACTGAAAGTGAACAGAGGAGGGAGAAACTGGGTAGCTAGTTCACCAGTCATCTGGAGAGGGTAGAATAGAACTGCAAGGAAAGAAATAGTTGAGGGATAAAGGCAACAGGTTGTCTGTTACTAGTAGGTGTGTGATCAGCAGTTGTTGACTTATCATAATAAAACAAGTAAAAATTTTTAAGCAAAACTAGCCAAATCATTTTTTTTTAAAAAGATTTATTTATTTGGCCCTCCCTAGTGGTGCAGTGGGTTAAAGCACAGCACTAAGAAGCTTAAGCCACTTCCACATGAGTTCGATCCCTGCCTGCCCCGGAGGAGATCCACATGGTGCGGCAGACCTCTCCTGACCCGCCCGCTGCTCCCCT
>NW_004567106.1:54189309-54235989 GCF_000260355.1 Condylura cristata
ACAGTTAGGATGCGGGACTGCGAGCTGGCCACAGTCATTTCAGCGTGAGTTCTATCCCCATCCTAGAGGTGACCCACATGGCGTGGCAGACCTCTTCTCACCCACCCGTCGTGCCCCACAGAGGTATACTTCTTCGATCTGCCTGTTCTGCTCCCCACTCTGTCTCTGGTAAATCCTCTCACCACGCCTGCACTTCTGGCTTGTACCCCAGTTCTGTATGAGTAAATAAATAAAACTTAAAAAAGAAAAGAAACCTAAAGCCCCCATGCTTCACATCTTGTCTCTGCTCCCCAGAGGTAGCCAATCTGATAAATTAGTGCTGCTATACTTTCTTCTTTCAAATGAACATTTCCCCCACCACTCACCACCACCACCCCACAGGAAATATTCAACCCTAATAAACAATTCTAGTGGTATAAATTAGACACCATTGCAGGCTAGTCAGAACCTCCTGGAAACTACTAACTCATGCAAATTCAGCAATCAGGTGAATCAGTGAGACCTACACAGTCTCACTCTATCTAAAATTCCCCTCTCTGCCTGTGAGACTTCCATCTCTGGATCAGTCAGAACCAAAATCAAATGGAGATTTGGGGAAAATGATAGCATAGTTTTGCTTCATTTCCTTGAGAATGGAACAAAATATCTGCTGCTTGCTAGCACCTGGTAATTGCAATCTACATAATTCTCCTTCCACCTGGCATTTCTCAAAAAAACAAGCTTGTCGGTGTGCCTGGGGTATATATGTGGTGCCAGGCCTGGCCACTGGCAGGGGAGCGTGCAGTGGTGTCCGTGGCACTGGGACATGTGGCATGTGGGCGCGTGTGAGCTCGGAGACTCACTTTTCTTATCTTTGGCAGAAACCAGCCCCAGCTCACTGACCCAAAGGTGTCGCTAGCTCTTGTGTTGATGTATTATACTTTGCACATGTATTATACTTTGGCAACAGGCCACCTTGAAAGGGACAGCGTGTCCCAGTAAACATTTAGCAGCTGGTTGACATCTCTGAAGTTGTGCTGCAGACTAATTAGCTGTGGTTGCTGCGCTTTAGTGGGATCAGAGCATTATTATTTTTTTTTTTTGTAGCTGTTTTTTCTGAAAAAATTTTTTATTACAACAGTTTATTTTTTACATCGTTTTGAGCATTTTCCCATCTCAGTTGTAATCCCCGTCGACTTCCCATCACCATTTCACCCCTGTGCCATCACCACAGTCCCGTGTACCTCCCCTCCTCCCGCCCTCCACCCCTCACCCCTTTCTATTCCCCACCCCCATGAAATGTCTCTGGTATATAGTTGTTCTTTTTTCCTTTTTTTTTTTTTTTTTTTTTACCCCCGAGGACCAGAGCATTTTAAGCTTGAACTGGTTTGGTGCATCATTACATCTCTGGTTTCTGACCTCATGCCACCATATAGGTGTATCTGTTCATTTCACTTAGAGAGTTTATTTTGTGTCAAACACCGACACACCTTAGAGCAACACCGAAGAGCACACATACAACAGCTATGCTTCTGATGATTAACTCTGACTTTCAAAAGGCCATAAGGCAAGAGGTGATAAGACCAATGACATTCATGTTTTTCTTTTGTTTTGTTTTTTGCACAGGCTGGAGGCAGGGGTTGAGAGGATTCACCACAGACAGAGTGGGGAGCAGAACAGGCAAATTTGTAACTGGTGGCTAAAGTCAAAAGAATGTTAGTGTTGGTGCCCCTTGGAGGGGTTGCTGGAAAGACTAGATAGCCCCAGGGAAAATGTTAAAAAAGTATCACATTTTGGGGTGGGGGTTAGTAAGAAATATAAGTGATTGCAGAAAGGAACAGATTGAATCAGTCTTCAGAAAACAAGGTTTTTTGATCTTCAGCAACTTGGAGTCAGTAGGCTTTGGTCCCAGTGGTGTTCCAGAAGCCCCAGAGGCTTCCACCAGCCAACCTCAGAGAGAAGTTCAGAGGTTTTGCAATTAGCTGAGCAACTGCAACTGCTCCCAGTTTCAGCCTGGCAGAGAAGGTGAAGACCCAGGGCTGGTGCCTCGCTGACCTGTGAGTGTGGCCATTTGCCAGGTCATTCAGTGGCTGTACCTGCTGTTTTGAGTGTCACTTGTCTGGGGCTGTGCTGGGGCATCCTGGCAGCTCATGGAACGTCTCCTGCTGTGTCTTCTGCTGTCCTCACAAGTCGGAATCTGGCCTGGAGCCTGGCCACCGAGTGTTCTCAGTGAGGAAGATGCCATCTTTGGACATGTGGCCTAGTGTTCAGGAGAGGAGATCTACATCCTCAGTGGTGGGAAGGTGCCATTTTAGCTGCTTTTGTTTAGGACTGAAAAAACATTGGACACAGTTTGGGTGAGGTAAGGGCCATTTTTGATCCCAGTCACTTTGTTTTTCCTCGGTTTGTTACATAAATCCTATGATTGTGCTCTGAGCCAGAGTCAGCTTGTAACTGTGTGTTCAGATGAAGAACAGAGAGTGACTGGTAAACCAGCTATGTCCTTGGCCAGTTTTAATGCCTCTTGCTGCCCTGTATCAGATTCACTGAAATTCACTGTTGAGGGAAGAAGAGGGGAAGACAGGAGAGGTCTGCTATGCTATGTGTAGGTTATCTCTGATCATTCAGACTGTAGAGGCGATAGTGCTGAATCTTAACCCTTAGGCCTCCAGGGATGCCCATTATTCATGTTTAATATCACCAGCATCCTCCTATTTACTTATTTATATGATAAATATGAATGAGTAGCATTGAGTCTAAATAATGCCAAACCAACTAATTGAAACAGGAAAAAACCTAAAAAGCTGGGATTCTTTTAATTTCATTACAAAAACTCAGTAAACTATATTTGTATGTCATGGATTTGATTATCCTGTATACCTTTCCTGCATCTATTAATCAATAGTTTATTCTGAGCTATGTACAGATGTATTATGTGTACATCTGCATTTGTTTGCAATTTCCTCATCCATGTCTCACCCATGCAATAACGGGGATATTTTCCCCACACTACTTATATTCAAGCCACCACATGTACAATAGAAATATTAGCTGTGACTAAAATCTTGATAAGATGCCTGAAAAACATAACTTTCTTCAAATAAATGAAAAAGTCCTTACCAAAGTGCCCAAACCTTTTAAGTCATCAGGGGCTATGATATTTAGGAATTACAAGAGTGGGATTAAGGTTCCAGAACAAAACCAGATTCTAGGGTTTAGTGCTGAAGTGGTGAAAATTCACCCTGACTTTTGGCCATTCATTTCAATGAAAGTCTAAAGCCATGAACTGACTTTGGATTTGCAAAGAAATATCTACATCAGAAAACAAAGGCCCACTGAAATAATGCTCTGACTATAATGCACCCAACTTCCTAAAGCACGTGTTGTATAACAAAGTTTATTCATGAGAAGATGATGCTTGTCATGACTAGAGACTTTAACATCTCATTGTAGACATAATAATTGAAACATAACTTACTAGGACCAGTGTATTTTAGCAGTCATTTGATGTCTTCCAATCTGACACATCCCATTGAAAAATATCTTGATAAAGACCCCAAATGAGAGTTGCAGCAAACTATAAACAAAGTGGAATGCATTCATTTCCCTACATGGATTCACTAGAATCCTTCATTTTGCTGTTGAAGTTGTGATTAGAAAGGCTACATATCTTGGCAGAAGTATAATTAACTGAATGAATGGGGTAGCTCTGGAAGATCTTTCACTCTCTGATGATGGGTCGGGTGTGCTCCCGTTTAGGGGAGAAGCATAGACTCTGTTATATAGTAAGACATAGTCAAATCCTGTGATTCATGGCATAACATTTGAGACTGTTTTCTTTAAACTTCTGTTAGCACCATCTAATGGTAAAAGCTGGAACTTTCATGAAACTGAAATAATGCTAGTTTTTGGTTTGCTGCATAGACCATAGTAGTGGGCTTCACGATTAATGCCACAGGACTATAGATACTAGTTTTTTTTTTAACTTATTATTATTATATTTCAGATCATGTGTCAAACACTTTACATAAATATTTTTTAAACTTCTATAACCATCTCTGGGTTAGTTATTGTCATGTCAAGAATCTCCAGACTTTCAACTAAATGAAGCAAGTCTGTAGGTCTCAAGTACTATATTATACCTTTTAAAATGAGCTTGATTCATTTTATTGGCTGTTAAGACTGTCTTATGAAAATGAAAATAAGAAAGCCTGACACCTGCATCTAATGAGATACTGAACTTGTGTATCCATTCTTTTACTATTATTATATATTATTATTTCATCAAATAAAATATTCCCTATAATTTCTTATTTTTCATTATATTTACTTATATGATGGTAAGTGAATTTGCTGTAGGCGAAAGATAGTTTGTGCTGGTTTAGGTTTGTCTTAATCCTTGGGTAGAAGTCCCATAAAGGATGGACCTGGGAGTCAGAAGTTCCTGGCCCTCTCCCCCATGAGGCCCTCTCCTCTGTTTCCTGTGACCTCTTTTCTTAGGTTTCTCCTTCCAAACCCAGCTCCTCAAACCATCTCTCACTAATTAGGCAAAATAGGAGTTTTAGCTGAACAAACAACACACTGGTCTTATGTCCCTGCTGGAGGGACTGCAGCTGTACAAGTCTCCAGCCTCAGGTCTGGATGTCCGGCATGGCAGTGATCACCTCAGGCCACTGGGCATCACCGAGAATTAATTGTCTTGGCTTTCGAAGCTGCCCTTCTAACCTTCATGGGAGGGTTCTTAGAATTCATGGATCGTGCTGCCAGTTGGCTTATAAAGTACCACCTAGAAAAAGAAAGTAGAACCAAATTATGCTTGTTGGGAAATATATGATTTCAGGGAAATGAATGGTTCTCAGAAATGGTTATCAGAATGAGTCTAAAATGGCACTTCTGCTGTTGGGACCGAGCGAACTTGGTATCTGTGAATCCCTCTTGGCCACTTAAAAGCCCAATGTCCTGGAGCAAGTTTCTTACCTTCTGTGTCTCAGTTTTCTGTCTTCAGTGTAGGGATGATGATGACGGTCTCCTAGGATTGCTGAGATGGCAGAATGAGTTAATATAGTTAAAGAACTTGGAACAGTGGTCCAAGTCTACCTATAGCAAATGTTATGTGTTATGATTGTGGTTTTGAAAGTATTTCTGCATATAGTCACTGACAATTATTAATTACTACTTTTATGTGGTTTGGTGAGACCCAAATATTTCAGGATTCACTAACCTGAGTATAAAGTAGCATCTTACCGTGATCACAAAATATTACATTGCTTCCATCTATATTCTCTCCAGACTCTTTCATCTCAAACTGGTATGCATCACTTTGGGGTCATCCAGCAACAAGCTTCTAATTTCTATCAGACCCTATTCTTGTGTGGTAGCAAATATATTTATTGATCTCTGGTTGATCTGGAAGGAAATATCTATAACTTATCTGTACACAGAATTTTAAAAAACCAGGAAAATGCCGTAACTTTTGGTATAAAGGACAAATAAAGGGAAAGCACTTTATAATATAACAATTTGTAATCCCTTATATAAATACTTTGGCATAATGACACCATTGGGTATAATGAAATAGTTCAGTGCTCCCACTTATATTTCGAATTACCATGAATGTGACAGCTCTAAATTCATATTGGTGCACTTGTATTATAGAGAAACTAAGATTCCATAGGTCACATTGCTGTTGGTGGTGCGCCTTTGCAAACTGGTGAGTAACTGTAGAGAAAGTTGCAAACAAAACAGGCTTCCCTTGCTTGACTATAAAAATTCAGTCCTGGACGATTTCAATGCATATTAAACTAGATAAAGTGCTTAGAGTTTCTCTGTAAAACAGAGTCAAGCTCTAGTTCAAATAATTACCAGCTGACTTTTCATCCACAGTAATACCTGGTGACACATTTAAATGTGATATGGAATGAAGAATCATCAGTTGTCGGGCTCAAGGTGCAGGCGAATCAAAGTAGTGACAGCCTTTGTGTGTGCACGCAGGGCAGAGAAATGGATGTCTGACTCCTCAAACAGTTGTTGGATTTTATACCTGATCAGTGCGTTTCAAATAAACATCAGCTTTATCTTACACAAGGCAGAAATCTAGCATTTATGACCCTGATCCAGGACACTTCAGGAGCACACTTAATCATTGTAATGTCCTCAGACATTCCCTTTGTCTTGGAGACATAGCCTCTGCCCGTGAACACTGTGCTCTCAAACTCAGCACTGTGTCCATCTTCTGCTCAGATGCCCTGTGGCCATCTGCTGTCAATGGGGGGCTCCCTGTCTCACCCCCCACCACAGGCGCTCAGCCTGGGGACCCCCAGTAGCAGAGGTTACTGCTGCAGTGCTCCTACATGTCTGCAGAGATGCCCGGCCAGGGGCAGGGATACTCAAGTTCATGCTGTGCCTGCTTCTGCTCTGGCTGTGCTGAATCCATAGCCCATTGCACCTCTCACCCAGGCTGGATGCACGTCCCTGGGTGTTTTCCCGTCTGAATAAGTCAATAGCAAGTTAATGTTTCACTGCAATATTCAAAATGCTTTTTGTAGTTATAGAATTTTTCTATAGCATATAATGGTATACACTCAAACTTTCAAGATTATTTGAAAAAAGAATACTGATTTTTTTGGCATAGAAGAACTGGGGTGTACTTCAGAAGGGTGGCAGGAGTGGGGGAAAGAGAAAGCTAGAGGAGTCACCAGAGACAGAGTGGGGAGCAGAACAGGTGAATCCACTGAAACACACTGCTGAGGGGAGCAGAGGGAGATGGGGGGCGGGGGGGAGGGTCTGCTATGCCATGTGGGTCCACTCGCTGGCCGGGGATAGAACTTGTGCCGCTGTGGCTGGCGATTGCTTGATAGTGCTGAGACTTTAACCCCTATGCACCAGGAAAGTCTCCCCTGCCAGTTTTTAAGTGCCATGTTAGCTTCTGACTTAAAACCTGTTGTGCAAGAGCAGCTAAGGGAGATACCAGCAATGCACTAAAAGCTGCTAAAATCTATTTCATGTCCTATTATTGCTGGGTTTCTCTGGCCATCCACCTCAGTTTTTTTCTCTGGCAGAGATTCTACTGCTTAGGCCTCACCACAGTCAAGTTCATGTATCGTGAACTCCTGGTCGACTAGGGATTAGCTTCACACTCCAACTACATGACACTGGTAAAGAATTACCAGAGCACATTCTTGTTATCTCTCAGTGACCAGAGAAGAACATGACAACCGAAGGTCTTTTCATTTTTTTATGACAGAAGTTGTGAAGTTGATGCTCATTATTATTGAGTCTCACAACTAGACATCCAGTAACTTCTCCTAAATACAATATGAAAATAAGACTGTACTTATCTTTTAAATATAAAGCTGAACCTCTTTATGTACTTATGTACCAAATATTGTAAAAGCAGGAGAGGGTTTTTTTTTTTTTTTTTTGCGTCAGAGAGCATTCACGAGAAAAAGAGGAAGACTGTGGTTAAGTAAACTGGTTCTGCCTAGTTTATCTTTTTCAGTTCAGTGTTTGGTAATGTTTCTTTTCTAGATTCCTTCTCTCAGTCTTGTGTAGGTCAGTCAACAGCCAATTTTAGAAGTGCTTGTGTCATTTAAGGGAAAGAACTTTAAACTGTATTCATAGCAGGCTATAAAAAGCAAAGATACCTCCTGCCAAGTGATATTTAAAATTTTCCAGTTACATGATTTATTGGTAAACCCACATGTGGTTGTACCACAAGCAAAAGGAACAACGCTTCAGGTGTACTCTGCATTTTTAATTAGGGAAACTACCTGTCAGAGAGATTTTAATTGCTCATTTGCTGTGCATAAGCCATTGAATCAACATTTTAAGCCATTTGTGGGTGAAAAGCTTTTAATTATACAGAATATGACTGATGGGGATTAGCAAAACTGAAAAAAAAATGAATCCTATAATATTATAATCATGTTGAAAATTTCTAGCCTAAGACATGTGTTCCAATATCCATCAAGCTTCTGGGACTGTGGGTGCTGTGACTTAATAAATAGAAGTCAGATTGGGGGGAGGAGGTGAAATGGAAAGAAATGCTGAGAAACAGCAGTGTTCTCTGGGAACTCAACAGCAACAGCAAGCTGGAGGCCAGGTGAGGCCTTTGAAAGCGCAATGCTGGAAACCATCTGAGAGAGCATGGTGGCCACAAACTTCACTTTTTACTCTGCATCCATGAAATTGAATGAACACTTTTGAGTTCAACTTTCCTCCCAAGAGAAACTCTATGTGCTGTTTCTCTCCTCTGGTTTTGCTTGGCTGCTGGTCCCTCCTCTCCCCACCTCCACTTCCTTTCCAGGGGAGCACCCTAGCAACCAACTCAAGCAGAAGGACTTGGCTACAGGGGAGTGAGCTGGGCATGGCAGAGGACCTAGGAGAAAACAGGCCCATAGGAAAGCAAATTGATCATACTGTTGTGTTAAACAGGTACACAAATGAATGAAAACACCCCTCTCCAACGTGTCTGACTCGAGAGTCAGCCTGAAAGGTACCTCAATAATTTAGTTGTAAATTTTTGGAGCAAGAGAAGACAAAAATGGAGGGAATTTCCATACACAGTACAATTTCTACCAGTGTTTTGGAAGTACAAAAGATAAGAGATGTACAAAGAAAATTTGAAGAATACTCTAAGGAAAATAATCATTGCTGTTTAATGGCTTGCCCTAAATTCTACTTAAAGAACAGAAAGTTTAACTTGAAAGTTTAGAATATGAACAGGAGTAGGAAAAGGTTGAAAATTTTATCATTATATTTATCATTGACGTCTTTACAGAACAATTATTTAGCATTTCATTTATGAATGCCCCTCCACCTCTTTGACACAATCAATAGTTTCTTTAACTATTTGCAAACTATCAAATTAGTCAAATATACACAGCAATTGGCTTATATGATATAAATAACTATGATTGGGAACTGAGACAACTGTTCCAAACTCTTGCCAGTGTCTTGCCCCTAAATCTTTTCTGACATATTTTTATGTTTTTGCCATTTCTGGCATTTGGATCTCTGACCCCCTTTAGATTTCATTTTGGCAGTTGATTCCAATCTCTGCATGTTCTGTATTTTTATATGACTTGAAGTCCAGTATTATAAAATTATTGATTTTTAAATATGTGCTTGGATCACATATAATACCTTTACTTTTAAATAAGATAGAGGTAGATAAGTGCATTAACAGTAATAGGTACATCTTATTATGCCAATAATGCAGGGTTAAAATTAGAAATTGAGTTGGTATGTGAAGTTGCCATTAAAAGAGAGATGTTAGACCTGGTTTCATTTATAATAGGGACAATGACCTCCAATGTTGGGGTCTTACATTTAAATTGGGATTGACTTCACTATACTTAGAATCACAGTTACACGTTTCCAATAAGCCATTAATTATTCTGATGTAAATTATATCAATAATATCTCATCCTTTACTCCAGAAAATGTTTCTGAGAAAAAAGTTTAATATTAATGAAGGGATTAACTTATTTTCACAATGGGTGGGCTTAGACAGCTATTCTGTTATTATATTTGTTGCACTCTGTGTATTAATATTTGTTGGTGGTTGTGTTTCAAATTATTATTAATGATGCTCATTAATTTATACCAAATTATTCATCTTTGTTCTTGCTAAAGTAGTCAAGCATTTTTTCCCCATTCTTTTCCTCCTGGAAAATTCATGCAGAATAGCATCAAAGCAAAATTAAGCTGCCATAAAGTAATAAAACAATCTTCCATGCTGTTTGGTCATCACAGTGAAATCATAGGGCAAGAAAATTGAAGAAGTGGTCTAGACATAGCTTTTATTACCAAGGAAAATGAGCAGAATCTAAGGTTCTTAAGTTGTCATGGTCAAAACAAAGAGCAGACCAGGGGGAAAATTGTTTTTGTAGAATTGTATGACTTTGACACTTCTACTAAAAACAAGTAGAAGAGAGCACTTACGGCGTGCATTTACTGAGTGTTCAATAAGCATTTGATTGATTGGCTAGTTGGGAGAAACTATACAATGACTCTCCCTTTAAAGCATATTGCTAAGTCATTGATCTGGCCATTTTTATGGGTCAAATTGTGTCTTCACTTACATCAGGACACGGACTGCATCTCATTCCCTATTACAAAGTACAGGTTATTTTTGCCAAAGAAAATACCATATAGAAGTACTATGCTGTTTTTATTTGGAGTTTGATGCACCCTTATATAGTTACACATATGAAAGATATTCTGAATCTATAGAAAATAATAGTGTCAAAGCCTGTAGGTAATAATTTAACACTGTCAGTTCTTTTTGGAAGCGATTTTGAGCTCACTGTTTTATGGGTGATACTATATAGTAATCATGTTTTTATGTGCTTGGTGTATCTTTTTTTTCCAAAAATAATCTTTGAGCAATGTCCCCTAATATCAAAGTAAAAACTTGTTAAGGAATTGATGTATCTAAAGTATAATAGATACTTAAATGACATCACTTAAGTTCAAATGTTGATCAAAAAGTGTTCAAGTGGTTTTGTCTCTGTGTCATGAATTTGTTGACTAAGACCTAGTTCTATCTAAATTTGTGTTGGTTATTTGCGAAGTCTTCTCTTAAACAAATACAGCTTAAAAATTGCAGTACCAGATTCCCCATCGTCTTAGCCTTTATACATTATGCCTTACAATAAGCAAAACAAGCAGGAAATCAATTGCTTTGTTGGGACATAACACTGCTGAATTTGAAGAAAGCTAATGGAAACAGTGTGTTCAGGCTACTTACAATAAAGATGTATTTTATTTTAGGCCACATATTTGTGCTTATCCACATACTTCCTGCTCTGGTCTGATGAGACTACTGTCAAATGTCACATGTTTAAGAATCACATAAAAGAGGATTTAGCAGATCAGACTTTATCTTATGGTCAGCAGTGCTGAGAACTCCTTAGTGTTGAATAAATTCAAAAGGGATAATATTTTAGTTTGGTTTTGACATGTCTAAAGTTATAAATGGGTTTTCTAGGTTCCAGAGGATTATTCTATATTACTAGTAGTAGATTTTGGACATATTCTCAAGTGTTTTTATGTGCCAAGTGCTGTACCTAACACTTTAAAGGAATGTTCAGTCAGTACACATGTGAGCTATGTTCTTATTATGACTATTCTCGATTTCCTGAGATACTGACCTTGCAAACTTTAAGGAATTGGTTCATGGTCACACATATCATAGAAATCTATCAATAGCTAGAATTGGGATTTTTAAAATATTTTTGAGAAAAAAATTGTTTAGCAACTATATGATAACGTGCTGGACAAGTTAGAACATGCGTCTTCATTACTTTCACCCATATCTTTAAAGGTCACACTTAGTTTACTTGGTGATACAAATGATGTCCTTGTAGACAACAGGATTTTCCTTAGCTGTCTGCCAGCTCTCTCTTCCATAGTTTCTTGCACTTACTGCTGGGGGGTGGGGTGGCTTGCTGATAGCAGGTGTCTTGGATTTGGAAAGCTCTTCGTGGGCAGCCCGGTCATCTTTTGTAGTTCTTTTCTGCCCTCTCACTGGAGCTGTTAGTATTGTTACAGAGTCCTGAGTGTTCATGGCAGCCCTCTAACAAGCATTATATAGAAGTTGGGAAGAAGGACACCTTCCCCATGCTACATTTCCCTCTTAAGTCTCCAGTAACATAGTTACACTCTACAAATCTCATTAAACTACTCAGGACATGGCTTTCACATTTATTTTTTAATATTATAATTTCAGTGCCCCTTTTCTTCGAATCATGTACATGTTTTTAGCAAATAAGAAAAAGCTGGGGTCAGTTTTAGGCAGACATTTATTGAGTGCTTGCAATCTGTACCTAGCACTAGATATGCAGCAGAATAAAAATCTCTTAGCAATGTGCCCTCATTGTAGCTGGACCTCTTTGAGGCTCCTGTGTTCTAAGAAAGTATTTGGGGATATAAATCACCTTTTCATCTCTTCAGCAGTACAAAAGGGGAAGGAACACATCCCAAGGTAGAGGGTCCTTTTTCTTGCCCTTCCAAGATGCTCCCTGGCCTCCAGGAAGAGGGTCTCTCCAGAGAACATCCACAGGGCCCACCTGTCCCCTGATGCCGGCCAGACATCAGAGCATAAGAGGAGAGACAGTTGGAAAGGCTATTTCCTGGCAACTTCCCGCAGGACTCTGGGTAGGAAGTGGCTGTGCTCCGCCCCCTAACGCCACTGCCATGCACCGTAGTTTTGCCCATCGTTAAGACTGAAGATCATCTCTCTCCTGGGTAGAGGAAAGAAGAGCTTCCATTTTGTTCATTCTGGGGATCTTCGCCACTTATAATTTTTCCTTATATCCACCCTTACCCTTGATAAAGTCTTTACTTTAATAGTCTTGACTAATAGGCATTTCTATTACATCTTGACTGTTTCCTTGCATTTGCTCCCAGAGTTTTTATAGATCATTTCCTGACTGTGGACTTGAGTTTACATATTTTTTATTTATATTTGCTTTGTGTGTAAATACTGCAAGTATTTGCATGCCTTTTATACCAGAAGGCTAAGGACCAAGATTTGTAAATATCTTCAGGCAGGAAAAACAGTGACTGCATCCACAAACGATATTTATTTACACTGCTAATCTCAGCCCTAATTATTAATTATTTAAGGCTTTTTAACTTCATTGAAAGTTTTAAAATAAGAAAACATTATCTAAGTTTAGTTTCCTAACATGAGATGGAGGACAATACACAAACATTTATAAATAGAATTATACTTTTCTATTTATTAGACTTGGGCAAATCATTAAAAAAAATAATACAAATCTGGCAGCTAATCTTTACTAGTACAGATGTTTTCAGAATGTTTAGTTTATGCCCATGATGTATATAATTATATGCCACATAGGAGGGAAAGAGTAAATAACTAAATAAAATACTTTTATTAAGATGGAATACTATTTTTTTCTCTAACTGTATATTGGCTTAGCCTCCCCAGACCATTTCATTGCTAGTACAAACTGAGCACTTCTTCTGTATCAGTGATGCGGGAAGTTCAGAAAATTCATGAGGAATCATTCTAGGTTCTACAAAACTACTTGGCAGTATCACATACCCACTAAGCATTAGTTGGTTAAGAATCAAAATGAGGCGCAGCAGGTTAAAGCACAGCACTAAGAAGCTAAAGCCACTTCCGCATGAGTTCGATCCCCTTCTGCCTGGGAGGTGACCACATGGTGCTGCAGACCTCTCCTGACCCACCCGCTGCTGCGGTCAGCAGTGTTTTTTTTTCAGTCGGCCTGTTCTGCTCCCCACTCTGTCTCTGGTGAGTCCTCTCACCGCCCTTGCACCTCAGGCCTGTGCCTCAGTTCTGCATGCATAAATAAATAAATCTTAAAAAAAATCAAAATGAATTGAAAAAGAAAACAGATTTTGTGGTTCTGATTAATCTTATTTTCATAAAACTACATAGTCAGGAGGCTTTCAGTACCTGGTCAATTAGATATTAAAAATGCAAGAAAATAGTCTGCAAGCATACTTGTCAAGTTGTTTTTACTCTGGGTGGAGGGGTCAAGTTGAAGGTTCCAGGCGCCTTAAAATAAGCCAAGGGCAGTCCATCTATAAAAGTCTGTATGATAGATCACACCTGGGCCTGCTATCCATTCGCCCTCACATGTGGGGTTGAACCCTAAGCATGCAGGATAGGCTTTCCATTTTTAATTACTTTCTGAAAAGGTCTAATAAATAGGCATTGAATTACAAGGCTGTAAGGAAGACTATTTGTATCATAAAAGACTGCATCAAGTTCCTTCCAAAAACAACCTAGTTCTGAAATTGAAGGGAGAAGGGAGTGGAATGTTAAAGCAAGTGGATTGAATCAGGCTATTGAGAGAGTCTGTGATAGATATGACAGATGAAAGATTTTACCAGTGACTACTAAAAAGCCTTTACTTTGTTCAGTAAGAACCTAAGGAAGCCAAGCCTTCTACATGTTTGTAAAAGCTCCATAAGATGTAGTTGCAGGTTTTTAAGCTGGTAATGAAACTTATTTTCAACTTTTTAATACAATCAAAAGAAACGGAAGTGGTTTTATCAATAGATATCATGGGATATCTAGTTATAGAGTTTTCTTTCTAGTGGAAAGAAGTAATCTCAAGCTTAGAGAATGGAAAGGAGAGTAAATACACAAACACATATACACATAGAAATGCAGTCTTACATCTATAGATGCTCTTATGCGTATGTGTTCATAGCAGTTTGTGTATCTGTATATTGATTGATCTACCCATATCTTTATACCTCACATGAGAAGGTAAAAATTAGAAGTATAGAATGTATTAATTTATATACATATTAACAGTATGTGATGTATACAACATTCCTGCATATATATGTATCAGTTTGTCCATATGTATGTGTGTCTATCTGTGTTTCTACACACTGTTCGACAGTTGCTTTATTCAATATTAAATTATGTTGTTTAAACACATTTTCAAGGATTAATTTGATTAATTAATTTGATTCCTTCAACTACACATTATAGGCTCCTTTATACTTTAAATAAGCCAGAAAAGATGACATAACATTCTTTATTCTTTTAACACAGTTGCTGGCTATTTCTTTACCATTAGGACAAAATAATACATCTAGCTTCTTCACAGTCAGTTCTTCTTGGGCTTCAAATCAGTGCTGTGTTCCTGGCATCGAGGGCAGAGAGGGCTGAGACCCAACCACAGTTCCTCCAGAGGCAAAGAAAACCATGATTCAGCCCTTCTGGACAACCCTAAAATATTAGTCTACTTACTATAGAAAGAGCACATTTTCTTACTGTAAATTTAAAGGATTATATAAACACTCTTTTTAAGTTGAGCTGCTGAAGAGTTTACCTGAATGACTCTTCATTTCTCACCTCCAGAAATGAGCAGTGTGAATATTTCTTTGATTATGATGTATTAGAACTTTATTAATAGGGAGGCCTCACAAATAAGCTATCGTTTTTTGCGAAAGATCATACTGTGCTAAATAATGAGATATGGGAATACAGTGAACAGCTTGACTTCTGCTGACTTTTACTTAAGAGTGTGAAGTGTTTAAAATTAGACTATGTTAGTTTTGATGAAGCGTGCACAAGGGGGCATAATTGAAAGGCTTTGTTCCAGTTTGAGAGCTAGACAAATTGTGTAATTTTAAAATAAAGCATTGTGACCTGGTAGTAAGGAAACAACAAATCTTGTGTGCTGTGGGAGAGAGTGGAAATTTGGGGCAACCTTGGTGGAAGGCAATTGAGGAACAGTTCTCACATGGAAACTACATTTATCCAATAGTCTCACTCACACATATCTAGTAGTGTTTGCCTCAGGCAGCCTGGTCAGAATGCACCTGTTCATTATAGTATTTTGGAGATAAGAAAAGAAAAATAGTGTAAGAATAATCTAAATACCAGCAGGGCAACAGTTAAATTAAATGTATGTTCACCTAACGGAGCACCTTAAACCATTAAGAAGTATTAGGTAATTCTGTACTGCTGATATGGAAGGACTCTGGAATGTATCAGTAGGGAAATAAACCAGATTCAGATCGTCATGTGGTTTATTTTGGATAATTATGAAACCAGAAATATCTGTATTACAGGTTTCTGTTGGTTGGCACAGCAGGCCTCTCCTGTCTCGCCCACTGCTCCCCTAAGCAGTGTATTTCAGCACATCTGCCTGTCTTACTCCTTGTTATCTCTTGTGAATCCTCTCATCCTTCCCCAACCCCTCTGGCCTATACCCCATTTCTTCTATCCCCCCAATTTTTTTTTGCAAATATTTATATAGATTTAAGTTGTTTCATTGTTATAACAAATTTATATTGAAGAATAGTATGCATCCTACCCATTGTACTTGTCTAGATTTTAAGTATCAAAATAAGTAAGCATTGATTTTGGCAGGGGGGAGTCCTAGGAAGTGGTTGCTTTTGATAGTTTCTGTATCATTTGATTTTTCTAAACATGTATGTGCATGTCAGTCTACTTTTAAAATTGTAAGTAAATGTTCTGCACTAAGTTTTCATCACTGGTCTTGAATGTTTTTTAAGACAATGTTTTACAAAATAATAAAGCAATATTGCTGAACTCACTGAGGCATGAGAAACTAGCCTACAATGATTGTATTGCCAGGAAATCAGTTCAAGTTGTTTAGGTAATATTCTCTCTGCAAAGGAAAGTGAGCTCCTGCAGCGCTCATCCCCTTACTGCGAGTGCATCTCTTAGTTGCCTGAAGAATAGATCCACTTGGTTCAGGACACATGGAGTCATCATATCTCTCTCCCTTTCTGAGCAAGAAAATTTGAAATCAGTTATTACAATCGTAGCCTGGGTCCACAGACAAACTACCAAGCAGAGGCCTCTCTGAGCATGCATTTATTCTTAATGGATCAGACTTTGATTCAGAATGGGGAGAAAATGTGTTGCCTATTTCCCGTGGATTCCGCCGTTTAACACAGCCGTCTCTATTTGGGAAGAAATTCCAAAAGAAACAATAAATGGACTAGCTTCTGCTCCTTTGAATTTTTGCAGAATTGCGACTTCTGGTGAGCCCCTCTGTGTGTCTGGATCAGAACATACAATTAAAGCTGAGTGCTTCGCGTCACCCTTTAAAAGCTGTGAAGCCTCGAACGTGGAAACCATGGGACTGGAGCCGTGAACAACTGTAAGCTAATCATTTTGAATTGTTATATCCAGCATGTATTTTAGGAGACAGCTAACAACAGAAAAGTGCCAAACAGGCCTAGGGAATTTTACATGTTTGAATTATGAGGTTCTGTTATATAAATTCACAGTGATTTTTTTTTCTTAATAAAGGATGCCATCATTGATTTTCTTCTAGACTAATTTAAACCTCTCCTGCCATAGAATAAACATTTGGAGGAAATAGGATTCTTATCTAGGAAGTTGCATTAATGGAAATTGAATTTAAAACCTTGACAATGTGAAACTGTAAAATTTTAACATCCATTTAATGTTCAAATGACATTGTCTTAGTCTGTAAGTATGGCTGAATGTGTTTGCTTTTATTTTTCCTAGTTATTTCTTTTAATGGCTTCAAGGATTTAAGAAAGCTACTTCAGGGACCAAGTTATCCAGGTGACCTCTAGGAAAAACAATTATCCAATACACAAATGATTTCCCCTCATCTAATAACATCATGATTAAGTAACATTTCCATTTCCATTGTTAATATTATTTATTGAAGAATCTTATACATCTTATACTTCTCTAGACTTCAAAAATAGAAATAGCCTAAGCTTTTCACTGAAACTTAGACTACTTAATTATTAGAAATGTAGTAAAGGAAAATAATTATACATTTAGTATCATATGTACATATATACATTTGAATTACATATACATATATAATGAAAGTATATTTGGTTAATCATATTTGGTTAAACATGAAGTTAATATTACTTTATTTTATGTATAAAATATTTTCTTAATACCTCACCACTTCAATGGATCCTTAATTGAATTAATTCGTCATCTGTCGTGAAGGTTTTTAGATAGGAACTAACACATGGGAAGAATATTTTGGCACATTTTTTTTATAACAAATCCATTATTGGAAAACTTAATATCTTTTCTTGTAGAAAAAAAATAGAGCAAAGTTTACTGAAGGCAGAACCAAAAATTTTCAGACGTTTCATCATTCCCTAAACTCTAATTTATATCACTTTGTTGCAATGGTAACATACATCACTAAATTTTTAAATCTTTACCCTAATTTTAGGTACTATTATCGTGCCTTTTTTTCCACTTGAAAAAAATCTTTTGATGAAATCTGCCACAGTGGGGAAATCTTCCCGCTTGATTTCTTTTCTCTGTACTTGCCTCTCCCCTGGTATTGATGCTTGTAAGCAGCAAAATTACTTAAGAACCGCCCCCCCCCCCAATGAAAGCTGAGGTCTGACAAAGGAAGATGGAGTGTACAAAGCTTTGCTGCAGGTTACAAGGTACATACTCAGTCCAAGGAAAGAAGCCATCTATGTTGTTTTATGTTTTAGGAATCAAACAGCTGCCCTTGCTCCATGGGAATCAGTCTTTAGAGCGGAAGATCTATCTGTGATTCTTAAAGCCTATGTTTTGGTAACATCTTTGACCCCTTTGCGAGCATTCATTCATTCGACTGGCACAGTTTGGAGTCCACCGAGGAGAAAACGCTTCACTGTCAAGGTAAAAGTTCCACACTAGCTGTTTCATACGATGAGTATGTAAGATGAGGAAAGTGAACAGGCTGCCTTCTTGATAATCAAATTCCATTGAACAAAGATTCCTTCATTTTGTTGCTGCAAACAGAGACTTTTATTTAATAGATACAGATTCAAGAATGAATTAGAAACATTACTATACTAGGGATACTAGGGATCATAAAGTCTATGTCTTTTTTTTTCTCAATTCATTTTAATTCAATTCTTTGACCCGTTACTAAACCAGTTCTCACTTGCATTTATTAGTCTATTTGCTTCATTCTTAGGGTGTGTTTGTGCTATTTCAACACTGAACATGGAATATTTGCTGAGTGAAAAAGCGAAACACTAAAGAGTGCCTGGCAGTCTCAGCCACAACTAAAAGGATGAAAAGGGAATTTTCGGGGGACATCTTAAAAATAACCCAAAACTTGCCCCCCTGGTGGCGCAGCGGGTTAAAGCACCGCACTAAGAAACTACAGCCACTTCCGCATGAGTTAGATCCCGCCTGCCCCGGAGGAGACCACATGGCGAGGCAGACCTCTCCTGACCCGCCTGCTGCTCCCCTCAGCAGTGTACTTCGTTGATCTGCCTGTTCTGCACCCTGCTCTGTCTCTGGTGAATCCTCTCACCCTCCGCATCTCTGGCCTGTACCCCAGTTCTGTACGGATAAATAAATCTTTAAAAAAAAAAAAACCCAAAAGTTTAGCTAGAAAAAGTAAAATCTAGTCTCTGAACAATTATTTCTGTAACAAAAAATTCCCTTCACGAACAAATACAGTATGATTCCAGTTAAAGATGAATCTAAACTAATCAGTCACAGAAGTAAAGATTAGAATGGCACTTAACTAGGGTTGTGTGAGGCATAAATAGGGAGTTAGTTGGTGAGAGGGTTCTTGTTCCAGTTTTGCAAGATGAGTAAGTCCTAGAGATTGACTGTACAGTACAGTGCTTAAAACGGTAGATCTTAACTGTGCTTATCAATCAAGGCAATAACAAACAAACAAACATAAAGGCCATAGAAAACTTTTGGAGGGGGATAAATATATTTATGATCTGATAGTGGTGATGATTTCACAGGTGTATACTTATCTCAAAACTCATCAAGTTGTATACATTAAACATTACAGCTTTCGTAACTCAATCATACACTGAAGAAGTGATTTTTTTTTTAAAAAAAGAACATACAAGTGCCTTTCATAATTTCAAGAGATTCAAAAGTGACTGAACTTCATGTTGCGAAGACTTTATCTTCAATAAATGCATTTTAAATTCTGGAAAGTATTCCAATGGTGAAAACATCCTAAACGATCCATTTAAATATCATCAATTAAGATATGAATCAGCATGATAAAGATGCAGGTGTTACATTGCCTAGTAAAACAGAGAGCTGACATTTTAGCGAAAAGTAATTGATGACTTAGGTATTTTTTTTTTAAGATTTATTTAGTTATTCATACAGAACTGGGGCACAAGTCAGAGGTGCAGGGGCGGTGAGAGGATTCACCAGAGACAAAGCAGGGAGCAGAACAGACAGATCAACAAAGTACACTGCTGAGGGGAGCAGCAGAGAAACAGAAGAGGTCTGCTGTGCTATGTGGGTCACCTCCGGGGTGGGGATCGAACTCACACTGAAGTGGCTATGGCCAGCTTGTAGTGCTGCATCCTAACCCATTGAGCCACCATGGAGGGCCCATGACTTAGGTCTTAAGAGTGCTTTTTTTAAAAAAAAAAAATATGTAATAGTTTATTTTTACATCATTTTGTGCATTTTTCCATCTTATTTGCAATCCCCTTGGGCTTCCCATCAAGGGGTGCTTTAAAAAAAAAAAAAGAAAATCATTTAACTATGCAAGCTATTCATGGTCAATATATGTGGTTTTAATTAATCATGACAAAGTGGAATAGAGTTTGATTCGTCTCTCATGTTAATTCCTACAAGTTGTGGTGATTATTTTTATTTCCCTAAATATCTTTCATTACTCCCTATTTTCCCATTTTATCATGTTGGGTTATATGGAACTGCCAATATTTAGTCATTGCAAAAACCCTGCAATTTCTGATATTCAACCTAATAGCTGACACTCAGTTATAGCGAGATAAAAGAGTTATATTCCTTGCTCCATGTCATGTGGCACCAAATGACACTGAAAAAAACCTTCTTATGCATTTCTCTCAAGGAAAAGTAAAGGAGGAGGCATCCTCTCCATTAGAACCTACCATGTTGGGATTGGAGAGAGAATAGGGTACGCCAGGAGGGAAAGCCAAGGGGATGTAGCTTGTTTATCTTGACATGAGGAAGAGAGTCAGCAGCCTGAATTCTGGGCCTGGCTTTCTCATCCTTCACCCAGAAGGAACACAGGATTGTGCTAGGGGAGAGACAGGAGGATCACAGACGTCCTTTCCCCACCTTGTCCAAACCAGTTCCAGAAAGATTTCTGAGGTAGGCGGACTCTATTTTTTTAGCATTTGCTTTTGCTTTTGTTGTTGTTGAGTTCATGCTTCAGTCTGATTTCACCTATTCTATTTCACCATCTTGACAGGAAGCAAAGTCCTTGGTATTCCAAGTAATTTTTAGTCGCCTTTTTTTCTTTTCCACAAGCTCTTCTTTAATTTTTTTTAAAGATGTTTATTTATGCATACAGAACTGGGCTACAGGCCAGAGGTGCAGGAGTAATGAGAGGATTCACCAGAGACAGAGTAGGGAACAGAGCAGGCAGATCTATGAAGTACTTTGCTGATTGGAGCAGCAGGCTGGTCAAGAGAGGTCTTCTACACCATGTAGATCACCTCTGGGGCTGGGGATCAAACTCACACTGAGGCAGCTGCAGCTAGGTTGCAGTGCTGTGCTCTAACCCATTATGCCATCAGAGAGGGCCTAGTTGCTCTTTTTCAAGTACCACTTCCCCAAACCAAGTAACATTGTGGACTTTCTGTGATGTTTTTTATGTATTTCCTGAAGATACATCATGAGTAAGGAAGCGCTTTGTGATTTGGGGTTATTTTAAATTTCATACCTTGTTTACTATTCTGTTGCTTAGTCATACCTCTGCACGTCTACAGGATGGTGGTTGCGAGCTGCAGTTATGGTACAGGAAAAATGCAGCCCTTGTCATCTTCCTTTTCTCCTTGGCTTTTGTCTTTTCAAGATCTTGCCTGATAATTTTGGACAATGCTGTTATCTGTTCTGAAAGGGAGGGAGTACAGCTTTCCTGGGTTAATGTGTCTAAGAGTGATTATTTCCTTACAAGGTCAAAGTTATACATTATGCTACAGATTGATTTTAGAAAACAAGGGAATATTTACTCCCTTCTGAACTGTTTATTGTTTCAATTAAAACAAACATATTGTACTTATCTGTTAAATCACTCAGCCTCCAAAGCACTGCTTCCTCCTGATTCCTATTCAGGGTCAAAAAAATACAGATGCTGTTTCAATGCCAGGGTGGGGAACAAGACCCAACCCCATTTTAATAACTAACTGCATGCTATCGAAGTGTATTAAACCTTGTTCTTATGTTCCATAAAGTGTATGTGTGTGTGTTTACTGAGTTCTGAATTTAAAGGTTAAATTACTTAGTTAAATCAGTAGTGATTTATGCACTGTGCAGAGAGGCAAGCCCACTAAACTAGTTATCAGTGGCCATTTATAGAACATTCTGGCAGCTAAAGGAGGTATGAAAGTAATAACAGATATAACTATGAGCTCATTTATTTCCAATTAGGTCTGCTGCTGAGATACTTTATCTACTAAAGCTTTGGGGAGAGTTGAAAAATATCAAGAAATGCAAATTTGAGAAATAATGGAACATAGAAGCTTTGTAAACTAGATTTTCCTAAAGTTGTCTTCTATACAATAAAAATATTTTAAGGGCTTCCCTGATGACCTAGCGGTTTAGTCTCAACACTGTCACTGCTACAGCCTGAATTCTATCCCCAGACCCAGAGGTGACCCACATGGCACAGCAGACCTTTCCTATTTTGCCCACTGCTCCCCTCAGCAGTGTACTTCATCAGTCTGCCTGTTATGCTTCCTACTATGTCTCTGGTGAATCCTATTAGCACCAACCCCCACATCTCTGACCAATACCCCAATTCATCTACACATAAATAAATTAAACTATTAAAATATTTTAAAATCTAAGTGATAGATGTTTCCAAAGATGTTCAAATTTAAAAGAGAGGGAATAAAGTTAACAGCAAATGCAATATTTACTTATTATATCATTTGACTTTTAAAACAATCATTTTACTGCTGTTAAAGCACTGTTATTTTCTTGGTGAATATAATGAATCCAATTTTAGGTAGTATTTTATTCAAAATTTTCTTCCCATTAAAGACTCTCAATTTAATTCTAAGATACTTTTAGTTATATCTTTGAATATAGGAATCATAGTCTTCTTTGGCTGTTGTAAATATAACTTTTGTCAAATCTGCCCATACTGTGTTCATACACAGAGCATATCGATCAAATGCAAGAAATGTCATAAATTTAAATGTGGTTCTGAGGTAAAAAGTCACAAGTCTTCATCTACTGTCAATCACTGAATAAGAAGTTATTCAGCAGAGAGAAACTCTCATCTGTAACTTGTTTCTGACATCTCGAGATTGTTTCTTTCAGTGATCTTAGCTGACTTATTTTGATGAAAACATTTTGTGGGAGTGATTTGTGACTTCTGGCAGGAAGACCTGTCAAAAGTCCTATTTTGTCCAGTTGAGACATAACTTAAATGAAACCATTGTTTGACCAGCCATCTAAGATTTGCAAAGATTCTTTTATTGATATTAGGTATTTCCAAAGTTAGGTGAAGGTGCCTCCTGGCATGTCATCAAATCTTGATAACTGTGTCTTGGATTGAATTCAATCAAAAACCATTTTTTAAATGTTAACCATATGAAGCAAACAGCCAAGTCTATTTACACCCAAATTGTTCATATTCAACCCCTGTATTTTTCAGTCATCTTCCAGGGGCATCCACTGAATACAATAGACAGATATCAGAATCAGAATTTCTAGAAAGAGCCACTGGAAGAGAAAGGAGATTTAGGGAGTGTTGCAGTCTTTCCTAAGTCAGTATCTGTGAGACACACCCAAGCTACATGAAAATCCAAGCTAAAGTGATCTCCTGCCCACCTGTGACTCTAAGTCAACTCTCTTCCACCTGTGCGTTGGCCTTTGGGAGATCATTTTCCCCTTTGCAATTCTCTATAGCTCCTTCTCACACTGATGAATCAGCAAATGTGCACAGAAGATCAGTTTAGAAATTTGACACAGTTACAGTGAAAAAGTTAGCTCATTTGCTGTCAATATTTATGCAGTGGCTTTCATAAGGTGGGATGAGAGAGCTCAGATAGTCCCAGAGTAAAACTGAATAATGTCTTTGGAAGCAGGTATAAAGTTCCAATGTGGTTTTCCTACCTTGGACGTGTTCTTCATCTGATCTTCAATTTACATCTAAAACTACAAACCATGGGATAGACCTTTTAAAAGACTTTTCACTGAGCATCTGGTCCTTCTGCAGGCCTGACAGATTTATGTCAGCTCTAGAAAGAATGTGAATAAAAGTCTGCTTCTGGGAGTTTGTAAGATGAGTTGATGTATTACTTAATCCACTCTTGCTTAGGTTCAATATAAAAACTGCATTGGGGTGTTCATTTTAAAGTATGGTGTATATATAAGTAGAGATTATAGATAACATCAGTTTATAATTAAATAAACATGACTAAAGCTGACTTACTATCTCAGACACTTATTTGCTTTAGAAAAAGAATGATTGCTTTATAACTGCTCACCACTTTAAAGTACATTCATTTAAAATAATTTTATTAGTTTGCATGGATGATATTCATGGAACTTTGTCTTTTACTTTGAAAAATGCCATCCATTCATTCATTGTCTCCATTCACTCCCAACTTTGTTCCATAAAATTCTGTCAGGAAATTCTGCACATTCATTGGCTCTTAATGTTGAATTTCAATTATTTATAAGAGGAACATTATTCAATAATCATGGTCATGATTCTTTTGACCAAATATAATCATTTAAAAATGACCTTAAGCTTCAAGACAGTGGGCTATGTACCTGTATCCCCAAGCACATAGTGGACACCCCAAAAATATATATTAAAATGTTTGTATATAGCCATAATTTTTATTGAAGGTATCATACTAGTTGTGGCTTACTGAAAACTGTAATTTTGAGGGCAATATGATTTAAAATTAGGTTCTGCCACAAAAATATGATGATTTACAAATACTGCCTTTGTTGGTTACATTATGTCTTCTGGGCTAATACAGTGAACTGAAAAGTATATACAAATACAGTTTTCTGATATTTATGTATTATTAAATAAAGTGTGTCTTAGTGGTAGCAAAGTAGCATTTAACATTTAATGAGTAAATTTGCTAATTATTATTTCCCCTACAACTAGATAATTGGTTGACAGATGTTAATACTATATCCAGATAAAGGGAGGTTAATGTTCAGGGACTTCAGTGTGAAACCGGATGAGGCTAGTGAACTTCTTCTGGATGCTTGGAAATGGAAAAAGGAATACCTCAGTGGTATTTTGGGCATCAGGATGTAGGTGTTTCTTTGGATCTCTACCTAACGCTTGATCAACGGCTTCTTCTCCCTGGTGCCACCTAGTGGAGACACGCACAGAGCTGTGCAAGGGGCCCAG
The DNA here is from genome assembly GCF_000260355.1 of Condylura cristata. Lineage (NCBI taxonomy): Eukaryota > Metazoa > Chordata > Mammalia > Eulipotyphla > Talpidae > Condylura > Condylura cristata. Next base: position 54,214,161 of record NW_004567106.1, read on the forward strand.
TTGCAGAGACAGTTATTTCTCCTACTGGAGCGGAGAAGCCCATGGCTAGTGGGCATCCTACAAATTCATAAATTAGTCTACATAAATGTAGTCTCTTCCCCTTTCTGCCACTGTCCAGTACAGGAGTGTTTCTCGGATTTCTTCCAACTTTGATAATTACAAGTTTCTAAAACAAAAGGGTTTATACTAAAAAATGATCATGAAAAAAGATTAACAGAAGCAATGTTTCGAAACATGTTAAGCAGCCATAGAAACAATTACGTCATCTTAATGTTGAGGTTCTTGTTGTGTGTGTGTGTGTGTGTGTGTGTGTATTCAAATAGATGAAACAGCTAAATCAGAAAGATGGTCAAAAACTTCCCCAGTAAGCTCTTCCTCCACACAATATAGAATGGTAAAGATGGGCTGAGTAATGGCCTCCTGAATTATGGCAAAATCCCCTGCAAACTTCCTGAATTTTCCCATTTCTCTCAGGCACATAGTTACTGAATTGAATTCCATACATCTTGATTCCTAAATGTTTACAACCTCTGACATGAGTTTTCCATCACTTTGGTAATGGTAAGTATATTTTGAGAACAGGAAAATATATTGGGAAAAAAACCCAGACAGAGTCAGGAAAGAATCAATATAACAAAAACCAAGAATAAGCATGTACTTTCCTGAATGTCTCTAAAATCTCCGAAAGAAGAGCATATGTTTATTTTTCATTTGCAAAGGAAACAAGTCTTTAGTGCCTGACACAGTAACCAGTACTCAACAGACAGGGGAGAGAGTGACTTAGAAATGGCCCTACTCATTAGGTTGCTGCAAGAACAGTTAGTGATAAAAATAACCCCTTTCTAAAGTGGTATGTGGATGCAAAGAAATAGCAGTGAAGACAATGGCAGCAAATGCCTTCCAAAATTAATTATATTAATGCTTAAGCTTTTATAAAATATGTTCCCAGTGGGGAAGACCAGTGACATTTATATCTTTACTTTGGGCATTGAAACAAAATAATTCTCCACCAGTACATTTTGAAGCTTATTGCACTTTTGTCATTTGGAACATTTCTATAAACAATTTCCTTTATTCTTTAGCTCTATCTCAAAGACTGTGACAATTTCTAAATATAAAATACCCCTCAAATGTGCCAACTAGGTAAAACTGATTTGTTTGCTAAAAGAAGGCAGACTTTTGCTCCCTTCAGGAAAAAATCTGACTTGCATTTGTCTTATGTGATTTATGCATTGTAAGTTTAAAATGAAATACAGTCTTTTCCCTCCCATATATTATAATATGGTCTCAATTTGAAAGAAACAGCAATCTTTTGTCACCAAGGAAACCTGCATAGCTAGATGAAGCAAAACAAAAATGCTGTATTGCCCCCAAGTGGTCCTTTTAGGCATTGCACAAATAACCTGCGCTGTCGGATGTTGAAGGGGAAAAAAGCAAGTGCTTAGACAGCAAAGCTTTGACCTTTTTTGCCCCATTGGGTTACAACATATTTATTTTTTTAATGTTATTTAATAACCCATGCTTGTGGTAAGAAAGTTATATTACTAAATAGAGATTTCTGAATTGTAATCAATCTTCAGTGCAATTTAAATTGACAAGACCACAAAATCATTCCAAATGATATTAGTACGAGTTAGCTTCTGGATATTGCTTTTCCATTTAATACAGTTCCACAGCATACACACTTTTGAAATTACTGTAAAGTTATCACTAGCATTTCAGACTTGACATCTGTGAATATATTCTGTTTATCCACGTATCTTTTTTGGTCTATGTGATTTCAATGGGGAGCTCAAGCTGCATGTTAACACAGATGCCTTGGATTAGGTGACTGACCTCATACTGGGATATGGAACTGATATTTTTCCTTCATTTCTCTGAGTGCTTCTTAGGCAAAGGTGGATCCTTTCTCTGGATTCTGCACACACATGGGTGCAGCGTTCTGTACTTCCTGCAGCCTGCAGACACATTTCATCGCTTTTGTTAGCTCCCTCTGCATGGGCAATGTGTCTGCCAGGCAGTCATTCTCTCCCTCCTATTCTGATCTGGAGCCCCCCACCCCCACCGCCAACTCAGTCCTCTTTGTCTCATCTTGGTCTCCCATCTTCCCTGCATGCTTAGGAAACAGGTTCTTAGAAGCTCTCTGAAGCAGCCTTGAAATTAGGGGAGAGGAACTGCAATGAGGAGAGCAATTCCTAGGTGACCTTATACTTGTGTTTCCACCTGTTTTGTGGTTCCCATCCGAGCCAGCTTCCTGGGTGCTGGGCCCAGTCTCCATAGTCCAGTAGTTCCAGGTACCAAAGCCTCCTCTACCTGTTAGAGAAAGCACTGTTTAAAAATGATCTTGATGTAAAATTGTATCCCAGCTGTATTTGCAAAGTTGAAGAATGTTCCCATGTGCTTGATTAGCCAAGTAATCTACATAAAGAATATATATTCAAGTCACAGTGATTGAAGTCATTCCTCTAGAGTCAGAAGTCACCAAAGAAAAACATTATGCTAAGGAAATTTTCATGCTTTCAAGGAGTTACTGTGAAAGTGAAAAGAAATGTGATTTAAAAATATGAATAGGACAATGGTGACATCCTTTCAGGCTGAGCGATAAGCAAATATCCAATTACCCTTTTATTCTAAAGGAGAGAGAAATAAGTCACTAACCCTGGATCTGTGGAGATGGACTGACCGGACTATAAAAGGAAATCTCAAGGTATGCGCACAGTGTCTGAGCAATGGATGTGTGGTGGGTCAGGCCTTGGGCTGGCTGACTGCCTCAGGCAGGTCGTTAACCTCTCTGGACCACTTTTCTCTGTCTGCAAGGTAGCACTGTATGGGTTGAATGAATTAATGAATTCGATGTGGTCTACAAATGTTTACTGAGTATTTACAGTAATTCCCAAATGCTAGACATCGTGCATTGTCCAAGGATCAAGTAATAAGCAAGACAAAATCCCTGACTTCATGGAATTTGATGCTGTGGAATGATATGATAGAAGAAATTCAGAGCAAGTGTTCATTATATCCATAGGAATTGACATAGGTAATTACAGATTTTTAATATAGCTAAGAATGAAAGGATGCTGTGTGGGAAGCCCTCTATAAAGCCTGTCATGCTGAACTCAATGCCTGAGGCCAGCGTTTGATACTTAACTTATCGTGTACTGATGAACTTCAGTGCAAATAAAAGTGAATGTATACTTTTATAAAAGAGCAATAAAAGTAAAGTTACTTGACAAGAATCAATCTAGTAAAATTGTTTTAAACCAATGCAGGTGAATTCAATTGGAGGAGGAAATTTTAAAGTTATTATATTTTATTTTTTAAGCTTTATTTATACCTACAGAACTGGGGTATAGGCCAGAGGTGCAGTGGCCATGAGAGAATTCACCAGAGACAGAGTGGGGAGCAGAACAGGCAGAGCAGCAAAATACACTGCTGAGGGGAGAGTGGGCAGGACAGGAGAGGTCTGCCACGCCATGCGGGTCACCTCGTGCTGTTGTGGCTGTAGATAGTTTCATAGTGCTGTGATTTATTTAGCTGAGCCACCAGAGAGGGCCCTCAAAGTTATAATTTAGGGGAGGGAATAAATTGTCAGATTTAGAAGAATTCTTCTCTGAGGTTTCTTTGCAAGTATCTTTATGATCTTGCTCTAATTGCAGTGATAATTATTGTATTATGAGTGAGGTTTCTGAAGTTAGATGACTGGTCATACAATTGGCTCAGTCATATGCCAATGAAAGACCTTCACTGTATATTGTAAGATTGACAAAGAAATGTACATTTATGTTTCATAAATAAAAATGTTTCAGAATTGCATGTATTGCTTTTGATACATTAGAAGTATAAGCTGTTACTTGGTAACAAAAAAGATAAAATGGCTTCTATTGTTTATTCTATCACCTCCTGGAACTATTAGATTATCCTTGTGATTTGAGCTGTGCTTCAGAAAGGCAGTAGCAAGCAAGCAAGAGAAAGTAGTTAGTAGCATGATCAGTAGCTTGAGTCTACAAAGGGAAGACATTGATTAGGGTAATATGGAATTATATTTAGTTAGAATACTAAATCATGAACTTAAATTATGGCTAATGAGTAAGTGTTCTTTTTGAATGATCCCATATAAAAGCATGGGCTTTATTTGAACACTGGTGAGAGTGGGTTAATAGTGAAGGGGCATAATAGATCAATGAATTGCCACAGACATTCAGCACTAAACGTTAGGACCATTTCTTTATCCTTTTCTTTATTAACAACTCAAACAATTTTTATAGTGAATATATTTCCTTTTCTTTTTGTGATTGACCAGAAAACTTAGTAACAACTAAAATAGATACCCTGCATAAAATATCCAGAACATAAATGGAAATTATTTTCCCTTTTCTTTCTACTCATTTGAGAATATTTCTAAATATGTGAGAGAGGAATCTTTCTGCCAAATCTACCTGTTTGCATATTTTTGTACTGCCTGTTAATAATATCAGCTGTTAGAAATATTGCAAGAATTCAGTGTCATTTTCTATTCAAGGCAGTTAGTAAAAGGTGGAGAGTTTTCCAAATAGGCTGTCAGACTTCATTTTGTTGCAGGCTAATGGCCTGTGTTTTAAGTCAGTTGGAAATGGCTGGGAGCTGCTTGAACAATGGCATTCATATAAAGAAAATAAGTGGACATATACACAGAGTCCAGTGCTAAAATATTATGATTTTAACTTTCATTCTAGAGAGTTGAATCTCTCTCTTCCTTTCTGTCCTCTTGAGCAATCCCAAAGGGACAATTAAGAGAGTCTACTAGTTCTCTGAGAAAGTTGAATATAATGCAACCAGAAGTCTATCGCTCAAAGCAAGTAATTTCTTACGCCTTTTTTATTTCTATTTCTGGGTTCTGTTCAACTCTCTGATACATATGAGAGAATTTAAAAATTTTAAGAAATGAGGGGCCCTCCCTGGTGGCACTGTGGGTAAAAGCACAGCATTGAGAAGCTAAAGCTACTTCAGCATGAATTCGATCCCCGGTGAGGGAGGTGACCCACATGGCGAGGCAGACCTCTCCTGACCCACCCGCTGCACCCCTCAGCAGTGTACTTCCTCAGTTGTCCTGTTCTGTTCCCCACTCTGTCTCTGGTGAATCCTCTCACCACCCCTGCACCTATGGTCTGTACCCCATCTCTGTATGTATAAATAACTAAATCTTTAAAAAGAAATTTTTAGCAATGAAACATTAGAATACATAGGATCTGCTTGCTAAGTTTAAAGTTTAAAATTGTTAAAAAAAAACAGTGAATAAAAGTATTCATTTCACTGGAGGATGAAACTTATTTAAGTATTGGACTTTGATCTTAATGCCAGGGCATGAGGGAAAATCTATCCTAATTTAGGTTCAGTCAATTAATTCAGTTTTTCTGTGGTTTACCCTAAAGCAAGTCCATTTTCAATGAACTAAAATAAATGATGAGCATATTTATGTTCTTCAATATTTGACTTAAATCAGAATTTGTTCTTGATCAAGGCAATTTAAGTTACAAAGAAATATTCCTAGTTTTTCCAGAAGACAATTAGGCTACATAAATGTTCAAGTTGCTGAGCTGATGCTTCACACGTGTGGAGTGGGTGCACGTGCTTGAGAACTGTGGCAGCTTCAAACAAATTTTCCCTGCAAGTAAAGACACAGATGATTTTGGGTTTCATCTGCATTCAGAAATTTACACAACCTGGGTCCTCCCTGGTAGCACAATGGCTTAAAGTGCAGCACTGCAAGCTGGCCACAACCGCTTCAATGAGTGTTCGATTCCCGCTCCAGAGGTGATCCACATGGCACAGCAGACTGAGTCTCCTGCTCCCCTCAGCAATGTACTTCACAATCTGCCTGTTCTGCTCCCCACTCTGTCTCTGGTGAATCCTCTCACCCTCCGCATCTCTTTCCTGTACCCCAGTTCTATATGCATAAATAAATCTTAAAAAAAAAAATCTACACAATCAAACAATCAAAGTCACAATGGAAGAATGAGCTGGGGCATGGCAGCCAGGCAGCCTGGCTTTGCCCCCTATTGGTTTCCTCCTGCCAGTGACAGTCCAGGTAACACTTAGTTTCTTCATCTCTAAAACAGGAATGAGCATCAGTCTTTTAGCATTGATTTTATTATAAACAAGACTGTATGTGACACATACACAGATTTGGCACATGGTGCCGATGAATTTATTAACTATAACAAAATTATAATCAAATGCCACAGGTGAACTAAATGCAAAATTACGTCAGTACTTAGGTTGATCATTTCATTTTTTTCTCCCATTTTCAAATCAGTTATGTCCTTTGTCTTGTAGTTTCAAATATTTGACTTTCCCCTCACTGAGTCCCTTTAAGGCTCAAAGGAGACTCTTCCTAAGGTCCAGAGTGCTGTCTGCACTTCACGCCCTGCAGTGGCCTCTGAGGTGGCCTTCTGATGTGTGGTGGGTGTACTCCTTGGGCCAGACACACTGTAAGCTGTGATTTTCTAGCAGGGTGTCATTGAGTGCCTTGGGGATCCATGACTTTCCAGTGGGCTCTCAGACACAAGGACAGTTCCATAATAGCAAAACTTCACCTTGCATTTTTGTATTCTCCTAAAATTGGGTCTCCCTGGAAGACATTTCTGACATAGGTAGTTCTTTGCCCATCCTTTTCATAAACATCTTCGTGTTCCTCAAAAGACAAATCTAGTTCTCAGGCAGGGTAAAAAAAAAAATTCTGCAAAAAAAAAAGGAATTTTAATCACTTGGTAACAAATCCTTCACAACTCAGACAGATCCTTTTCAGTTTTTAATAAATTAAATATGTCACAATAAATCACTAATATGTTTTCCCCGTGTATCTTAAAGGGAGTTTAAGGAATTAAGTCATGTTGCTGTAACAAACTTTCATCCACAGATTTGGTGTATTTACGTGAACATATTTTCTGCATGTTTGCTTTCAAATGAATACTTTGTTGAGTCCTTTTAATTTCAGCAATGAGTAATAATCTCTCAATGGATAGCTGAATTCACTGTATAAAACCCATATCCATCTAGGATGTGCATTTCTAACATAATTTTACTTTAGAATTAAAGATTTTTAATATATTGCTAATGTTCTGCCTAATGGTGGACAACCTATAATTGTAATTACAATGTTGGGAAGAAAAATGTTTTTGGCATTGAATCCATATGGCAACTGAAATTTTAAAATCTTAAATTTATAATTATCTTCTTGAGAATTATGAAATGATCAAAGACTGTATATGTGTGTGTGTGTATAAGGTATATTACATTGAGATAAAATTCTGAGCTGTTTGCATTTTATCAGGTAAATTTTAAGAGTTCTGCAAGAGTCTGACAGAGAGATTGCATGTCAGTGTCAGACAGAGATTCCAGCTGAGTCTGTAAAAGCCAAAGGAATAGTATCAATCAAGACTAATAGACAAAGTATAGCTGTGTTTAAAGTAGGCAGATTTGAATGCATCCTGTTCCACCTTTAGTTTGGAAAGAGAACACAGAATCCTGGATGTCACTATTGACTTGTGCCCCTAATTCTACCCATGGATAAAATTGAGCCTGAGCCCTATGTGACATTTCCTTTGGAGCATTGACTGTAACCAGAACTATCACCTACTGGCCTCTGTGTTCCATCATTACTGTGTCTCCCTGCTCATTCCTAGCAGCACGCAAGCTTGCTGTGTGATGTTTTTCATCCTAAACAAATGATCAGAAGTTCAAGAGAAAAAAAAAACAACAAACTGTTTATGGCTAAAACAGTAACTCAGAGGAGATGGAGTAGAGGGAGAGAATATTTTCACAATTTTTACAGGCTGTGGGGAACAAAGGGAAGAGATGCTTTTTGTTTTGTTTTTGCAAAATTTCTAAGCATTAAAAAGGTGCATATTTGGACTTTGGTGACACAAAATTAGTAATAACCACATTGAGGGGAAGAAACCGTGTCACTGCAAAATCATTACAATTTCTTTCAATTGAAGTAATGCATATGCCAACTTAGAAATAACCTTGCTACCCATGGGGATTAAAACTGAGATGAAAAAATGCACAAAATGAAGGATGATGTTAAAAAAGAAAGAGAAATACCCAAATGTATCAAGAAGTGGGTCTAGGCCCTCCCTGGTGGTGCAGTGTGTTAAAGCACTGCACTAAGAACCTTAAGCCACTTCCGCATGAGTTCGATCCCCGCCTGCCCCGAAGGAGATCCACATGGCGTGGCAGACCTCTCCTGACCCACCCGCTGCTCGCCTCAGCAGTGTACTTCGTCGATCTGCCTGTTCTGCTCCCCACTCTGTCCCCAGTGAATCCTCTCACCCGCTGCATCTCTAGCCTGCACTCCAATTCTGTATGAATAAATAAATCTTAAAAAAAAAAAAAGAAGAAGAAGTGGGTCTAGGTTGGACACGAAGGAAGGACCAGTTCCTAGGTGCACCCCAACAAGAGCAGAGCAGAGGGGAGCTGTAAGGATGAAGCACGGGTGTGCTCTGAGTAAACTTAAGTCATTTGTTTGCAGTTTGGGGTGGGTTGGCCCGAGTCTTCAGACAGAACCTTGCAATGTGGAATCTTTTTAGCAGTAAGCCTGGGGCTTTCTTGTTTCTTTCCTAACACCCTGTAGGAGAGAACAAGTCATGGGTGCACTTTCATAGTCCTTGCTGAGGAGAATTAGTGAGTGGATGTTCTTGGGAGTTGAGTCAGGCTGCTATCTCAGGTTGTTGACTTTTCAACTATAACTTCAACATGGTGGTCAGAGATAAGATGGAGTCTGATTGACGTAAAATAGGTTCCACATATAGAATATCAACTAATCTCTTAACCAGGTGTGAGTGTATAGTAGCGTTACACATGTTTACATTTCTGGGTAACCAACTTGAGGAACTGAAATTATATACTAAGTAAACAATAACGCTATTTCTTCCTCCTCCTAGTCACTGGGAGACACCGTTTAATTCCGTTTCTATGAATTTGATCACTCTAAGTACATAATGTAGGGGGAATTATACAGACATTTTTACTTAGCATAATGTTCTGAAGATTCTTCTGTGTTGTGCTATATGTCATCATATCCCTTCCTTTTAATGCTACATAATATTTGTGTGTGTGTGTGTGTGTGTATGTTTTGGGGTTGAATAATATCCTATTCTAGTGAGTATGCAGTAATACCATTGAAGTTTTGATTTTTATTTCCTTATGCTTAGTAATATTGAACATCTTTTAAATTTGCCTGTTGGTGAAAAATGATTTAAATACTAATATTCTTTTTTCATGTGAAAAATAAAAATTTCTTTCAACTTTAACTTGAGAGAAATTCTAATAAACTTCAGCAAGATGCAGTGCTATTAAATACTACCTATATTTCAAGATACTGAAATATCAATATTCTGTTATAGTTTTCCAGTTAGTCAAGAACATGACATTTTTAAAAAAAATGTCTAATATTGGTTAATCCTTCATCCTGTGTTTTAACTCTTAAATTAAATTTCTTATCTCAAAAATCCTCTTGAAGTGTAAGCTTCTATTTTTCAAAGATTTTATTACATGTCACCAGAAAAATGTGTATCCTCCCTCTTTCTTATGATGGAAACACAAGATAAGCCCGTTGTACTAAGAAAAATTTTTTCCAATAGCTCAGTGAGTAATATTTCTTATCAATGTTTTTGTGGTTTCTGTAATGGTGTACTTTGGCTTATTTATTCAACAGGACTCACTGAACCCTAGTGTGTAGTAGGCACTGGCCACCCACAGATAAAATGGAACAATTTCTGCTCTAAAAGATCTAACAGTCAAGAAATTCAGCAAGTTTATACAAAATGACACGAGTTAGCACTGAGAGTGAAAATTTCCCAAGGTCTGATGGGAGAACTAAAAGAAATGATCAGGCAAAACCCAGAATTTAGCATGAGAAGAATTATGGAAGATAGTGGGATAATGAAATAGGTATAAGGTGACTTCAAAGTACTTTAAAATATCAAAGATAAAACTGAAAATTTCCTACAAATATTTTCAGCTCATTCTCAGTTCTTGTCCTTCCACATTTTATTGATGGGTTTATCTTAGTTGTATTGTTGAGCTAATGTTGGCCCACCCCTCTGTATGTAGTTTAGGAGTACAGAGTCACACTTCTTCATATGTATGTTATTATATGAAGCTGGTTTATTCTTATCTATTCCTTTGATTTGTTTCTTTGTATTCCACAAGGTCATCCTCTGTATATTTTATATTAAGTTTGTATTTCATTTTTATACTTAGTAGGAAAATTTATAAGTCATAGCACAGTTGCATGCCACTTTAAAGTTTCAAGATATATTTTATGCATTTTTGCTCACTGCCAAAGCATTGGTTTCCTTGGAACCTTATGTTCCCATATTTCTGTAACTAAAAAATACTAATTAAACATCATCGTGTGGAGTGGGAGAAGTTTTCTTCATATTTAAGCTCATGGCTTGAGTGTTTAGTAAGGAAGGTAATGGTACTTTCCAAGTATTTGTGATTGAATTAGAAAACTTATGGATGAATAGGTTTTGAAGGCTTTGAATGGAATTAATATCAAATAATTTCAGATTTGACATTCTGATGACATCATTGAACAGAGTTCTCTCTTTCAATATCCAAGCACATGAGATACACAAAACTTCATTAACTTGACAGGGAAACACAATTATTGCCACATATTGACAAATTGCAATACCAGCAGACACTCAAAGCGTCTTCTACTTCACCTAAGTGAATTAATTACCAGAAAGTATTATGCCCTTTCTAGGACACTTACTGAAAGTTGATTATTTTTATAAATACCTTCCAAGCATGTACAAATTCCAGTTTTATTTCTGGCATACATAATTGGCTTGCCACTATACTTAAGTAACTTAAGTAAAAGAAGTCAGTCATATGGAATTTTCTTTGAAGCAAAGGGCTTAAATACATAAAAATCTATGCAGTGAGATAGATACAAAAATATTGGAACAGAACCAAAACAAAAATAAAGGTAGCTATGCTCTTTGCTTTTGTTACTTTATTTTTATAGAATTAACATTGGATAACTTTCAGGTGTCCATTGTTGAGTATTAAAATGTGTATACACTACAGGGTCTTATTAGGCTTCTTGAATCAAGCTTGTGATATTCTGAGTTCTTGTTTCTTGCTTTGCACAAGCATACATTTTTTGATGAGAATCAGCATGTGCATTAAGCGTTCTGCTAAAATTGCAAATCTATTCTTCACTATACCATTGTCCTCTTTTTTCCCAATTTATTTACTCTCCCTTTACCATTCCCATTTGGTAACTACTAATTGTTTTTTATAGTCCAAAGGTTTATGTTTCTTGCTTAGTTCATTTCTTTGTTTTGTTTTGTTTTCTCCATATACCACATGAGTTAAATAGCATTTGTTTTTCTCTGCTTGCCTTATTTTACTAAGCATAATTAGGTCTATGTTGTTGCAAATTTAATACTTATTATTGTTGAATAGTATTGCTGAATAGTATTTTGTATTGCATAAGTATTGCATACTTTTCATTCATCATTAAAATATGCCAAGAACTCAAAACACACAAAAATAGAATAAAACTCAATTTAAAAATGGGCAGAAGATCTGAATTCTTCAAAGAAGAATTACAAGTAGGCACATAAAAATACATAATAGGCACATAAAAAGATGCTCATCATGTCTTAATATTAGGGAAATGAAATCAAAGCAACAATGAGACATAACTTCATTTTTGTGAGAATTATTCAAAGACAATCTACAGCAAGTGTTGGAGAGGATATGAATAAAAGGGAGTCCTTATACATTGTTTATAGGAATGCAAATTGGTGTAACCACTATAGAAAGCCATATTGCAAATCCTAAAAAAATAAATAAAAGAAACTCTATGTGGCCTACTTCTGGATACTTACTGAAAAATGCAAAAACATTAATTTGAAGTTGCTCCTTTTTGAACAATGCTTTTTGAATGTAATTTTTCTCTCCTTTCTGTATACTTCTGTTCTTAAAGGCAAATATAAGTAGATTCTCCTCTGTTATGATTGTTGGTAGAATTTAGTACTTCCCTTAGCAGGCTATTTCTTAGGGAACTAGGAGAAAACAAGTTATTTGGGTCCCTCAGTTTTGCTCTTTCATTTCTTTTGGGAGGCATGCCTTAGGAGAATTGGCCCCATTCAACTTTTTAAAAATTATTCCTAATAAAAGCCTTATCATATGTTTATTTTTATAAGTTTTTTGTAATAGCATTGCAACATAACACTAAGTTTTGGTATACATGATTTAGGTCAACATTTGTATTTATCACATTAAGTTCCACACTGGAAGTCCAATTCTCAAATGTTCTTCCTTGGTTTGTTCAACAGGTGTTTGTATTCCTGTCAGTTTTGATTAAATGTCATTCAGTGTGTTTGGAGAATCTGGATTCAGCATTGAAATTCCCTTTAACTGGCTATAGACTTGTTTTGATTAATAACTAGAGCTAACATGTTGAGCATTGGTACATATTGGATAGTAGTGCATGAAGTATATTATTTCATTTAATCCTAGAAATACCTCTGTGTAGTAGGTACTGTTTTTAATTACACAAGCTGTCACAATTTAATGGAACATGTAGAGAAAAACTGAACCTGTGACTTCTTGCTTTCAGTCCATGTGTTAGTCACTGGCTGTTCCTTACTCCCCAAAGCCTGGAGCACACAGGGCTTCCCAACAGCTAAAATTCTCACTAAAAGTTGAATTGATTGTGACTGAATTCACTGCTTATGTTACATTCAGAAATTCAGATAGAATCTTTCCCATTTGGAAGAATAAATACAATCCTAAGACATTAATTATTTTTCACTATAGAGGATATAATTTTATAGCCATATATACATTATATATGGCCACATTCTCTATATTATATACTGTACAAACACTTTCAACATTCTTAAATTTTTCTTAAACTATTACCTTGACATCTGTGCTATTCAGGAAACATCAAGTAGAAAAGTACAATAATATCAATGGCCATTTCCATATAATATAATGAACTGAGTGAAATATGATGAACTATTTTATTTGGAAAAAACATTGTCACTCTATTTTAAGTCAAGGGCATTAATGTTTTTAGGTTAGCATTAATTTTCAGTCTTTTGATCACACAATTATTATATTTACCCTTAGTACTTAGAAATGGGAAAACACCCCAACTGCCAGATGCTCATGATGTGTTTATAGGGTCTATGTCATTAATTTTCTGTTTTTCAGCTAGGAAAACATCATGAAGACAGAGGTCATTTCTTTTGTGGGAATTTGGCTTGTGGATTTTTAAGTACAATAACTATTTCCTTCAGATGACTTGTGCCAAAATGTGTCCCTCATTATCATAGCAACAAAAGTTTTTCACTTTGCAGTCTTAGGAGGTTCAGATTTACTTTAGTGTGTTCTTGCAAAAACATTAATAGAATACCTGCTGGTGTTTTTTCAAAAAATATTTTTTGTTCTTCATCTCTGGAAAAGTATGTTTATCTGGAGATAGTCTATGAATCAATATGAGATTTGCTTTGTACTTTTAAAAATTTTGTTGAACTTTGTTGTTAAGCACCCTCAAGGAAATTTTGATGTGATTGGTTTAAATTTTAATCAAGTAGAAAGTTATTTCTGATACAAACTATAATATTTCTAAGAAGTCATAAGCCTGAGCTTGGTCCCCCCTTTATAATATTGTACCAACCAGTCTATCCACATAAAACCTGGAACTAAAAATATGAAATTTCTTTAAATATTCTTCCCCATTTGGTAGCATCTCCCATAGCAAAATGCTGTGAGGAAGAAGCAAGGTGGATGGTTATATTTGTTTTGACATGCAAAAAAGCAATCATAAGCTGATAGTTGCATTTCCTACTTTTATAGTGTGTTGCAGATGCATTTTTTCTGTTAATTGCCCTTCCTTACTCTCTTATTGGTAGATATTGACCCATTTTATTTTGTTTAGTTTTAATTGTATTTATTTTTGCATAGAATAACTGTGGTATAGGCCAGAGGTGTGTAGTGGGGTGTGAGAGGGCTCACCAGAGACAGAGTGGGGAGCAGGACAGGTGGATCTACTGAGATGCACTGCTGAGGGGAGCAGCAGGTGAGACAAGTGAGGTCTGCTGGGCCACGTGGGTCAGCTCCCTGGCCAGATCAAACTCAGGCTTTAACAGTAATAGTGCTGAAAATGAACCCCTAGGTCACCAGGGAAGCCCCTGTTGAACCATTTTAAAGTGTACAAAAATTTAGAAAAGGGAATGTCTAGTCTATATTCACCCAGTTAGCTCAATCACGAGTGTAACTTGGGAGCTCTGATCTCACACCCTATTGTAGATCCCCTTCATGTTTCATGATTAGATGCTATGTAATGAGAAAAAAAAGTGTAGTCAGTACCCCTCAAGTAATTGAAATTCCAAGATATAGAAGTACAGTCATTTAATTGAAAAGCTATTAAAAGATAAATATATAGGGACCTCCCTGCTGGTGCAGCGGGTTAAAGCACAGCACTAAGAAGCTAAAGCCTCTTCCGTATGAGTTCGATCCCCACCCTGGAGTTGATCCACATGGGTCTTCTGACCCACCTGCTGCTCCCCTCAGCAGTGTATTTTGTCGATCTTCCTGTTCTGCGCCCCACTCTGTCTCTGGTGAATCCTTTCATCCCCTGCACCTCTGGCCTGTACCCCAGTTCTTTATGCACAAAATTAAATCTTTTTAAAAAAAATTTTAAAAAGAGATATATATATATAAACATGCTCATTATATATTATGTAGATAATATATATTCATTAACACACATTCAGTATATTTATTATACATTATAATACACATTTAGTACATTATATATTCTTAAAATCAATACATCACATATATAACATACACAATATGTGTTAATCTTAGATTACCAAAATCTCCGACTTAAGAATTTTTTTTAGTGTGATAAGGAAAGCTAATCTAAAGGAATCCTTTAAGTGAGTCACTTGGAAATGATAGAGACAAATTGTGATTGTTGTTTTATTATATGCTTTGCTTTATTCACAGCTGCAAACATTTTTTGAAACATTCCTGAGAGCGGGTTCACCCCTTCAAGCTTTCGATCATATGAAGGAAGCAATTAGCAAGCTCCTGCTAGCAGCGGAAGCATTCAGTGAGACTTCTACTCTGGGACCAAAGGCCTTTGCTAGGTAAAAATAATGATAATACTTTTTTTAAAAAGGATAAAAATGTACTTGCAAAGAAATATGAGGGGAAATATCTCTTAATTATCAGAAATGGTTGCAACTTGGGAAGTTTTGTCACTGGATACGTCAGTGCCCAGCACCCTGTTCCAGAAAAAATGAGAAGTACCACTAGCTTTCTTGAGTTTTCTGTGTGAACAGGGCTGCCTCCCACCACGAGCAGAAGTTTCCTTCATGGAATATCTTCAGTATTCAGCTAATATGTTCCAGATCCCCAAATAAATCTCATGTAGTATCATTTGATTATCAAAGTCATTTTTCTTTTTGTTAACAAAGACAATGAAATTTCATTAGTGTAACTATTTGATAATTTAATGCCAAATAATAGAACACAGGTAGCAAATAGAATTGTTTTATATTGTCTCGTGTCTTCATCAGGTGCAGATTGTGCTTTCAACTTTTAACTTTTGACATTGGTTATGGCAGTGCCCAGCACCCTGTCCTGGTCCAGGTGAGTGTGCTGAAGCCTGAGAGCTGCCGTTTTTTGCTCAGGGGTTAGTATGTGAAGTTTTCTGGGTTTTCATTAATTTTCTTTCTTTCTTTTTTTTTTTTTTTTAGATTTATTTATGTATTTATGCAGTACTGGGGTATAGGCCAGAGATGCGGAGGGTGAGAGGATTCACCAGAGACAGAGCAGGGAGCAGAACAGGCAGATCGAGGAAGTAGACTGCTGTGGGGAGCAGTGGGTGGGTCAGGAGAGGTCTGCCACGCCATGTGGATCTCCTCTGGGTCAGGCGGGGATCGAACTCATGCCGAAGTGGCTTAAGCTTCTTAGTGCTGTGCTTTAACCTGCTGCGCCACCCGGGAGGGCCTTCATTAATTTTCTTAAATGTATTAAGAAATTTATTTATTTATTAAGAAATTTCTTTCTTAAATTTATTATTGAGGAGTCATCCCTTTACAATACCATGCATGACTGGGGGTCATCAGTTTACATCCTTCAGATGTATGTCACCTCAGCACCCCCACCACCAACGCATCCCCAGCCTTCCACCACAGTCCACTGGGGACCCCTCTCCCTTTCCATTCTCCATTACCCCAGCTCCCTGATAGCCTCACTTTTATACTCGGACTTCTTATGTTTTCTTTTGGTTTGGTTTTCCTGATCCCTCGTTTTGTCTCTCTGTAGTCCATATATGAGTGAAACCATTAAATATTTTGTCTTCTCTTTCTGACTTATTTCACATAGTACAATTCCCTGTAGCTCCATCCATGTTGTCAAGAGCAGTATGCAGTATATATGACTCAAAAAAAAAAATCCAACTTAAAAATGTAGGGTTTTCACTCACAGCAATCTAAATAGAAACTTCTATCAAAGTTGCTACAGGCTTATTTACCAGGGTTAAATAGAATTAACTGTGTGGAATCAAATCAATGATTTGACTTCCAATCTCCATGTATCTTATTTTTAAAATTTATTTATTTGTGCATATAAGAACTGTGGTGTAGGCCAGAGGTGCAGGGGGTGAGAGGATTCAACAGAGACAGTGGGGAGCAGAACAGGCAGATTTACTGAAATACACTGCTGAGGGGAGCAGTGAGGAGACAGAAGAGGTCTGCTGTGCCATATGGGCAAGGATGGAACTCATGCTACAGTGGCTGATGATAGCTTGATAGAGCTATGACTTGTGACTTAACCCTTCTGTTACCAGGGAGGCCCTTTCCACACATCTCTACAGAGTTAGCATGAATTCTTCTCTGACTCAACCTCTGATTAAGAAATAAATGTGATATGAAGCTAAATATGGGTTAAGTGAGAAAAGCAGACATTCAGATTAAAGCATGTATTACCTCACTTATCTCATTCGTTTTTAAAAATAGCTATTTTTTTACATTTATTATTTAGAATGGTATATTATCTTCCATGAACACAAATTCTCCAACAGCAAAGAACATTATAAAGCCATGTGAGTTGGTAAATGTTTTTCTAGTTAAAATATGTATAAATTCAATTGTGTTTTATATACTTTTATTCTTCTACTTCCTCTCATGTCAACTTAACTCATCAATTCCTCCAACATATTTTTTTTTTTTATCACAAATTGTCCTTCGGAGCAAGAGGATTAAAAAAAAAAAGTTCATTAGTCTATAAAGTCCTATCTCAGACTTTGGGTTGGGAAAGAGAAGAATAGAACAAAATAAAATTGTGTATAACCAGATTTAACTTCACAGTAAGCTGGTTTTCTACTACCCAAGTAGAATGGTTATACTAAATACTTCTATGACATTTGATTGAACAACTCAAAACACATCCATAAAATTTTGAAACTCTGAACCTCTATCATTAGCCTTTTGTCCATTATTTCATATACATATCTCAAGTCATTGGTGTTATGCTTTAAAAAAATTGTCACTCAGAAGATTATACTTTCCATGAACACAACTTCTCCAAAGACTTTAGAATAAACTGTGGTAATGAATTAGTTTTCTTGTGACACAATGTGTCTCTCGAAAGAACATAACTTGCATTTTATAAAACTGTCGATTTCCTAAAAGACCACTAGATGTCAGTTCTGATCTACAATCCAACAGGAAATGAATCATGATTTATGAATAATTTTACACATTAAAAGAAAGTCATGAAAAATATCTACTATGCTTTTACTTTTTCACAGGTACATGAACATTTAAATTTTCAAGATGATGAGAGTATTGAGTTTGAGGACCAAAACATAGAAAAACTCCTTTTAAAAGACACTTACAACTTTCTCTTCTCTACTAAATCTTCATTTTCTATATTTTCTGACATATTTCAGAGACCTTCTAGGTCAGATCAATTTAAGGTAAGTGCATATTTTATGCTGAAAAATATTCCTTCAGGTCATTCATAACATGTGCCATTTTCTTTATTGTGCAGTGAAGTAACTTGTTAATTGCATTTGAAATTAATTTGTACCAGTTATGGTATATTGTTAATATTTTTCTAACCTTTAGACCAATATTAGTTTTATGTCAAATAAGTATGTGAATGACTGATTATGATGCAATTATGGGTTGAAATAAAAGAAAACAGTTTCTAATCTCTATGGAAAGTTTGTGGATCTTATGAATAATTGCCTAATAGAATACTAGAGCTTTTTGGAAACAGTCTAAAGTAGTAGTGTGTGCTCTGGACTGACATTGGAAAACTGTAATAATACTAATTTTTAAAGCATTCACATCTGGTTAACATTTTTGCTTGGATGCTGTTGATTAGAGTATAGTGTTTTAGAGCAGAATTAGTTAATTTTTATGGAATGTCAGTACAATTTACCTTGATGCATAAAAAAGTCTGTAGAGATTTCTAAGTACACTATTGTGTATTTTCTCTATGTAACGCTCTTTTGAAATCCGTAATTGGGAAATCTGGAAGAATAGAGTTTGAAAGGTCTCACAAACGCTGATGTTTTATGGAGAGGTGGGGAAGATATAAAATGGCCTTACACACTGTAGCTTCCTTATGATCTGTTTCTCTAGAGAATGGTTGTCAATAAGCACATTATCATGATGGACTGGGCAGTCTGTGGGGGATGCACTGTGGTGGTAATATCTGATGGGAGGATCCAAATGTTACTGTAATTAAAGATAAAATACTTTGTAAAGCATTAGAACCACTTGTCTCAGAAAGGACAGCAATAAATGCACCTTTTTCCAAACAAGGGTGCATTTGAAAAATTGGATATGGGGGGAAAACGGGGATTCTTTTTATTTCTGTGAAACACCACCATAGTGATGTTCTATAAATGAGGTTCACATGTAAATTTGCTACTCTGATCTTGAATTTAAAAATCTACTCTAACCTGAAGTGAAAGAAGACTCCTCCTGAATTCCCACCCCATCACACACTTTCTTACTTGCCGGGCTTATTCCTCCAACCCTACTACCCAAACTCCTGAGATATGCCATGTATACGGTTCTCAATGTTTAAACACAGTTCTAACAACTGGAAGTTACTATGTATTATTTAGCATTAAAGAGTTTCACACTAAAATGCTCAAGTTTTGATTGGTTTTTGAGTGAGGAGCAATTGGACTAAACAATTTGGCTTTGTAGCAACTATTCAAGAATTTTCCCCCCTCTTATTACAGGGTGAAAATTATCAAAAGGAACCAAATCAATGCCTGTCTTTAGAGGAGATTAACTCAATTATAACGTTCATAAAGGAACTTGGGAGCCTGGGACAATTTCAGCTGGTAAAACAAGTGACATTTGATTCCTCTTGATTACTGAGATTATAGTAGATCAGCCATAAGCTGTTAGATTTTTACTTCAAATTAGTTGAAGATATTTCTTTAAGACATAGAAATCCTTATAAGCTTCTTTCTTCTTTTCAGAAATCTGAATATGAAGTTGAACAGAGTGCATATTATTTGACAGTTTGTAAATATGTGACTATTAAAGGTAACAGAAAATGAGATTAGGATAGCTGGCAGATTTGACAGTTCTTCAGAGAAAAAGGTCAACATTTTCTGAAGAAGCTTTGCTTTTACCTTTGGGACAGTTACGTGTAACTAAAATTTCTTTCTGCTTATTATGCCCTTTTTGTTTGTAAAAAAATCAGTATTTTCAAACATGTTAGTATGGTAACGGAATCTTAATGTGTTGTATGTCTATAGCAAACTTCAAAAATAAAAGGAAATTTTAAACAATTATAATAACTAATATTAGCCTTGAAAATGACATTTCTTGTCTACCCTATGTTTTTTCTTGGGGTCTGTTAATACATTGGTCAATATCAAAGAAATACACACGCATACAATAGGTATGTATATGCCCTATATTGCTTTATTTCTAGCGTGCCACTTTGCCACTTATGTAAATAAACTGTAATGAGTTTTTATTTGTTCACCTAAGATGTATTCATGCAAAACCCTTTAAAATGGCATTCTAAAAAGTCCATTAATAATTCATTATTAATCTCGATCAAACATTTATTTTTTTATTTTATAAAAATTTGTATATTCATATGCTACTTTTCTGAGTTATAGCCAACTCATTAAATTAATTAATGAATATTAGACACTTATTTTTATAATTTAACTCCATGTTTTAGAAGGTTCAAAGTAAGCTTGTCACCCCAAAGGTAATTTATTTATTTAAGAGTTATTTATTTATGCATACAAGAACTGGGGTATAGGCCAAAGGTGCAGGGGGATTCACCAGAGACAGAGTGGGAAGCAGAGCAGACAGATCTACTGAAATATACTGACAAGGGGAGCAGTGGGCAAGACAGGAGAGGTCTGCCGCGCCATGTGGGTCACCTCCCTGGCCAGGGATTGAACTCGTGCTGCAGTGGCTGCAATAGTATCACAGTGTTGTGCTTTAAACCATTGCAACACCAGGGAGGGCCCCCAAAGGCAATTAGTCAATGGATCATTTTAATGAATTTAAGTAGCATGTAGAATAGGTATTACTCTTAGGACATTTTGACTCAACACTATATTAAGATTATCAAAGAGACCTGATCTCATCCTTCAGGAATTCATAAATTAAGATAGTGTAATTGTGAGAACATCTCTTGGCACAATGTGAGGGAGAACGGAAGAATTATTTTGAAGGAGAAAGGGCGGACCCCAATTTGCTGACTTTCAGAGCAGAGAGAGGATAACTATAGAGGTTTTCCTGGCAGAATTAATATCTTTCACTCTGACATATTCACTTGTAACCCCAGGGGATTTCTCCTTTTCCTTCCTTTGACTGATTCATAATGTTAGTCAGCTATTTTTGGGTATCAAAAGGAAGGGAAAAAAATCCTTTCAGTGACAAGCAAAAAGAAAACTCACTCCATTTCGAAATATAATCAATAAAATTAGTTGCTTATAAAAAGTGGCATTTACTTTGACAGTGGCACAGAAAATTAAATTATGGTACCACTAGTGGATTTTTAATAAATATCTAATTTTTAAAATCTCAATAAGTATAAAGACTTTCCTAATAATACTACATTTTTAATTTGTTTTCCATAAATTAATCTGATATTCTGTCTGTGAATAATCCTTCTCAGCTCTTCCCATCCACTGCTCCTGGGATTCAATCTTTGATGCGTGAATTCTATGAGACGGCAAACCCTACAAGAAAACCTGCATTGGTCCTAACCCAGTACCAGTCTCTTTTACATGTATTTGAACGATTTCAGCTCCTGAATAAAAAGGCACAATTACCTCCATTGGAATGGTAAGAGAGCCACAAATTTGAATTGTGCGATCCCAAAAGTCTCTAATCTAAAGATTGATTTCAAAAGCCTTTGCCTACATTAAAAGAAAGCAACACAAGGAAGTGTGTCCAAAAATTCATGCTCTGGAAACTAAGATTCTTTAAAGCATTGAAACCACAATAACTAGTGGTCTTCAAACACTGTAACAAAAACAAAAATCAACAGTGATTCAAGCCGCTAAAAAAAAATGTCTAAAATCAAAAGTTTCAATATAATTTCTACCTCTATCTCTTTCCCACTCTACCCATCTCTCTCCCTCTGTATATATCATATTGTATTTGTCTGTCTGCCTGCCTGACTGCCTGCCTGTCTGTCTGTCTATCTACCTACCTACCTACCTATCTATCTATCTATCTATCTATCTATCTATCTATCTATCTATCTATCTATCTATCTATCTATCTATCTATCT
>NW_004567106.1:54236089-54336440 GCF_000260355.1 Condylura cristata
CTATCTATCTATCTATCTATCTATCTATCTATCTATCTATCTATCTATCTATCTATCTATCTATCTATCTATCTATCATCTGCCTAAACTTGAAACACAAAGATATTAGGTGAAACTGGTTTTGTCCATCCGTCAGAACCGATTCCTTATGGGTGACTTTATTTTGGGCAAAACCTATCCAAATTTATAAATATATTCTGTCCCAGCTACAAGAGGTGAACTATAGATGCCTGTGTATGCAAGTCTGTTGGTATTTAATGTTTTGGTTGGGAGAAAGGGTCTTGACCTTGCATTTTCATTACTGTTCTAAAGAGGCAATGAGGGATGAAGAGGGAGACAGCCAGGTGATACATGGAAACCTTTCAGTTTGGTGAAAGGGAGCAACACCTAACATTCCATCAACTTCTCTTTTATGCAGCGGAAGTAAGGCAATGCCTGACTTTTCTCAATACTTGGAAGTAAGTACTGACAAATGCCTTGACAAAAGGCATTGTTTGAACACAAGTTTGAAGTACTACTATGGGTGAATACCCCCTTTCTTTTTGCACTCAGATGAACCTAGACTGTCTGCCATCAGCAATGGAAGAAGCACAAACTTGATGTATCACGGAGTCTACTTAAATATAGGTTATTTAATATAGGCCTGATATGTGCAAGCAGTTTTGGAAAGTTTGTTTTCCAAGAAGATTTTCTTATGCTCTTTATGTGTGAGAAAGTTAAGTAAATGACATCCTAAATTCAGAATATTGACTTTAATCCTAACCCAGACTGAGTTTCTTCCAATAGTGGAGCTTACCATGGTCACTATTGACTACATACATAAAGTGGTCTAAACTTAGACCAGCTTGGATTCAAACATCCCACCCTTAGAGTATCTTAATTACAGCAGATAAAGTTCACAAGTTACACAATATGACAGGTGTGTTTGTGCACCAAGGCTCAGAATCCAGATTCCCACGAGAATTTGGTTAAACCTAAATAGAGTAAAAATCTTAAAACCAATGTGTGTGTACTTTTTGCTAATTTTTACTTTAATTAATTGAAGTTATAAGTGTATTGTGGTAATCATGCTCCTTCCTTGAAAAATTTACATTTTGAAATCAAATAATTTATTTATAAAAATAATTGGACAACAGTATCCCCTTAGGATGCCTTTAATACAAAGTACCTAATTCAGCTGATAATTTCATTCCCCAAACTCAGTTTATTTGCATTTTAGCATTGAGCTTTTTCCAGTTTCATTTCTTTATGCTTCATATTAAATTCAGAGATTTTTCTGAAAAAAAAAAAGGCCTTGTATACAACCAAACTTTAGTTAAACAAATCTTAGCTTGTGCTTACTTTATCTGTTACTTCATTCTTTGAGAAGAGGGGGCTCTTTTAAATTAAGTCCTAGACAGTCCTAATTAATTGTCACCCTAATTACTTTGCCATATATCTCAAAGGAGAAAATGTCTCTTACAAACAGACTGCAGTAAAATCATCACACCTCCTTGCATTGACAATATTTTAAATTCCTTGATTCTTTTTCACTTTTTCCCCTTGATTCTTCTTAGTTCCTATCTGATGTTTATATTTTGAAAGAATTGAATATGCCTTATTCATCTCTTCTCTGCTACAGTGCCCAGCACTTAACTGGGACAAAAAATATTTATAAAATGTAATTTAACACAGACCATTGGATTTAATTCTCATAGCATTCCTGTGAAGTAACGCCAACTTTGTTATCTCCATTTTGCTGGGATATTCACAACACAACACAAGAAAGTCCTGTCACAGCCTGCCCAGTATTCTCTCATTGGGACCAGAAAGTTTCTGTCTGTAATTTAGATTATCTTGGTCTCAAATTTGAGGAATTAAAGGGCAATCTGGTGGAAAATTTAGTTATACAGCAGACAAATGTGGCCAATGCCAAGTTATAATGGGCCCTTACCATTCATTACTGTTAATCAAAGTTTAAGGCTAGAAGCCTTGGAAAGACAAAGGTCATTTTCTGCACGGTATACTCATATTTCTTGTATCTCACACACACACACACACACCCACACACACACACACACACACACACACACACACATCCTTCTCAGTCTGTGGCTCTGAATTGCCAAGCCTTCTTACTTCTCATTGAAAGACTGTAACTTTGGCCAATCAGATTCCAATAAGACTGTGTCTCTGAATCACTAGCGTTGGACATGAGCTTTCAGGAAGCCCTCACTCTTGGACTGAAGAAGGACTTTTGCCCTGGTTTTCCTCAAATGTGTTTCTGTTGATTAAAGTTGATGAGAGAGAAAGAAAAATACCGGATGGTTTCACTCATAGCAGGAGTATAATGGAACAGGCGAGAAAATAACAAAAATAATGAACAACCATAGACCAGAGACATTCTGTGGGGGTGGAGTGGGGAATGGGATCAAAAACGGGGGAGGGGGGGAAGGGAGGGAAATGCACGGGACTATGGTGGTGGCACAGGGGTGATTTGGTGATGGGAAACCCGTAGGGATTACAATTGAGATGAAAAAAAAAATGTGAAAAATGATGTAAAAATAAACTTTTTAATAAAAAAAAAAAAAAGTTGATGAGCTTTCCAGCCACCTCAATGGAAGCGAAATGACCAGTTTGGAAGAATGAACTCCAGTGTTTCTTTGTGTTCATCAAAATAACTGTGCACCTCCCCGCCAAGATAGTGTGCTTGAGGTACTTTGCATGAATGTTGTCCAGTTCACGGCTCCGCTGTTTTTTGGCATTGCCTTTGCAGGAATTCTTTCACAGAGAATGTGACCATCGAGAAACCACAAGTGTCCTTGGATGCAACTGAAAATAAAAAAGGTAAAAAGAAATAGTTCGGCTTAGGTCAGCATGAAATAAGACTTTTAAAATGCACAAAAATGTTTAGCTGCATTAGCAATCAAAATTGATTAAACTAAGAAATGTTATCTCCCTTCAAATTTGGAAAAAAATTTCCTCTTCAAGAGAATAGGGAGAGTGCAGGCATCTACGCATTCTCTTGCTGCTGGCTGTGTGTACCAATTAGATGAAACGTTCCAGTGACTATTTACTACACACAAGAAAAGATTTAAAAATTATTCTTCCATATTAGAAATTATGCTTCTACATATTTATTGTAAGGAAAAACTTAAGGATAGACCAAAAAATTATACAAAAGATTAATAGGAGAAAAAAAAAAAAAAACAGAAAATGCCTGCAGTACTAGTACGGAGTGGGTATGTAAGTTAAGTGGTATGAATAAATATAAATAATAAATTATTTATTTAGATAAGTAAATTAAGTGGTCATCAGCCAATAAAATAATATAAAGACACCCCAATGTTTTGAAGAATATTTTTGACATACTATTTAATGAAGAATTGACTCTAAGCAACACAGTCTGCAAGGAAATTTAATGCCCATTTTTATTTTCTCACTTACATTTTCTCTTTCTTTCCTTCCAAACCTCATATGTAAGCTTCATGTGATAAAAGAGCTATTTCTGATTTTAAGATGAAACAATTAAGAGAAATATCATTTTTCCTTCCAAAAGTCATCTAACTAGCTTTTTGTCAAAAGAAAAAGAAAATTCTAATGTTAAGAGTAAAACAGACTACTAACGTGTCTATACTTTAAAAAAAAAAAAGTGCCTAGTTTTCTATTGCAAATCAGTTTCTATTCCATTGTCTTTGTTCTCAATACGTAAATACAAACCCCCTTACCTCCTTCAACAATAACAGTAGTGACCCCCAGAGGTGTCTGAAAAATTCAGATCCGTTGAATCAAAACCTCCGAAAAGAAGATGCAATAGTCTGTATTTTTACCAGCCTTTTCACTGAGTCTGAGTCTCCGTAAGGCCTAAGAACCACTAATTCACTAGAATCAGATAGAATAGGAATGCATCAGCAGATACAGAATAAGCGCTGATAAACCGCTGTCCTGATTCTCTTTCTCTTACCATTTCTTCCTTTTCAAATATTTAAAACTGCAGCTCTTTGAGTTTGTTTGTTTGTTTGTTTTTAAGATTTATTCATTTATGCATACAGAACTGGGGCACAGGCCAGAGGTGTGGGGAGTGAGAGCATTCACCAGAGACAGAGTGGAGAGCGGAACAGGCAGATTGACAAAGTACACTGCTGAGGGGAGTTGCGGGCGGGTCAGGAGAGGTCTGCCGCGCCATGTGGGTCCCCTCTGGGGCAGGCGGGGATCGAACTTGCACTGAAGTGGCGGCCCACTTGCAGTGCTGTGTCCTAGTCCACTGTGCCCCCAGGGAGGGCCCTCTTTAAATGTTTTTTATTCTTTGGTGTGTGCCATAAATATTCATTGGGGACTGTTTTAGAAAGATGTTTGATTGAATGCAGAAGCCAGAGTAAATATCAGTTGGGCCAACTTGATGCAATTTCTGTATTTCTAATGACTTGGGAAATTATAAACAGCAGATCCCAGATTCGAATCACCATAGATCTATTTGTAGCAAAGGATGACATTTACATTGTACATTTTTCTCCCTTAATTTTTTTATTTGAAATAATCCTCTAATCTTCTGAGATTTAATAAAATAATTTTTAATTGTAGTTTTCCACTGAATTTCAAAGTGCTTAGTGATGTAATAAAAGTTGACTACATATGTGTTTGATCAAATTATCCTATTTGAGATTTCAGAATTTGTACTCTTTTCATTTTGGTTAATAGTTGTCATCTTAAATTTACATTTTTTGTTTTTTTAGTGGTGATTCCAAAATTTCTGAGTGACACCAAAGAAATACACTGTGATAATGGTGAGTTCCAATTAAAGTGTTACGAACATATAATTAATACTTAGGCACAACAGCTTTGAATAAATTATCACTTTATCATATTTGGTATCCTTAGACTACGTCTATAATTTAAGTTAAAAGATTTATGCATGAGGTAATAGCTATTTTTGCCTGCAAAAGACATTTTTAATTTTCTATTTTTAAACATGAAATGTGATTGAGGACAGAGACTTGCAAAATTGTTTCAAGAGGCTCTAAGTGTTAAGAGCTGGGGTGCAGGTCAGAGATGCAGGGGGTGACGGGGTGAGAGAGTCCACCAGAGACAGAGTGAGGAGCAGAACAGGCAGATACAATGAAAAACATTGCTGAGAGGAGCAGCAGGTGAGACAGGAGAGGTCTGCTGTGCCATGTGGGTCACCTCCCTGGCTGGGGATCAAACTAACACTGAAGCTGCTGTGACAGGCTTCATAGTGCTGAGACTTAACACCTCGGGCCACCAGGGAGTCCCCTACTGATTGATTTTTAGGGTCTTATTCCACCACAGTGGTTCTCTTTCTGCCAGATTATTAATGTAATGGACAATCCTTGAATAAAATTTTCCTATAACAATTGAGAGCTTTGAAGCCAATTTTAAATTTACTTTCTTAAACTTTATGGATTTTTACCAAGGTGTGATCAAGAAAAATTGTATTTTAGAGTATATATTTCAAATAGTATCTAGACTTTCTGTTCATTATTCATCAAGTAGTCTTACAAATCTACCATTCTAGAGAGTTTACTTACTTTTCCCACATCGCAAGCTATTAATTTCCTGAGCTGGATCACAAGGAAGATTTTGATATTCATTATTCAAAGTTTATGAATCATCTTAATATCATATAATAATATGATGGAAAAAATAAGAATTCTGCTTATCAGTTTTATTTTTTAACAATAAATAAATTTACAAATAAACATATTTTTGCTAAAACAAGCTCTTAGATGATTGAGCCTTTCACAAATAAAAAAAAATTTGTGGCAAAATATTAAAGCTGAAAAAAATAAAAATGTAGGATGAAGGCCTAATTTATTATAAATAAAACTCTCCTAATTTAATGATGCCTAATTTGTATCATCTAAAATGCAATTTAATTTACTCATTATTTTAATATTACTCAAATCACAGTAGACTGGTGGGTTCTTTGGTCATGTAGTTCAAAAGCATCAGCAAATATATCCAATTAATGAAAAATAGCAGTGAAAATAAGTATATCCAATTAATGAAAAATGCCATCTATTCCTTCTGTTATTCCCTCCCTGCATTTATCATTCATTCTCGTACTCCAGAAAATTATATGCTACTCAATTCCCCTGCGAGACTGGCACCCACAGTGTAGAGGGAAAGGGTCTAGTGTGAAAACTAGGAGCAAGATGAGAATCAACATTTCTTGAGTGCCTTGTGTGTGCCTGACTTGGGGTTACATACACCATCAGGAAAGTCACTTTGAAAGGCTCCTATTTTCTCACTTTGAAATGAAGTGATTGAATGGGAAGATCTCATTTTTTTTCAGCTCCCAGGTAACATGGTGCAGAGGTTATGAACATGATAGATAACGCTCTTCCACCTTGTTCGTGTTTTTCTGTGGATATAAACTAGTCCTACCAGGATCTTCACAATTTATCTTCCTACTTTTATGGTATCATAGAAGATTAGAGAAATAACTTGATGATGCCTCAGAACAGGTGGGATTATCTTTTAGTGTCTAGGCTCTTCTCATGTATGTTATGAATTATGATCATGCCTCAAGAGGGCAATAAAATTCTGTGGTTAAAAGAAATCCATTAAAACAATGAAAGCTTCAAACAGCTTTCCCAGGTATACTTGCCAAATAGGTTAAGCAGCCTGTGACCACCATACCTCACGCTGGGTCCTGCGTAGATCTAAGGTGAGCTGGCCTGAGACAAGTTGGAACTGGACTGGGAAGCATGCCAAGGAAGCACCAGGTGTCTGGAGGCAGTAGCACTGATGATTCAGTTGAGGATGATGGCAGAAGCAAATCAGTTTTCAGGCAGGGGTCTGGGATGCAGCAATGAAGGCTGAGGTAGAGTTTCTGATGAAACCAGAAATAAGCACTTGTTAAACTCTTGCATAAGAGGATGATTGCAGTTTTGTCTTAGCGGGGCTGAGCTTCAAGGTTGTCATATTGAAATATCCATATCAACAGAGAGTATAAACTGAAGAAAAATGAATTATTAGTGACCACTTTAAAAACAGATATCCTTTTATCAGCGCTTCTCAGAAGGGAAGGTAAGAGGGAGGTGGGCAAATCAGGACAAAGGGAACAATTTCTGGTGAAGGGTAGATTTGGATTTTTAGTGGTGAACTGAATGTAATATATACACATGTAGATTTTCCTGAAAGAAGGCCTGAAGCTTATATAATTCTATAGTGCAATGCTACTTTCATTAAAAAAAATCCTATTAAGTAAGGGTACATCTTTTCTGTGACTACTGTTTTGAACAATTATTCATTTACCTGGTCCTGAACTTGAAAGTGTAGGTGTTTAAATTCCCTCTTCTGCCTAGAAAATAGTTCTCTTGAAAGCATATTCTTTTCCCCTGAACTCCAGCTTATTTAAAGTGTGATGTTGAGTTTACAGTCTCCACTTGAATCAGATTTCACACCCAACATAGCCTGTGTTTACTCTGTCTCTCTGAGTACTTTAAACAGAATATGTTGGAGGGAAAAATTGTTGATGAAAAATCTGTGTATTAATAATAAGTGCTTCATTTTGAATTAAAAGTTGTGGTTCTTTTCAGGATGAAGTCTAATAATGCAATCTCACCCTTGTTCTTTTCTTTTTCCTTTATTATATAACATTTCAAGGGTTGCTATGACCCCTGAAATTATAGATGGTATACTCACATCTAATATCTAGATAAAGTCTTTACTAACAAGTAAAGTGAATTCAGCAGATTAACCCAATTCAATTCATCGAGTTATTCAACCAAATTGGCTAGCTGTTTCTTTTTTCCAATAAGTCTTTTTCCTACAATAAAATTATCATCTGATACATTATTATTATTGTTCCTAATTTATATCAGTAGTTTTTTTCTTCCATGGTTGAGGACACTATGTATGGTAGAACAGAAATATATAGGTATATTTTTCTTTTCCCCCATTTTCATTGTTTTAGGATATGATGAGTTATATTAAGATCTCCCAAATTTGTTTTCAAACCTAGAGCAAAACATCCATAAGGTGGGTGTTATTCATAGCCATGAATTTAGGAGTGCATCTCTCCAGACATCTAAGAAATACCATACTAATGGGAGATGGTGGTGGAGAGGAAGATAACTCCACTGTTGCTTGAACTGGATTCAGAGGTGAAGAGAACTCATTAAAAATCGAAGATAAACCGTCAGATTTGATTTTAGAAAAATCTTTGTAATATCTATACAGGAAAAACAATTAACAGGATAATCTACTTTTTAAAATTTCAATTGTATAGTTTCCTACAGCAAATCCTGTCATTTTTTTTTGTTGTTGCTGTGTTGCTAAACATCATTGGACATTTATTTAAATGTAATGCAAGGCTCCTTTCATTTTTATCAGTGTTTCTATTTGTAAGAAAAATGAAAATAATGTCATAGGTATATATACAGTCATGGCTAACTTGCAGTGTTAATGTATAAAAAAAACATTTTACTCCAAAGTAGCTTTGCAAATGCCTTGCAAAGAAATATTAATGAAAAGATTGTCCAAAAATGCTTCTTAAGAGGCAACAACATTCCAGCAAAGACAAACTTCAAGTTACCCATGACTCGTACATGTCCTATGAAGTTATTTTCCTTTTTTCTCCCAAATAGAATCACTTAAAAAATAACTTAGAATCAAGTCTGAAGTAACTTGCTGGATTCTCACAGGCTTAGACAGAGTATATGGATTTCTCTTTCATGCTTCAGGGTACTTGCTGAGATTGCGGTGGCCCCAGGGAGGTCCCAGCATGCTCTGCGGATGTTTCTGTATCTGACTGTTTGGTGTAATATTGGCATTCACTCTTCCCTCCACCCTGCTGCCTCTGAGCTACTATGTCAATGCAATGGCAGTTTAATACCATTCGCCAAAAGAAATTTTTCCCATCCCTGCTGGCATCCTTCTGTCACCACTCCATTGAGCCATCACTCTCCTCTACACAGTTGCTAGATATAAGCAGTAAATGCCGTGACAATGTTATCAATCCACCAAAGAGACATTTTCCCACCTTCTGTGCCTTTAAAGTTTTAAAAGGTGAGCAGAAAATATCATCTGTCTAAAACCAACTAAAGGCAACAGCTGTTACATGAAGCAAAGTCTACCAAATTTGACAAACAGAAAATCCAGCCGAAGTCACAAATCAACTCTGATCAGAATGGCAAAAAGAAAATCAGCAGTGAGGGCTAAAGGTTGTTCAAAGGAATATTTTTAAAATAACACCGTAATCATAATATAATTTTAAGCATTATCCATTTCACAGTTGTCTTTTCTGTGTTCTTGTGTGTGTGTGTGTTTTTTAAGATAAAGATACACAATGTTATATCAAGCAGATCTTCACACATCCGAAATTGGAGCTAAATCCTGAATTTAATCCAAAGATCAAAGATTATTACTCTGAAGTCCCATTTGATGTGGTCACGGTGAGAATCGGAGCAGAGGCTTCGAAGTGTCAGTGCAAGGTGTGCCTGCAGGAACCCGCGGGACCCAGGTATGGGAGGCTGCCCAGGGGAGATGGCAGACTGGCAGGCGTATAGCGCATGGGCCCTTCAAAGAGGCCCAGCTCAGGGGTTGATTATTTCATAGGCATGTTGACAAAATATATGGACATACTAGCACTCGTTTTTCTAGCCTCAGTGGGATTTTTTCTACTGACACTTTTGAGAATTGCCAACTCCTTTTGTTCGTAATTTGAAATGAAGCATAGATCTTCATACCTTCTGTGTTTTCTGGCAGGGCAGACACTGATGAGCCAGCTCGGGAAGGGGATGTGCTTGGTTCCCCTGGGAGCTGAGAGTATTAGTGCTAAGAAAAGAGTATGCCCATCCTGGGCCTCAATCTGACACTACCACGTCTTTGGGCAATTTGTTTCCCAGTTCTGTGTCATGTGCTCTATATTTTTCAATTGTATTAAGTTGTGTTGAATGAGATAATGTAGGACACAATTGGGTGAATAAATAGCTCCCTTCCCTGTACTTGAATGTGACTTGATGTCCCACATAACTCTTGGCATAACAACGTACTGTGGAAGGGTTCATTCCCCCCAGCACCACATTTTGGGTTTCTTATGTGAATGTACAGATGTTATTTCTTGTTTACATAGATTATCAGTGTTTAATAAGTCACTGAAGAATGAATCCATTTGGTCTGAATAAATATCTACCTCTCTCTTTCTCTCTCTGTCTGGCTCCAGCTTTGCCAACTACCCTCTAGGCTTAGGCATGAACAAAATCTCAGTGCTTGTGGTGGATGAATCTTCACCACAGGGTGAGAATCTGATCACGTACAAACTCACCATCTATCGGGAAGACCGGCCAAGTCTACCCTTGTTTGAAGACTTCACAGCATGTGGTTTTGTGCAAGTAAGTAAACTTTACCTTTGTACTTGGATTGAATTGAGAATGATCTGCTAAGCAGGTGAAAAATGCCAAATGGAAATTGTAAGGAAAAAAGGAATGCTTTTATACCCAAACTCTGGTGTCATTTCAAAAGCGCAGGTATTCATCCCATCACGATTTTCTCTTTGATGGGGTGTCTTCTCCATGTACTTCTTGTATTTGGTGTATTTATTGTGGTTAATATTGCAAAAATAAATAAATAAATAAAAAAGCCAAAGTGCTCACACTTACCTAAGTAATTGGTTTTACATTTCCCTTCTAAATTGTGCTGTTTCCTGGATTTATTCTTGAATCTACTTTTAAAATTTTAAACTAGATTCAGTGAATTTTTTTAAATAATATAATAGCTTGCTTTTACATCATTTTGTGCATTTTTCCATCTCAGTTGTAATCCCCATGGGCTTCCCATGACCAGATCACCTGTGTGCCATCACCATAGTCCAGTGCATTTCCCTCCCCCCACGGTTTTTGATCCCATCCCTACTCCACCTCATAAAGTATGTCTGGTATATAGCTATTCATTATTATTATAATTTCTCGCATGGTCCATTATACTCCTGCTATAAGTGAAACCACCTGTTATTTTTCCTTTTCTTTCTGGTATATTCAGTGAAATTTACTTTAAAGAATTAGAAGAAACCTTATGAAGCCATTCTAGAAAAAGGATGCCAGATGATGGAGATTAAGTTGTGTGGGTAGATGGCCTCATCCACTATCATACTCCATCATTCCCACAGGCTGCTGTCTAGCTATGGGTACCACATAACCAGTCTGCACCCCCTGCTGATTTTCCAAAGGATGAATGGGGCCCCAGGACTTTGTTTTTGTTTGGCGTTTCTCTTCTGTTTTTTTCCCTCTATTAGAAATGTTCGTATAACCTGCCTCCCGCCATCTACCCTCATTTCAGGTGGCTCCATCATACCATACCTATTGCTTAACTCAGGAAGTATCATTGTAATGTGTGTCTTGGTCTTGGAGATTTATTTGCTGCTGGTACCTTTGGAGCTCAGAGGGTTAACAAAAGGGAGAGATGACCATCTGGGTCTCAGTGAGGAAGATGGATACCATGTTTTCTTAAATATAGTGGCCATTTACAGTGCAACAGGTCTTCCAGGAACATGTTGTTCATTATCATTTCAAAAACAACATTGATAAGGAAAAATGATCCAAGGAAGACACTGAAATACAAACAAACAAACAAACAAACAAACACTATTCTAAGATCTGTTCAGTTAATGTTCTATTAAGGACATTAAATGAGAACTTCCTATATCCGCACCCTCTTTCCCTCTACCACTGCTGTCTCATCCATTTCCAAGAGTTTATTACTGTCTTGTAAAGGGACCCATTACTGAGATTTTTATTTTTCTAAGAAATGCCCTCTATAAGTTATGAATTACCACTAATTCCAACAGAATTTCATATTGGTTTAGAACAGGACAGAACTGTAATTCTGAGATGGTAACAAGTGTAGTTTTTTAAATAAGAAAAGAGAATTTCATGGTTATGAAGAAATGGGATCAACTAAGTCAAGTAAGTTCCTTTATGCTACTTTAAATGGCAGGGCATTAAATATAGCAGGCAGCTTTTCCAGGATTATTTGATAACTTTTAATGCAATAGCTACTAACATTCTTGTTGGACATAGTTTAGGGAGCACTGTGCTTGACTATGGTGAAAATTTCAAAATATGGTTCATTCTGTTCTCTTGGCTTTTTTTGAGTTGCTATAGCTCAATCTTTTTCCAAATTGGAAATGAATTAAAAAGTATTTCTCACTTTATAAAACTCATATATTTAATTTTATTTAAAAAATTCTATGGATGACTACATTATTAAATTGGTCAGTAAACCTGACTTTTATATAGTATTAAAAAAGTAAAAGGACTTTTATAGAAGTATATCATAAAGTCTAAAAAGGAAAATAAAACCTCTATACTAAGACATGAGTGAATGTAGTTTTACTTTAAACTTGTCACCAGTGAGGTTTATATTACTGTATTTTTTCTGTATCTTTGAAATAGAGCTTTGTTGTCCACAACTGACATGGGTGTATTCTTCGAAGTCACTCAAGACGTTCATATGATATGATTAACTAAGAAACGACTCATTCTTTATTCTGTTGTCAAGCCCATTGAATGGGTATTAATATTTTAATATAATTTTTTTCACTTTCTAAGTATTCACAAAAGGGCAAAATCCTTGTACTGAATCATTATTATCAACTTTTTCAGGAGTATCTGTTCCTTCCCAGTGGTCAGTTGGAGAAACCTTTGCATTTTGAATGTAATTCTATACAGGGGAACTATCTAGGGAGAGGCAGCAGGAATGGGAATGTTATCATGAGTAGGGGGCATTGGAGAGGTGGAATAGGCAGGATTTGCCTGCTTCTCTCTGGTTTGTCACTCCACTGCTCTTTTTTTTCTTTTTTTGAAGATTTATTTATTTATGCATACAGAGCTGGGCTATAGGCTAGAGGTGCAGGGGCAGTAAGAGACTTCACCAGAGACAGAGTGGGGAGCATAACAGGCAGATCGACAAAGTACACTGCTGAGGGGAGCAGAGGGTGAGACAAGAGAGGTCTGCTGCGCCATGTGGGTCACCTCGGGGGCTGGGGATCAACTAGTTTGCAGTGCTGCGTCTTAACCCCTTGAGCCATGAAGTAGGGCCCCACTTCGTTGCTCTTATGATACTGCTGTGGTTCAATTCTGGCTCTTTGTTGAACCAGAATCTGTCCCTATGATTGTCCCTGACTTTGTCCATATTTATCTCCCTTATTTCCAGTTCCATTTTGCAGGTTGATCAATAGCCTCAAGAACTCTCTATCATAGTTTGTGTCAAGAGTGGCAAGCTGTGCATGCTTTGGTCATTCCTGTCTCTCCTTGCCAGCCCCTGATTTTTCCAGATCTGTGTTCCATTATTTGTGTGTTTTATGTTTCTGCTCACCTGATCTGAGCTGACCTGTTACTCTTCCCTAGACACACCTCCCAATTATGTGACACTGGCCACACTGTCCCTTCCCACTGGAAACTAAAAGGAGTTAATTGGATGATAATTCTGAAAGGTGTACCTGGGATACCACAGATGTATAAAGTAATTCTCTAAAGCTCAGAACTGCCCAGAGGATAATAGTTAAAATGAGGTCCATTGACCAAGTCCCAGGCCCTGTCCTTACATTTTTAGTCTTTTAAATCCTTCTGACATCTCTGTAGATGGAATTCTATTACAAACCCTAGGTTTTGGAGGGGTCAAACCCATGTATCAGAGAGGGAAAAGAAGTTGCCCAAGGTTCCACAGCCAGTGTTAGGACTTGCCTTCCCCCAGGGTCCCTGGAAACCACTCACCTCTCGGTTAGCTCCATGGGGGTGGTCATAAGGTGGGATCATACATTATGCTGCCTTCTCATCTTGGCTCTCTTCACTTAGCAATCTGGGGTGTTTTTTTTTTCCATGTCTTTTCATGTTTTGAAAGCTCATTTCTTTTAAGCACAAGCATTCTTTTGAGTAGTATTTATAATAACTAGAAGCTGGAAATAATTCATTGAGATGAACAAACTCAGTATCTTACTATTAAGTTACCTTAGAATTAATCACTGATACACACAAACATGGTAGATTCTTCAATCATTGATCTGTAGATTTTTATGTATTTAGAGTGAACAATGTGCTTAAAGTTTGTGCACTTTACAATGTGAAATATGTATAAAAATATGGGCTATATAAAAATTACATAGATTGTATATAAATACTTCACTCATACAAGCAATAAGTATTGATAGGGCAGTATGATATCTTCAAAAACATGCCTCTTTTCTCAAATGTTGATGAGAAGTCAATGATGTAATTAAAGAATAATTATATTAGGAATTTATTAGTGTAATATGAAAGAAAATACTAGAAAATTCTGTAGAATGCATCCTACAGTTGATTACAGTAAGTATTTCAGTCATTTCTAAAAATCCTTTCTGGGCCTTTCTTTTTTGTTCACTATGTTCCCACAACAATCCCATTTTTCACAACATGGAAAAATATCTAATAATCACTAGTATTTTCTAGCCTTCCTTTTAGAAACTGTCACATGGGTGCACAGATAGTGAATAAATAATGTAGATTGTTTAAGACACTTAACTAGGCCAGAGTGACCTCACAGAGTAGAAGAAGTCAATAGCAGAAGCAGGATTTTCTCACCATAGGCTCCAGTTAAAAGTCTAATCCAGAGACCTTTCCCCCTTCTTTCTCTTTTATGTTAATCTCATTAGAGTCTTTAGGTTTCACTGCAAGCTGATACCATGATGAAGTTTAGAACACAAAGAGTGAAGGATAAAATTTCTAATCTCCTATCAGTTCTCATGTATTTGAGAATTTCCAAATTAAGGTAATAGCTAAACAAATATACTTTATGAGACTTAGAAACTTTTGGTCTTCCAAATTGTTTTTTCTTCTATGTTAATAACCATAGTGCCTCACTGTATGCTGAAGATTCAAGTCCAGAGTTGAACTGCTGCAGACTAAATAATAGGCAGTTCTATCGGAATCCCCAAAGTCTATACTCAGGAATCTTAAAGGAAATAAATTAAATTTTAATTACATTTCATTTGTTGGTTAAGGGAAAAATTTGCAAGTCCTAGTTACATTTCAAATTAGATTTGATTAATTTGATTAGATTAATGGTCATCATCATTAAATTTTAAATAAACATAAATAACTTAAAAATGTAAATCCAATTTTCATTAATCAAGTCTCCTAATTTTTCTTCCCCATATTCTCTCACCTTGTGAACAGCAACTATTCATTTTACTGAAAGACAAATAGTGAAGAACAAGCAAATGTAAGACTTATCAGTCAATTAAAATATCAATTACTATGATATTTTGGTGAATAATAAGGTAATTTAATCATTTTGTTAGACACTTGTATCATTTATATGATCAGGCATTATTAAGCACCTACTTAGCCATAATTAAGTATTGGAATTTAGAGTCTGTTTCTAAAAATATTACCAATTGGAATTTGTACACAGTTGCCACAGAGAAAAAGAAGTTTAATTTAAATGCATGGTATAACACAACAAGATTTGCACCACACTTGGCATTATGATATTGGGGCAGCTTAATTCCTTGTTTGGGGGTGCTATACCATACATGGCAGGCTGTCTTATAGCATCCCTGGCCTCTGAACACTGGCTTCTAGTATTTCCTCTCACCTTTAACTTATAACAACCAAACTTTCTAGATACTGCCAAATCAAACCCAGTTGAGAACTACTAAGAGAATCTGTGCTTCTACTCTTCAGAATTTACTAGAATTGTGATGATTAGGGAAGTAAATCCTTCAATACTAAATATAGACAATCATTCTTACCTTTGTCATCCTTTTTTAAAAAATAATTTTTGTAGTCGTTGATACTACTCTGATAGCTCATATTCTGCTCATTAATTTGTCATTTTTTGGTCTAATGTAATTATAACCAGAAAGATGTATTTAATTATAGAAAGCCTGATTCGTAATGAAACATAAAAATGTCATATAACATACCAACACTGTAGTTTCGTTTTGATTTACCCAAAGATATAGTAAAGTTGTACTGTTAGGAAGAAAGATTTAGAAGGTAATAAACTGTTATTATAGCTGGAATATGTCATGCTTAGCAATTAATAAAATATATTGATGTTCTAAAATACATATGGGGAAATATGTCTTAATATCTCATTCCAACTCCAAAATTTTGACATGGAAAACAATATAACATCCACAGAAATTGATTTGTATAGATGATCTGTGTTCTCATATACATTTTGTCCCCAAAGAATTTCGCCAGAATAAAACCATAAATAAAATGTATGGAAAGATCATATAGCAGAAGCAATGAAGACTACATTTCATAGATCCATTTTTTTAGAAGCAGTTTTTATTTTAAAATAAATTGTACTTAATAAGGGGAAAATACAAAGGTAAGAGAAAATACCCTTGAAAAGAGAACTATCCAGCATTTACTACACATTTAAAACTGACATTTGCTGCTTTATTTAAAAAAAGACATTAGCAGTCTGGATGCTGAGTTATTAAATGATGTGTGAATAACTCCAATTATAACATTTGGAAATACTTTATCATTTTCCACTTATTTTTCATAAGTTTTCAGAACCACAGAGGACTCTTACAAAGCAACTAAGCAATAGTTGCCTAACATCTTAGCAAATAGTCTTGATACAAGAATATTGTTTAGTAAAAACCTTTGTTTTTATTTAATAAAAACCTTTGTTCATTTCCAAGTTGTAGCATTGATTCAATACTCATTTTCTTGGTTTTGAATTATAATGCCTCTGTATACCAGAGAAATGTAATTTCAGTTTTCAACACTAGAGTGTGTTTTAGGGAAATACTCTCAGCCAGCAAATGTGTATAAAGTGTCTGTATTTTGTTCTTAGGAATATTCCAGAAGCTTGAGAGCAGCAGCAGTGGTGGTGGGCCAGAAGGGAGACCAGAATTACTTCCCCATCTTACTTAATGTCCCCAACCCAGGCATAGGTAACTTTTTTTTTTTTTTAAGATTTATTTGTGAATACAGAACTGGGGTACAGGCCAGAGGTACAGGGGCAGTGAGAGGATTCACCAGAGACAGAGTGGGGAGCAGAACAGGCAGATCGTGGAAGTACACTGCTGAGGGGAGCAGCGGGCGGGTCAGGAGAGGTCTGCCGCGCCATGTGGCGCTCCTCCAGGGCAGGCGGGGATCGAACTCGTGTGGAAGTGGCTTTAGCTTAGTGCAGTGCTTTAACCTGCTACGCCACCAGGGAGGGCCAGGCATAGGTAACTTTTATTCTCCTCTCCTTTCTTAACATATGGAGAAACTAAAACTTTTTAGAAACATGCCCAAGTTCTGTGGAACCCGTGTAATTAGTGGGCAGAGGTGGGGTTGATTACAGGTCTCGCAGACTTCAGCTCAATCTGTACTT
This sequence comes from Condylura cristata, assembly GCF_000260355.1. Taxonomy (NCBI): domain Eukaryota; kingdom Metazoa; phylum Chordata; class Mammalia; order Eulipotyphla; family Talpidae; genus Condylura; species Condylura cristata. The sequence goes on from NW_004567106.1 coordinate 54,253,412, forward strand.
TACTCCAAAGCATCTAAAACCTTCTTTGTACTTGCAATCTAATTGACTGATTTGGGAAATTCATTTAATCAGAAGCCAACCTGCCAAGATTTCATTAAAGACTTTCCCCATGGTTAAGTACAGTGGTTATTTTAATAATGTTCTAGAATCATTGCAAAGTACTGAGGTCTTCCTGATTTTTTATTTTGGTGGGGAGGGGTAGTTATAACAGAATCGATCCTTTAATAATATTTACTAGGAAATTTTAGAGTTAACAGATAATATTTTATTACACAAATTATATAGTCTAGTAACTGACTATTTATTGACACTCAATTCTTTTTAAAAAAAACATTTATTTATTACATAGAAGAAGTGGGGTATAGGCCAGAGGTGTGGGAGTGTGGGGGAAGATTCACCAGAGACAGAGTGGAAAGTGTAATAGGCAGATTTGCTGAAATACACTGAATCTCTTGTATGCAGAAATAAATAAATCTTCGGGGGAAAAAAAAAGTTAGAGTGGGTGCTTGGGCTGTTCCTGGGGATTCCTTCCTGGTCATCCAGGGTCTTAGACACCTCTGCCTTTATGATTCCCTTCGTTCATGAACACAATCTTTAAAATGAGTTTTTACAACTGTATCACTATAAATGTCAATACATTAGTATATATAGATTTGGTTGGCTGAAAGTTCATTTTTCCTTCCAGTCATAAAGGGTATTTAAACATGTGCCTGGGCCCTAAAGTGCTGTGTGCCAGAGGCACCCCTGGAGACAGACATTCCCCTAGACCTTTGCTGCTCTCTGAACGATCTATGCCTGTTATTATCTATAGCTGAGCTGCGGCCCTTCTGTCACTTTTAAATTAACTGCCTTTAATTTAGGCACTTAGCTTTTTGCTGGTACTTCAGTTTCCATGTTCATGGACTGAGCAACCCTCCCCAGCGTGTTCAAGAGCCCGTTGCTCCCAGGGGAATGAAGCTGGTGGTTTGCACAACCAGGCTCCCTGATGCAGGGCCCTTTTCATGGCACTGAAGGCTTGGGGATTTTTGTTTCATCTTCAGTGTTCTCACAAAGTGAGCCCAGATGACAAGAGTGTGTTCTGTAATTCATAATCTGTTTTAGCATAATCTATTTGCTGTAAATGGTCTTTCTGAGTTGGTGAAAAAGAATAATGTTAAATACCTCACGAGTGACTGTAACTTATGGGCAGATAAATTGCCACTTAAATGAATACTTTTGCTGAGCACATCTGTTCTCCTTGTTTCACCAAGTCACATCTGCTTCCTTTACAAAAAGAAGCAAACTTTTCCTACCATTATCATAGCAATGCCAATACATTTTGGAGAAGTGGATCTCTTTGGCTTCTGACAGGATATGGGGATGTTCCCTGTAGGTACTGACTGAATACACTAATTTTCTTTTAAAGTTAATGTATTGCCATTTTAAGGATTTTCTGATTTCTCAACTGGACAAGTCAATTGAAAATAGCCCTGAAAGATTTTTAATAAGAATTTCTCTTAGAGTAACTAGATTTCCAATGTGGTATGTGAAACTTTGAAGGATATCATGCTTGAAGTAGTAGCAGAAAAGGGGAATCTCTCTTTTAAAAAAATATTTATGTATTTATTTACTTATGCATACAAGAACTGGGGTACAAGCTAGAGGTACAGGGGGTGACAGGGTTCACCAGAGACAGAGAGGGGGGCAGACCAGGCAGCTCTACTGAAATATATGGCTGAGGGGAGCAGCAGGTCAGACAGGAGAGGTCTGCCACGCCATGTGGGTCCCCTCCCTCGCAGGAGATGGAACCATGCTGCAGTGACTGAGGGTAGCCTCATAGTGCCATGCTTTAACCCGTTGTGCCACCAGGGAGCGCCCAGGGAATCTTTTTTTAAATAACTCCAGTTCCTACTATATACTTCTTTGTGGACTTTAATAGTTCCAAAGCATCCCTAGATCTTTTATCCCTTTCATCTTCTTCCCCATTTCTCAAGTCCAAACTAACTCCAGCGATAGTACTTTCCAGGATCATAAAAGAAGGTAGTGAGAGGGGAAGGGTCAGAGGTATGTTAGGAACTTTCATAAGTCTACCTGCCACTACCAAACCAAGTAGCGACTTATTTTATAAATGTGATTGTAGTTCCACCAAACAACAGAGTTACCTCTCGAGAGGTCAAGTTAAAGTAAGACATTCCTGTGTTTCCTAAATCGTTTTAGAGTCAACAGTGTGTCTTGAATATCTCTTGAGTCTTGGTCCCTTGTCTCAAGAAACAATTACATACATACATACCAACTACTTACGCAGTTTCACAACTATAAAAACTCAAGGTAAAAAATTCTTATTCTAGAATCTCATCATCTAAAGCAGCATATTACTGATAGTGACCGACATAATATGTGTGTTATCATTTTTGGCACAAATATACATGATTGAATTGTATTATTTCATATGTAGTTTTAATGATAAGGAAATCAGCATCGATATAGCATCATTAGAGTTGTGTGGTCTTCAGTGACCTCTCTTCACACAGGGAATTGTTCACAAACATAACTCTCAAAGCAAAATGCCATCAATCCTAATGCCTTATGAATAGACGTCTGTGAAGAGCTACCTAGCCATGGCTTTCTTTCCATGAGCTCAGAAAGTGGTGTGAGTTGTAGGTGATGGTGGTCCTGAAAAGCACAGGGAAATGGAATGATATGTCATTTGGACTATTTAGATTGCCCTCATTAGTCAAAGCCATTGATGTGCTTTCTTTCAACAGGCTGTAACAAACTGGGCTATGTTCAAAGGCAGGTTGGCTCAATGTTTCAATTAGGTAATGCTGAGAAAATGTCCACATGCTTTTGACCAACTGTAACATTTCCTTGAAGAGGCCTGTGTTGTAGAAACAAGAATGAGCAATGGAGTCTTCCCTGCACATGGCTTCACCCATGACAGAACAACAAGCTGCTTTTACATATGTTCCCTGCAGGCAAAATTAGGACACTTTACTGCCTGACATATTTAACGTCTTTTGAAAATCCTGCTAATTTGTCTTTTTTTTTTCTTCTTTCACTCACAACCTTTTTTTAGGCAGGACTAATGAGTTTAAAACTTTGAGCATGATCTCACTCTTTAAAGCAGATCAGGCATCTGTTCGGTGGCCCTCCAGCTCTTCTGGACCTCATTCTTCAGCCCGTGGTACAGGCTCTACTGACTTTTCTGGAATTTTACCTCCTCCACCCTTACCCCATACCCACATGCTTCAGGATGCCCTTTGCACACCTCACGATTTGGAGATATTGCATGTGAGATTCTTGACCAGATAGGTGATTTTATAATTAAGTTCCTGATAAAGTAAAGAGACCCAGATTTCGAAAGTTTAAGAAGTAACAGGGAGACAGACGTTTTCCTAAGTGAAGCATTTCCATCGCAGGCCAGTTTCTTATCTGTTAGATAAAAATAGATGTTGTGGGGGGTTATAAGTAATAGAGTAATAAGTGACAAAGCACATTTCTGCATCCATACTTGTTATTTACACCCTATGCTCTTAACCACTCCATTCTACTCCAAAACTCGATTACTGAAAATAATATACATATTTTCACCAGTGGATTCACATGAGACAGAGGGGGGAGCAGAACAGGCGGGTCCACTGAAATACACTGCTGAGGGGAGAAGCAGGCGAGACAGGAGAGGTCTGCTGCACCATGTGTGTCCCCTCGGGGGCGGGGATCGAACTCATGCTGCAGTGGTTGTGGGTAACTTCATACCACTGTGCTTTAACACTTGAGCCACCAGGGAGGCCCCTGTTATACATTTTTAACTCAACTCTCAAAACACAAGTTAGCTAGTCTGATAGTTCCCATTTAATTAATGGGAGAAATGAAGGCACAGGGATCTCATGAAGATCAAAGAGGTAATAAGTAACAGAGCATATTTCTGCATCCAAACCTCTGTTATTTACACCCTGTGCTCTTAACCACTCCATTCTACTCCAAAACTACATTGCTGAAAATAATATACATATTTTCCTGAGGGCCTTAGCCCCAAAAGTTCATTTATAGGTTATTGTTTGGAACTTGTGGTCAAATTGTCTATAGAAGGACATTTGCAAATAAGACTAGGTTATCTGGAACTATCAAAAATCTGCCTGAGATTGATCCCCACCCAAAAAAAAAATCCTTAAATATATGATACCATTAGTATAAATAGGAGGTTCTGAGGAAGGGAACAAGTATGCCAGGAATTCCTGTGACAGTTATGTGGGGAGGAAGAACTCCAGGAACCAGAGTTGTTTATGGGAAAGATGCCCATGACAGAGGATGGGAATAGCTTGGGGTGTCTCCAGTTGTAGAATTGACCAACAGCTTGTAAGCTACAGTTGTGTCATTTTTAAGCTTTTTGTGAACGTGTGTTCCATTGTCACCTTAGACTTCAGAGTTGGGAGAGTCTTGGATGGCCAACCCTCCCCTGCACATAAGTAAATCTCAATACCTCGCTGAAGTCTTTCCTTAATAACATACCGGGTTCATTGCCAGTCAGTGGCAGAGTGAGGTGAGGACCTTACTGGTTGGCAGTGGAGGCTCCTGGCAGTTTGTGACTGTGGCTCATCTAGAAGGCAGGTTGGAATCCAGATGTGGGCATGCTTCGTGAGTTTCTTGAGCCAGTTCTGTGTTTTAAGAAAGTCCGTATTTGCAGAATGAGTCTTGTTAAGTTTACAGCAAGAGGGACTGATTGCACATTTCTGAATATTCTTCCTGATAAGAAGAGGTCCCTAATTCTTCTTTAGACTATGTACGCTGCTCTTTGTTAAAACTCAGTGGCCTCATTTTGTTATAATTAAATACAAACACTATCAAATTGATTTTTTGATGACAAGAAGGTAGTTGCACATCATGATATTTAAAAATCCTCCTTGAGCCATGTCGCCAAGGGTGAGACTGACTGTGGTGATCTGCAAGTCTTTAGAGGCCAATCAACAGATGCATTCCCCTGCATCAATACTGGCACAGAATGAAAAAGTAGTGATTCATGTAAAGCCCCCAGAATAGCTTGCACTGCCCAAGACTCTGGCATCCTCTTTCCCAAGCGGGGTCCATCTGTGATCACACTAACCTCCTGGCCTGGCTCACAGCCCTCCCCGCCAACTGCTTTGCAGCTGATGGCAGCTTCTCCTCGCTTTCATAACCAGAGCTCACACACTGGATGAATTTCCTTTGAACCTGGCTTCCTCTTGCCTTTTAACATAGTCTAACGCCTTAGAAGAAACACTTCAGATTCTGGGAGCCACAGAATCCCTTATTAATCATCTTTTCTGATTTTTTTCCTGGACAAGCTATTATGCAAAGAATTTTTGCACATCTCTAAGGTATTTGATACATTGTATCATGATTGGAAACAACCTTCCTTTCCTTAAATATTTAATTGGAACCTGTTACTGCAATATGCGGAAGATTAACTATGCAGTCCTTGAAAGTATTACTCAATGCTTAATTGAGTATAATATTAATAATAATAACCACATTGTTTTCTATTTGATACTTCTACTGAGAACCTATTTCCTTAGATACTTTCGCGTGTGATTGACCAAACAACAGTCAGTCCATATTTAAATACTCAGTTTAATAAAATTATCTGTGTTCCATGATAGAAGGAAGTATTCCAGGATATTATATTCTTTTCTAACACCATTATGCAGTTAGAACACTTTGACCCATAATGATAATAATTTCCAGCTGTCCCAAATCCTAAAGTAAAATGCCAACCCCCCAAATATATTTTGTTACTGAAACATGTGTAAACAATTATGAATATCTAAACCATACTGGCATTGGTTTTCAGATTCTCTCCAAAACTGTGGAGGGAAAATGTCTCTAATAAGTATGTTGATGGATACATCCAACTTCAAAAGTTGCTTTTGCAGACCCACAGAATAAAGATTTCATTTTTATTGGGCATAATAAAAAATGGTATGAATTCTAAATTTCACATCCAAAATAACATAAAAGACATCTACACAAATCATCCTTCTGATTTGGAAAACACAGATTTTTCAAAACTCCCTCGGAGACCCGAGGGTGGAGGCTAAGGGTGATGCTTCAGTCAGATCCCGCTCTCCGGAGATCAAAGTGGACGTTTGACGTGTTTAAAAGTTTGGGCTTGTTTGTATTTTGTTTTGTTTTGTTTTGTTTTGTTTTTGCAAAAAGACAAAAAACAGAAGTTATAGGCTCATTAAGCCCAGAAGGAACTTGAAGGAAGACACATATTCGATCTTAAAATTTTAAATTTAAATGTAGTTTTTCAATGAAATTACCCCCTCTTTTTTTTTTTCAGAAGACACATTCCCAACCTCATCTAAAATTTATTTTAAACAGAGCCAATCAATGTGGATAATGTCATAATTAACTCTATAGTTAATCTATTCCTGGAGCTTACTCTGTCCCTCTACCTCTCTCTCACTCTCTCATAGCCTCTCTCACTCAACCCTCGCCCCCCGCCCCACCATACACACATTCTCCAGGCCATAGTCTAGGTCTTTGCTTACCCCCACTTAGCACAATGTCTAGAAAGTACTTAACATTTAAACAACTAAATGATACTTCTAACTACAAAATTAAATATACGCTATATGTTTTTAAATCTATGTTCTCTTTTGTTATGCTCATCTAGGTCAGATGAATAAGATATGCTTCCACAAATGTTGAGATAAGAAGCAGGGCTCCATCTCAGCCTCAGACTTTCACATACTGAACAGCAAGAGAGATACGAGAGGGCAGAGAAGTAGAGGTGACCTTTGGAGAGGCGGCCGTGATTTCTCCTCTCTGAGGGAGAGATGCTTGTTTTGCCTGTTGAATCACTACTTCTTTATAGGGCCTGAGAATGACTTTGTACCATCAGAGGGAGGAAGAGCTCTGAGACACCACCTTTGGTGAAGTTCACTGGGCTAAGAAGTAGGTATAGATAGAGGGATCTCAAGACACAGCCCTAGAACTCAGCCCTGGGCCACAGGCCCGAGAGTTGCAGGTGTAGAAGGCAGAAGCAAGTACTCTGCAAGTTTATCAAGGGCCCAGCACAGGACAGATACCTGAGTGTGACTCAGCTGGTATTCTGGATGCTCCTCATAGCTGTTTTATCATCAGGATCCATGTGTGGCTATACTCATCACATTAACTGCAGACAGTGAGTTTGATCAACAGTGATAACCGCTGAAAGAAGATTTCCTTTTCCTTTTCTTCCTCCTAACTCAAATCCAGGGGAGGGAGTTTAGGAAAACTAAGAGAGAACAGATTCTACCAACTATCTCCAACATCTCCCTATTAGTTTTCCTAGATGTGCAATAAATTTAGCAACTTAAAGTGACATCATTTACTACTTCACTATTTGGTTCTCAGCAACCCATTGTTTCTGGGTCCCCAGTCCAAAGCTGAAGTCATTATGTTGGCAGGTTGAATTCCTGCCTGGAGGTTCTAGAGAAGAATTGACTTCCAAGTTCATTCAAGAAGAATTGCAGAATTCAGTTCCTAGGTGCTGTGGGACTAAACTTCCTGGTTTTTTTTTTTTTTTTTTTTTTTTGGTTGATATTGTGAGTTGTCGGCCAATGGCTCCCACAGGCTTCCTCATCTTTGGTGTGTGGCTCCTTCCCATCTTCTAAGCCAGTAGTGGAGTGTCTCCTGCATCTGGCATCTCTCTCAAGATTTGTCTCTCCATCTTCCCTGTCTCTGATTTCTACACCCAGTTTTAATCTCCCTAATTAATTTTTTAATTTTTTAAAGACTTGTTTATGTATGTACACAAGAACTGGGGTACATACCAGAAGTGGGGGGGGGAGAGGATTCACCAGAGACAGAGTGGGGAGCAGAACAGGCAGATGAACTGAAACACACTGCTGAGGGGAGTAGCAGAAAGGTCTGCTGTGCTATGTGGGTCACCTCCCTGGCAGGGATCGAACTCGTGATGTGCTTCAGTGGCTGCAGAAAGCTTCACAGTGATGTTTTAACCCTTTGAACCACCAGGGAGAACCCTAATCTCCTAATTTAAAGTCACTGATTTATATATTTGCAAATCCCTTTTACAGCAACACCTAGGTTAGTGTTGGTCTGAGTAAATGAAGGAGCATGTATATACATCAGAAGCCAGGAATTGTAAGAACCAGTTTAGAATTAAACTTATGCCTCTCTGACTATCACTAGCTACAGAAGCCACAAATCTGAACTTCCCTGGGGATAGTTTCGATTCAACATGAAATTAGTGTTTTAGCAAGTAGACCTGAATTTTTATAATGAAAATCACATTTTTATAACTGCCACTGACTAAAGTATAATGATACAGAGGTACATTGTACTGATACAACAGGAAGGGAGTACCAAGCCTATCAAACCTATCAAGAAAGGAGGTTGGTCAAAAGAATATGGTAGTAGTAGTATTGGGAGAAATTAAATTATTTCATACCTGTAGTATATAAGTTATGACTCCTCCATCAAAACAGTTATTCATGATTGAAGTGAGTTCATGCAGTAGTGCAGTGTATCCTCAAATATGTCTCTGTGCCACATTCTGTTTTCTGTTCTTAGCACAGATGATCATTTTAACATATAAGACAGCCATATGTGCTGGGCACTATCATCACAGCAAACTAGGAACAGCGCTGAGCTTATATTCAGATCTGTCTGGTTTCAATGCTCATGATATTAACTGTTATGCCATTAGCAGCTCATAAGCCAATAAGGTGTCTTTACCTCAGATGACATATACGAAACCTGTGCAGTCATGAAATAAAATGCCTGTTATCAGAGGTTTGGATATTTGCATGATCTAATCATGTTCTACCCCAAAGAAATTCCTATAAGCCTGTTATACAGAGAATGATTTGGCTTCCAAGTGCATTTAGTTCCTCTTTCACAATTAGCAGTTTCACTGTATTTGCATTTCTTGTTTGCTTTTTACTTAAATGAAATCATTTAAGACACCTGAAACCGACCCTATGACCATAAAGTGTTGCAAACACAAATCCTTTCAGCATCGGGTCATGTACGTGACAGGATTTTCAACTGCCCTTCTTGACATATCATTTGCTCCAAAATCAAAGTCACAGAATTTTGCACATTCAGCTGGCGAAGAGGAGTCACCTGACCTTGTCGAATTTACCAGACTGATGGAGCAGGAGCACCTGCCTTTCATTGGAGCGGATCCCCTACATAAGCGGAGTAGGAACAATGGGCATTGAAAACAAGTGACAAATGTACCTAAAGTTAGTACTTAACTAGGCCTCCCAACTGGAATGCAGGGTCCGTGTACGTAACTGCATTCTCAAACCTATAGACTCTGAAGAGAACAGTCTCCCTCGAGAGGGAGTAAGTTCCCCTTCAAAGAACCTGAGGAGAGTTGGCTGGGCAGCAACATGAAAGAATGAATTGGGGTATAACAGGTTGGACAAAACAAATGATTTAAAGCCCCACTAATCTATCAATAAATAAAAGTTAGACTATATCCCTATCTCAACTTATGGAAAATTATGAGTTTCTATTTCTCCTTGTTTGTGTGTTTGTAAAAACCAAGTTGCAAAAAGCTCAGCGCACCACAAGCCTGATTCGAGGAGATTCGAGGGGCCTAAGGCCCTGAGATTATACACATTTGATTCCCATCAACTCTTTATATTTATATAGTGTTATAATGCAATGTTACATCAATAAAAAAACAAACCTGTAATCACTCCATTTTCCTGATGCCACAGGGCCCTCCCACTGCTGGCTGCTTGGCTCAGGGTGTAAATGGTGCCAAAGCAGATTGGAGGATTAGACCACGAATTGCCACCCAGCTGGCCCCAGACTTGCCCTCTTTTGTAGTATACAAGCCTCCAGCTCTCAGTTTGTTGAAGTGTCGCTCATTGCTTGTGTACCTTGTGGGGACATACAGTTCCTTTCTGCAGGGACATGAGGGCCATTTTTACCAGCTTCCTGCCCCTTCCACAGATGGCTGCCTTCATTCTCCTTTCCTCCCTGCTTTTCCTTAAACAAATGATTCTGGGTGCTCCCTGGTGGTGCAATGGGTAAAGACGCAGCATTGCAAGCTGGCCACAGCCACTTCAGTTCAAGTTCGATCCCTGGTCCCGGAGCTGACCCACATGGCGCGGCAGACCTCTCCTGACCCACCTGCTGCTCCCCTCAGCAGTGTACTTCATCAGTCAGCCTGTTTTGCTCCCCATTCTGTCTCTGGTGAATCCTCTCATTGCCCCTGCACCTCTGGCCTATACCCCAGTTCTATATGCATAAATAAATAAATATTTTTTAAAATGTTTAAAAATGATTCTTAAATCATGCCTAAATTTACTAAAAGACTGTGGAAACACAGGTCACCAGCCCTGGTTTCTGACTCAGTGAGGTGGGTAAGGTCCCAATAACATGCACCATCGTTAGGTGCTGGCCTGGGCCTCGTCCCCAGGAACAGCCCTCCTTTCACCGCCTTCAGCTTATACCTGCTGTGCTCCCCCAAAAAGTACCTGCTTGGAAGATTATGCAACTCCAGTCCATCCTCTTCCCAAAACAGATCTTTTTCATTCCATCTCTTTATATGATAGGGAGGACTGTTTCTTTCCCTCTCAAGAAATCCTGCTTTTGTGTGTAAAGACTAATTTCTGGTAATGTCACCAAAGAGATCACTTTCCAGGGTGCAAAATAAATACATTTTCATGGTGATTCTCATGGCTGGACTTTTCATCCTTCATTGAACATCACATTCTTTAGGAGACAAATGTGTTTTTATTTATTTTCTAACCTTTTCTATAAGCTGTTCTTAATCCAGAGACATTTTTCTAAATATTTCCTCAAACTCTCCAAAACTGTCAAAAGTACTCATGTTTTGCTTGTGTACTTATGTCAGGATGGGATATTTCAATGACTATTTTGAGAATGAAAATTATAACGTTTTTACTCGTATTTTCTCAAAGGACTCAAAAACAAAAGAGCAAACTTCACCAAGAGCAGGTTAAAAAGAAGAGGTGTCCCCCCAAATTGCGGATGTTTATAAGCTTCATTTAGAAACATTGTGAGTGTTTCTGTTGCAATATTTTTTACACTTCTCTGTTTGTCTCTAGGTAAAAGCAAGTTCTAAAAACACTTCTTTTCATTGAGCTGAAATCTTAATAAGCTTCTGCATTGACCACTAATGAAAATAAAGTCAGTGCTCATAAACAAAGCAGATTCAGGCTTGATGACATATTATTGCATGAATAGATTCAAATAATCTGTGCCCACCCCTCCTCCTATTCATTCATGAAAAATGGATGAGATGTTTAGTAATCACTTTACCAGCCCGTACGTCATTAAGAAGGCCCTTTTCTTAGAAATTTATACCCTTCACACTCTAATTTCCTTCTCCTTAATTCCATTCCCAATGCCTGAAGACTTCCCCAGCATTCACAATGCATCTACTTTCTCCTCCAGTCCTCCAGACAATTAATCACCAGTGCATCTAACAACTTTAAATTATTTTTTTCTTTTTATTTATTTATTTATTTTGGTGGGTAGGTGGATGGTGGAGAAGATGAAATTTTACAGTTCAAGAAAAGTTCAAAAATTTTCTGATTGGAATTTATAAAAGTCCATTCTTTCTCTTGATTCTAGCTTTAACTTTAGTCATTAGTATACCATTTGCTTGTTAAACTTCTACATGGTTTCTTCAACATTAAACCAAAATTTAATTTTATGTATTTGTGGCTTTTATAAATCCCATGCTGTTCAGAGTCATGCAAGGCTTTAGAAATATTATTATGTATGTGGCTATTTTGACAAATCAGCATCCTTCTTGTTAAATCAGTTCAGTAGATCAGATTGTTTCACTTTAAAATGCTAATCAAGTAAGCGCAATTTACCTACCAGTTCTGCCAATAGGGTCTCTTTGAGAGAATGCCTTTTACTTTTTCTTAAACCACCAGTGTACTCCACCAGTGGACTACATTTTGTGAATCATTATTCAATCATGCACAAAGACTGGTTGTGACATTTTCCTTTCCTTTTTTTTTTTTTTAAGACTTATTTATTTATGCATACAAGAACTGGAGTACAAGCCAGAGGGGTGAGGGAGGAGGGCGCGTGAGAGAGGATTCACCAGAGACAGAGTGCAGGGCAGATCAGGCAGATCAGATCAAGTGGGCGGGACAGGAGAGGTTTGCTGCACAAGTGGATCACACTCAAGTGCAATAGTATTGCACTTTAACCCCTTATACCATCAAGGAAGACCCAGAAGACCTGAGTTTTCACACTGTCTCATTGCTTATTACCTCAGGGACACGAGATGCCACTTCTCAGATAAAGATGTGTAAAAATACTTTCCCTAACTTATATAATTGGTCTTTGATTCCATGAATAATATCTCTTTCTATGCCTGCCTTTCTTTTGACTTCACCTCATGATGTACATGATCTGGAGGTATAGGGTTATACCTTCCAGGCGTATGTGACCACACCACAATCATAGTGTGGTGGGAGACTCAGAGGCACCCCTAATCCTCTGCTTGGCTTTCTCTTTGTTCCCTCTCTTCTCTCTGGTAACCTCAATTCTGCAGTCTGATTCTAAGATTTATTTTAGTTTAATTTTATCTGTTACTTTGTTTCTCTATATTCCACAAATGACTGAAGTCATCGAGTATTTGTCTCTCTCCTTCTGATTGACTTTGGTATACTCCCCTCCAGCTCCATCCATGTTGTGGTAAATGGCAAAATTGATTTAAAATCTTATAAAGGCTTCAGGTGTTACTGGGTTGTTATTAAGAATAAAATGATAATGGATATAAAATCCTTTTATAACTGAAAGGTGTTAAAAGAAATGAGACATACTATATTACACTCATTTATACAGTAAATAGTGGATTAAATTTAAATGATTCTACACATTCTTTTTTGAAGGTTTCAGTTTAATATAGATTTTTTAACACCACATTCTGTCAGGAGATACTGCTGTTTTATTTGATGATAAACTGATACATGTAACCAAAGTGCATAAGCTTGTATTGTAAAGATGATATATTCCCTCTGCCAGTTCTGAGGGGTTGTTGTGAATTTTTGGAGATAAAATTATTTTGGCTCCTTTTATCTTCAGAGTAATTCCATGTTTCTTCTTCCTTTCAAAGTTAGGAGTCATGTGGTCACAAAAATCTACAACAGGCTATGGCATTTGCCTACATGTTACAAGAAATAAGTGCAGAAGAAAGTTCTTTAATGTATAAATTCCAAAGTGTTAACAGATCATGAAAATCAGCAACAACTGTCGAGCCGGGATCTTGATCTACATGAACAGGGCAGGTAATTCCCCAGAGATGAAAAGAGTGGTCTGGTGTTTGAGCTGTGGCCACATTTGACTTTCATGTTCTTTGGAGACATGACACACTTTGTGGGAGAAGGAAGTTAATGCAGCTGCCTTTACTAATCAGTCAGTAGGACCCAGCCCCTCGGGAGGAAGCAAAAGCAGCCACAGTGAGACCCACCAACCTTGCTGATAAACAGCAAACATGCTGGTGACGTTCCTCAGTAAGTCTGTCTAGCCCATCAGGCTAGAAATGTAATTTAGATGATTATCTCTGTGCCCATTAAACCTTGTGACCTGTTGCAGTCTGTTTGAAGTCAGCCTGCTTACACTTGCTAATAGAAAAAAAAGGAGGATTAACTTAGAGATCATGAAATCAGAAGGCTGCCAAAAGGGTGGCCAGAGAGCATAGGAAGTCTTCCTCTGCTTCTGTAAGAAAGAGGAAGAGCCCTGAGAATATGGGGATATCCACAGAATCCACTACTTAATGGAAAAAGGCGTTCTTTGAAATGCAACCAAAGCTAATCCTTCATCCTCATTTGTTTTAGCTGGTTTGTTTTAATCTACAAGCATCATAATCTAGAAAGGGAACGTTACATGTTTAAGATCTTGTGGTGCTTGAAAAGGATCACAGCATAAAGTTCTGAATGGGAAACTTAATGTGTATTAGCTTTACCCGATAACTGTCTGAAGCAGATGCTTTAACATATATGGGGTCCTATACAAAAGTTCATTTTGTGGAATTTTTATGGGATGAATGAACCTACTGGAGTCTGTTATTTTCAGTTCACCTCAACAGTGTCTTACCTTTAAATGGCAGGAACTGAGTTCAGTTCCAAGGCTCTCAGTTGACTTAATGTCTCCCTGTATTCAGACTTTCATTATTGGCATTTTTTTTTTCCAGAAGCTGTAATAGCATGAGTGCTTGTGTGGAAAATTTTAATGTATCAAGAGGATAAAAACAGTCAGCGGAACTCTTGTTTCCCACTAGATATTTAAATGCTCATTTTATGAAAATCTAAAATGATTTTTAAATTTGAAATTCTTAAAATGTTTGTGAGAATATTTCAAAAGTAGTCTTCTTATCTAAACGGTCAAAATTCTGTATTCTTCTAGAGATCACATTTAAATATTACAAACTATAGTGAAATACTGTTATGAAAAAATGTAAGACATCCTGACGATTTCCTTTTCTAAACTTTTCATCCCATCATCACATCCTGTATATTTCTACCACAATTCATTAAAGACTGTTTTTACTAGTTTTAAATCTAGTAATGCCTAGGAACTAGATTTCTGTTTACCATTTCCAGCTTCAAATGCATTTATTATAAAATCAATACATATTAATTATAGAATAGATGTCAAATAGATAATACTATCTTTTCAACTATTATCATGACCTTGGAATTTGGAACCCTACAGTGTACACTGAGTTCCTTTCTTTTTTTAAAATTTACTTACACCCTACCAGTTTCTTACCGTGAAAGCTATTTCAAGTGGGTGACAAAATAGAATTTGCAATCAAGAAAGGTGAAACAAATTGTCAAGGTCAAACAGCTGCTTGTAACTTATAGGCCCAGTATAAGCCCCTGACCGTCTGCTCACTGCGGAGACTAGACTTGCTACAGATAGCGTGGTGCTGGACGGGTAAAAATCAGTCTGAAAGACTGAATGTTTGGAGACATATTTACAGATGTGCAATTAACTACTGATCTTTTACAAATCCAGTGCTCAATTCACAGTGCTAGGCAAGTATTGAAAGCCAAGAATAATTTTCTTTTATGTCAGCTTTATCAACTCTGTCTAGACTGAAATGCTTTTAATGTCTTTCCTTAAATTTCTTTTTCTCTATTTTGAGTTGGAACTATACCGGGAGTTATTCTCTTCTTTCACTGTAATGTAGTTAATAAATTTCAAGTGAAATGTTAAGATTAGAGAAGGCTGCCTTCTTATAGAAAGGTATAGTGATGTTGGTGTTAATATTAGGCTTTAACAAACTTGACATAGATCCTTTCAGAATTTGCTCTGTATGCCTGATTATTTAAAATATAAGGAAGGAAAATGTATTTGGATAGATGGTGAATAGATAATGTTGATAGGTAAATGATAGGTAGATAGATGGTAGATAGATAGATAGACAGGAAGCTTAGTCCAAACACCTTTTATTTTTATGTTCAAATTAAAATTTCATCTGCTCAAAGTCAGATTCCAAATAAAAACTAATCCGTAATAACTTGGATTGAATATAGGGGACTGATGACTCAGTGTTAGGACAGATCTAGCTGATACTGTCTATCTGGCCAAGAAAAGTCTAGACTAAGTACTGATAAATTTGTTTATTTTATTTTATTTTACTTTATTTGTGCATACAGAACTGGGGTACAGGCCAGAGGTGCAGGGACAGCGAGAGGATTCACCAGAGACAAAATGGGGAACAGAACAGGCAGATCGACTAAGTACACTGCTGAAGGGAGCAGCGGGCGGGTCAGGAGAGGTCTGCCACGCCATGTGGATCTCCTCCAGGGCAGGTGGGGATCGAACTCATGCGGAAGTAGCTTTTGATTCTTAGAGAGGTGCTTTGACCCACTGGCCACCAGGAAGGGCCCCACTACTGATAAATTTGTAAAGCTCTACTGATAGTTTCAAAATTTATTCAGCTCTGGATAAAATATGTATACTCCCTTAGGACCATCCTTTTCCTGGTATGTGTATATATATGTTAGTTTCCAACTAGAAATCATCAACATTGAGACAGTGATTATTTTTTACGGGGGGGGGGCGAGCTTTAAAGGGGCTTGACATCCTTCTTTATTTAGCTCAATGAAATGTACAACTGCAGAGGTGTTTATAACTAGTCACTCAAAATAATGGTATTTTACATGTCAGTACTCTATTTAATCATTACAATAGCTCTGTGAAATAGATTTTTCTACTAACATCTCTACTGTATCATGAAACCTGAGGCACAGAGCAGTTAAGTATCTCCCTGAGATTTCACAGGTGCGAGGGCCTGGAACGCCAGGATTGGCAGTTGGCTTCCAGAGTCTTGTATTCCTAGTGTGCTTCCATTCTGCCTTAGCGAAAAGCCAGCAGTGGATTACTCCTGAAACAACATTTCTATGTCTTGGATTCAAACATGAATATTTCAAGGAAGTTCCCATTTAAAGATAAAATTAAAGTTCCAATTAAAGTTAAAATGAATTTGAGCAAAAGTTGTTGTTTGGAAACTTGGTCAACCTGAAATGACTATCTTCACTGTGGGGGGACAGGTTGAGCTGGCACTAAAAGGAACTAGCAAAGACCAAGAGAAATTGAGGAGCAGCTCCTGATAAAAGTATTGTGGGCCCTCCCTGGTGGCGCAACGGGTTGGGACACAGCACTGCAAGTTAGGGGCAGGTGCTTCAGTGCATGTTCTATTCCCAGCCCTAGAGTTGATCCACATGGTGCAGCAGACCTCTTCTGGCCTGCCCGCTGCTTCCCTCAGCAGTGTATTTTGTTGATCTGCCAGTTCTGCTCCCCACTCTGTCTCTGGTGAAGACTCTCACAGCCCCTGCTCCTCTGGCTTGTACCCCAGTTCTGTATGAATAAAAAAAAACTTTATGTCAGGCAAGATGTCTAGACTAAGGCATATAATAGTTCATCTGGTTCTGAGAAATGGTGGCAGCAGGGGTCTAAGAAGCAACAAGTTGATTGAGGTGAGTGACCTTGTATCTGGAACATTCTATAGTGAATGATCCTTGATGATTTAGGGCAGGCAGGTGTGGAACTCTTAAAGTATTACTGTAATGCCCCAGGGTTTTATCCATAGGTTTAGGGTTAAAGTAACAGTAGGAAATCTCCACATGCTAAAAAAAAAAGAAAATGGAAATAATATGAATTTCATAATCAGTTTGAAATACTGATAATAACAAAGTTCACCAACTAACAGTGAAATGGTGGGGTGTGTCAATGAATATTTTGTGAAGGTACACCATTCATAGGGACTGCACTCTGTCTTCAAACCATTTCCTTTTGTTTGCTTTGGATTAGTTGTGTTTTTGTTGTTTTTTAGATTTTTTTTATAGCAAGTCAGTAGCTTTCATAATATCACATTTGGAATATTACAAAAAAAGGCATCACAACAGTAATGTTACGCTGAGTTTTTATTTGCTCATTATTAAAGCTATATAAACCAATTGGCTGGAGTTCAGAGAAAAGGAAAAGAAAAACCATTAAATGAATGGAAGGACTGATTTATTAGCCATGATTAAAAGGACCGATATATCCAAAAGGAGAGGAGAGGAGCATGACAGCCGCCCCCAGGAATCTGAACGGTGCAATGACTCCTGAACGGACATATCCAGTTTATCTCTAACACAGCAAGTTTGTCTTGTCAAACACATGTGATTTAGAAAGAAATCACTGCTCTGTGGATTTATAGAGACAGAGGCAAGAGCCACACTGATGTAACCCATTGCCCACATTCTCAGCAGATAGTCTCCCATTTTGAAAAAGACTAGGGCAACCTGAAGTGAAATAGAAATCATTCCTATTATTTCTTTTTTATAATTTTTAAAATATATGTATTTACTTTTTTTTACATCTTTCTTCATTTTGTACATTTTTTCATCTCAGTTGTAATCCACCTGTAATTTCACCAATTCACCCATGTGCCATCACCATAGTCCCCTCACTCTTCCCATCCTAGTTATGAACCTATTCCCCTCTCCACCCCTGTAGAATTTTTCTGGTTTATATTTGTTTGTTGATTTTCATTTTGACTTTATTACAATTGCTTTTTTTGTTTGTTTGTTTCCTTATCCCTAATGCTCCTGTTATGAGTGAAACCATCTGGTATTTTTCTTTTTCTTTCACTAAGCATGATCCCGTCCGGCTCTGTCCATGTTGCTGCAAAAAGCATGAGTTTGTCTTTTTGATTGCTGAGTAATATTCCACGGTGTACCCCAAAACATTAATTCAAAAGGATACCTGCACCCCTGTGTTTATTGCTGTTCTATTTACAATAGGGAAAATGTGGAACCATTCCTATTATTTCTATCCCAGGAATTTCTGAAATCCTCAGAAAGGAAGCATCTGGGAACATAGTGACTCAGAATGCCCCCAAAGAAAAGAGGGATCAATAGCTTTAAGGAAAGTCTGTCCTGTTTGATATGTAACTGCTTAAATTTACTACTTAGAAAGAGAGAGCAGTTTGGTAACAGACTGCTTGCTTGAAAATAGCAAGGACTGATGTTAGTTGGCATTTTGGTGTTTAGTTTTGTATCTGAGTTTCTACACATTCTTTTTCATGGAAAGAACCATTGAGATTTAGATGCATCGGGACCACATTATGTTCTAACTATTTCTATTCTAATAGTACATCTTCTTCTAAAAAGAGTTGCAGGTACTTCTCTTGGCTTTTAAAATGGGAATGAGAGAATCTTACCTACCTGACTGCAAGGGTTAATGGGAGAGTGGAGTGTCAAGTGGCCTGGCTCATAGCAGTGCTGAGTTATGTCTTCTCTCTGTCATCACCCCACTCTCATTTCGTCTGATTCTATACAACTTTCTGGCATTGCCCACTTTTCTAAAGAAGAAAATGCTAGCTTTATCTGAAAACTCTCAACTCCCAATACTATTCAAAAAGTGTTTTAAACTGTATATGCCACCAATGAGCATTTATTTAAAAATTAACTTAAAATGTTTGTAGTAGCCAAACAAAATGTATATAGCTCACATATTTTTTCTTAAAGAAATAATAACTAGCACAAATAGTTCAGGAAATCCTAAGGCTGAGGTAAGATAGCATCTTTAGGCATATTTTTAACAATGTCAAACTCCTAGAAAAGAAAAACAGGCATCAGATGCAAATGAATACAGTTTTAAGAGCAGCAATGCACAGTTCATTCCAATGAACTTCCAGTAGGAAGTTTCAGCAATTATCCTAGCAGAAGATGGTTTGCCAATTGCTTTAACAAATTACATTTCTTATAATATTAGCCCATGCTACTCCTACTTGCCTTCCCTGCAGGAAGCAGCTTATACCCCAGGGGGTAAGGTTGTTACAGCAAAAACACAAGTAAAAAAAACCATAAAGTCAGTTCAGTAAGGTTACATTCTTCTCTAAAGAAAAGGTTTCTAGGAACCAGTTTCTTAAACTAACCCAAGATATTACCATCCTCTGGATTATAGAACAGAAGGGAGAAGCAACAAAAGAAAAGAACTGGGTGTTGGGATGTATCCCTGAGAAAAGATTGGATCCTTTCAGTTGTCAGGACCATAGAAAGTTTGGCAACCTGTAAGCAGCGTCAGCCTCTCCTTCACTTTTCCGGCTGCAGGCTCTGAGGAGTGCCTAGTTGAGATAGTAATTTGTACGAGCTGGAGAATGATTGCATAGACTGTTCTGGAAATAGCATCTGAGATGACCCTCTCAAATGTCCTAAGGTCTCATCCCATATAAAAATGCATCAAGATGTTTCCTATCCACTCACTGTGAGAAATAGGCACTTAAGTAGAAATTAAATTTCTCTTCAGGAGAAGATAGCTTTATTTTCACACACCTGTGTTTGTGAGCTGTGGGAGCTGCACCTGTTATACTAATAATGATGGTTATCTTCTGTTTATGGTGAGGGACCCTGACCTCCTGATATGTCAGGACAGAAAAGGAAGGATTGGAGTGCACTGGATTAGAATCAGCCCACTCAGTATATTTGAAGCTGAAACTTCAACATAGAAAATTAAGTGTGCAGACAAACTTCTTAAGAAGCTGTGGACTAAAAGGGAATGGAGTTAGAACTAGGAACCAACCTGTTGGCTTAGTTTGTTTGGAAGTTAAAGACCTTAATCTGAACCATTTCCTTGAAATGGGGAGGGTAGATGCTTGGTTGTTAGGGGTAAGAAAGGAGTAATGAAGGGGAACTACTAACAGTGGATACAGATACTCTTCATAAGAAGCTTGGCAGAGAATGAAGTAGAGGATGGTCGTTGGAGTAAGGTCAACCAAAGGATGTCAGGAAACATCCAACTTTGACAGAGCCCTTTATGTTTTTATATGTATGTGTAATAAATTTAGAGTTGGGAGGATAACTTTCTGAAGATGATGTTATGCCCTGCACCTTGCTGAAGACGTATCACAGTAGTATACAGCGTGGAATGTTTCTGGCACCTTCTTCCAAAGAGCCCTGGAATACAGATTTTTTATTAGTTCATAATTTAAAATTTCTATTATGGAATCCATTTTATTTGCTTAATGTCCATATTTGATTTTCTCTTGTCTACATGAACTTACTTGTTCAAATGCTTAAGCTGTGAGCTGAATTATAGGTCAGTATTAGTGGCTTTTAAACTCAACATAACACTTTGTATTGAAGTTTTTTTCTATCATAAAATACTTATATTGATTATTAACATATTTGCATACATGTAATGAATGCAAATATCTGGCTACACATTACACACTTGTAAATAAAATGTTACTACAATGCAAATTTAAATACATAAAAAGTTAACAAAGATTATTGTGCTTAAATATAAGTCCATGTATAATGGGACAGACATATAATTTTATATAAAATAATATAGTCCAAAGGGAGGGAAGATTGATTGGAGACTTAAACAAATCATAGTAATTCATATTTATTAAGCTTTTTAAAGGTTATGGTCTAATCCTGACCCAAGGTTGTAAAGAAAATGTGTGTTTAAAGAAATATAATAGAAGGTCCAATTGTATAATTTTGATAGTCTGCAGTTTCATTAATCAATGTTAACTTTTTAAAGTACCCAGTGTTTATGAAGGCAAAAAAGCTGCTTCCGTTTGCACCATGATACACACTGGAATCAAAATCTCACTTTTGGAACATAAGTTGATCGGCAATTGTGTTTTTGTATGGACTGTCTAACTTTGTCAAAATTCACATTGCTTTGCTATCCTCTCAATGAATGAGGCTTCAGGGATTTCCAGAATCCTGTGGTAATATCAGATGCAGCCCACAGGGTGCTGAGCCTCCTTTCTGACACGTTCTCAGCAGGAAGGTTGCAATGGGCCAGCCTCCAGAGAGCAGAGGGATCCGAAACTAGATCTTCCTCTTTTCCTAGAGCAGATGGTCACACTGAGAGACACACAGATTTTAGCTCATAACCTATCTTATTTTTTTTAAAGCCAATACATGAATTATTTCCTTATTTTTTTTTTACAAGTATATTTCTCTGGGAAAATATCAACACTGAAATGGAAGTAGGCTGTTCATGTGCCAGCAAACTGAGGAATTCTGAGTTTCTAAATTTGGCTTTCTCCATTATTCACGCACAGTGAATCTGTTTTGTTAATTTTTCCTTCAAGGACACTGGATTCCATAATTTTATCACTTTAATAGGTAACTTAAATTCCTCATTTATCTAATTTCAAATTTTTGAAAAACTAACAAAAGTCAAATTCAAAAAACATTACAAACAATGAAGTAGTCATATCTTCTGGTGAAAATAGAACTTGATATTCATTTTAGTACTGTCAAGACAATAGGATTGCAATTTTCTAAAAAGGTCATTATTTTAAAGCAACCACTTGGAGTTCATGAGAAAAATCTAGAATTACATGGAACATTTTCTGCAGATTCTTATTTTCCAGTGTTTCCTTTCTATTAGTCACTTCCCTCAGTGAATTACACCTTAGACCACATTCCTGCAGTACTTATATAACTATAATTAGCTCCAGTTGCTCAATGCCCGTAAGTATTTCCTTACTACACAATAGAAAAAAGTGAAGAGTTGAGTCTTCTCTATAGTAAGAACAGGATCCTATCATTAAATGATCAACCAGAGGTTTTCAAAATTAATACCTCACCTTTAATATTTTCCTAGTAATTTTTAAAACTAATGTGGGGATTAGTGGAATGGGACATATCTTCTCTTTTCTTTTTTTAATGATGTACTCTTGGTTTAAAACTCTAAATAGATTCCAAGATTTCATTTTCTCACCACGCCCATTACTCCATGGGCAGTCACCATCCACTACCATCCAGTTAACACCTTCTACTTATTTGCAGGAACAGAGCTGCATTTAATCATCTCAAACTAACATTCCTTTCAAAATCATTTTTTGAATATATTTTCAGGAAATAACCAACAGTAAGATTTCTATTGCTATCAGGCAAAATAATGAGATCATGTACAATAGTTTTTATGTTTTCACTGATCCATAATGAACTGATCTATTAGGTTTTCATGATTGATTATCATACTGCAAGAGAAAATATTTTCAGCTAATGCCTATTCTGATTAAAAAGAAAAAAAGGTTGAGAGATTTCCAAGTTTCTTGACAAGCAGTATATTCTTCAGGTGTTCTAGAAGGTTCAGGAGCTTCTCATCCACAATAGAAAAGGGAAAGGATATTCCATACATAAACAACAGTATGAAAAATGAGACATACTCTGGGACATGGCATTCCAAGTGGTTCAGCTATTGAAATGTTCATATAGTGATTGGTAAAGAACCAGTATCCAGATTCAAGCCCCAGAAAAGACTGCCTTACATTGGAGTCTTTATGTTTCTTAAGATGGAATTTAAAATATTTTCTTAAAATCCATTTCTCATGGAAGATTGTTATAATTCATGTTTAAATATACTTTTGCTTTTAATGATAGTTGCATTTAAAAAATTTGTATTCTGCATCATAGAGATACCATAAAAAGTGCTTCCAATTTCATCTATAACTAGGAGACATTAACTCTTTTTGAACTGAAAATTTAGCTAATATTAAAGGGTTGTAAGTATTGTTACTCATGTAAATAGATTTGCATTTTTAAAGATGATTTATTTATTTATGCTTACAGAATTGGGGTACAGGCCAGAGGTGTGTACCCCACAATTTAACTCATTGTGCCACCAGGGAGAGCCCAGATTTGTAATATTTTAATGAGCCTTAGTAAAACTGTTAAAACCACATTCTCCAAAAACATGAGGATGGTTCTATTATTGGCTCCATTTTGTAGATAAAGAAAGGAACCAGAGATGGGGTCACTTCCCTACAGTGACACCCCTAGTTTACTGCAGGCCTTACGGTTGTTAGACAGCTCTAAGTAAAAAACTAAAAGGAATACTACTTAGTTATAAAAATAGATGAAGTATTGCCATTTTGACACCATAAATGGTACTAAAAGGGATGATACTTAGCAAAACAAGTCAGAAGGAAAAAGACAAATATCAGGTGACTTCACCCATGTTGAATATAGGGAAACCTAACAAAGGAAGAGATAAGACTTAACTAAAGCAAACCCTATAAGTCTGACTGCAGAATTGAGGCTAAGGGGAGTGTGGGGATGGAGAAGCAAGAGGGGTGGAGGCCTGATGGAATAAGGTGAGGAAAAATGGGTGCTTTGTGGGGGTGTGGTGTGTAACACATCTGAAAGTTGTGAACCTGTAACTGAATCATATACAGTGAGACAGTATAATAAAAAATACAGTTTAAAAAATAATTGGATGCATACTGAGTATGTTTCAGTCTTAACTGTTCTTAATATGGCCCTGAATTAGATTTTTCTGGAAAAACAAACTAATACATGGACATTTAAGCACTGTATCTGTTCCAAAATAGTCATAGGGAACAATTTAGGGGCCATTTCTATCCACCCCACTGGCCACACATGTTTACTTTCCTCATAAAGATATTTTGTGCTGTACCCAGTCAACATATTAAATTATTTTTGTTCTTTTAGACAATAAGAAACAATAAAACTACAAAAGCTACAGTGAAATAAGACTGTCAGCTTACACTAAACACTTAGATGAGAAGATTGGTTCTTTTTTAGTTTTAATGATGTTACATTTCCTGAAATAAAAATTCACAAAATAATGCCAGGAGAGTTAAGTAGTAGATCATGTTAAAGTATTTATTACTTCATTAAAAGCAGACCAAACTTTTAAAAAATGAAAAAAAGTCTACTAAATGAAAATAGTAACTGGTGACAGTTCAGCAAAATGTCTTTCTTCCTTCTTTCTTTTTCCCCTTTCCTCTCTCCTCCTGTCACTCCTCTTTCCTACCTGCCTTGCTTCCCTTCCTTTTCTCCTTCCCTCCTTCCTCCTTCTGTCACATGTCCTTTCCTTATTTGTTATATACTTGTTGTATATCAGCATATTTCTGAGGCTGAGACTTCTGCTTTATTTTTTTCACGGATCTATCCCAATTTCTTAACTCTTATCTTAACCGATGAATTCAGTGACATTATGGATAATACAATGGTTAACATTTTACATATCTATTTCATCAATAAAATGATAATCAAGTATCACCTGCATACAGCAATGCAGAAGTACATAGCTTGATCACTATAAAAAAAAACTACATATTCCCAAGAAATACTATGCAGCTCAAGAAACAGAACAATGTCAACATTCCAGAAACCCATCTGCCCCTACCAATTGATACCCGGCCCCTCATCCCCAGTCTTACTCAATCCTCTGATTCTTAGCATCATAGGTTATTATTGCCTGTTTATACTCAGTTTATTTTTATTTGTTTTTTAAATATTTATTTATTCATATGGAACTGGGGTACAGGCCAGAGATGTGGAGGGTGAAAGGATTCACCAAAAACAGAGAAGGGAGCAGAACAGGCAGATCGATGAAGTACACTGCTGAGGGGAGCAGCGGGCAGGTCAGGAGGAGTCTGCGGCGCCATGTGGGCACCTCCTGGGCAGGCAGGAATCGAACTTATGCAGAAGTGGCTTTAGCTTCTTCGTGCTGTGTTTTAACCCGCTGCGCCACCAGGGAGGGCCTGTTTACTCAGTTTATAAACATGGAATCCAAAAGTATTATTCTCTATATGTTTCTTTTGATGACCACTATAAACATGAGTATTATTTATACTGTAGCATTGGTTTGCTCATATTCATTGCTGTCTACTATTCATGAGTATACCAAGCTTATTGACAGATTTTATAGCTAATGGGCATTTCTTCCATTCAACTGATGTTCAGCGTACCTGGAAACAGCAAGTCAAAGAGAAGCACTAGTGGAACATCAGTTCCCCAGTCAGAGAGACCTCCCTGGGTCCAGTTCCATTCTCTTGTGAGGATTACTTTGGGGCAAGTTAATTTATCTCCTCTCAAGATAGGAATAATACTGCCTTCTTCACTGGTGTCATTGTATACATTATGCACATTCATAAAGCTGTATCCAAGAAAGGTGTCTGAAAGGTATCCAAGAAAGATATTATACTAGCAAGTTCTTCAAAGAACTTTTCCTGTTTATTATTCTAAGGTCCATTCTTTGACCTTTTGAAGTTAAAAAAAAAAACTTATCTGACTTTTCTACAAAAGCTATATAAAATGTAAAACAGTCAAAAAGAAATTGTCCTCATTAGCAGAGTATAATGCAGAGATGATGCAGAATAATGAAGTGCTTGAAGTGCTGTAGGGCCCGAGAGCTCTCCCCAGTGCTGAGGGCTTATCAATAGCGTTTGGGTCTCGAAGTCATTGGCTTATTGGCTAAATCTAGTCGTTTGCTCCCTCAGTATCTACCCCTTTCCTACTTCTCTTCAGCTCAGAAATTCTTTTATAGCTAATGGGCATTTCGACAGGAAATGAAGTGACATATGGCAATGAGAACTTTTATAGTTAAGTAATACTTGCTTTCAAGTTTTAAAAAATTTTGAAAATTAGAGTTGCTCTCAGTTGTCAAAGAGTATCCACTTGGATATAGATTTGAGAATATAAAGGGGTGCTTGCCCTCAAAAAGCTTCAGAGGGAAGGAGGAGAGCAATGTGGACTCTGGAATTCTGGGTATTTCTGAAGCAGCGGAGATTTCTGTAAATTCTTTAAGGTATGGGTTTTGTCTTGAAGTCACCACACCCCTCCTCCACCACCCCAAGGGTTATTTTTTTATTTTATTTTTTATGTAAAAGACAAAGCAGGGAAAAGCAGAGAAGTGAATGAATGGCTTCCAAAAAACTGCTTGATAGGAAATATTAATAGTGTATCTATTGGGAGGGTTGGATATGAATAGAAGAACAAAAATGACATTTTTCCCTAGCGAAATTCAAATTTACTTTTGAAACTTGTTTCTAACATGTGTTATGAAAAGGCTCAGAATATGTTTAGGCTTTGGTAACTGAAGAGGTATTAAGCTATTGCTGATTAAACTTCCATGCACCCACTTGTGGGAGACCCAATTGTTTTCTACTGCTTCTTTAACAATTACTTCTTTTGTGTATTCTTCTTATTCCGGAGGAAGTGGAACCACAATTTCATTCTTTATTGGATGTTGAAGAGTTTTGAATTAGCTATTTGTCCTGTTACTTAAATGATAAGTTGACATGTGTAAAAAAGAAGAGCGTACCTTAAGTTCACAGAGAAACACTGAGAGTAAACCAACCATTTTTGTTAATAGCTAAAATGTCAACAGTTGAAATGTAAACACTGTTGAAATTCTGGTCTAGTTTCAGGTAAATGTAAGGTAAATAACATTATTATTTTATTTTAATGATAAAGATGTTTTTCATTATTTCTGGGTATTACAACATCCTTCAAAAGCCATCCAATGCTTACCCTTACCCTTGTTAAACTTTTAAGGGGACTCATATTTTCTATTAAGTTTTGCATTGTATTTCATACAGAATACCAGTGGGTGGGATTTCCATTTCTTACAACTTTAACAATGTTAAAGATAATTGTAACTATTCTCTGAGTTATGATTTGGGTACACACAACAATTGCCTCAATCAAAAACCTGGCAAAGAAATTGGAGTAGAAACTGGAGATGAATCAACAGAAAATCATTGCAAAATTGTTACAGTAGAACTGTGCTCAGTTCTCCCTGCTAGTAAGCAGAGGAGGATACGTCTTTTTTTTTTTTTTTAAAGAAAAAAGTTATTTCCTTGTCTCTAAAGCAGTTAAGTTTCTTTAACAAAATGGCCAGTGCAAAACCTGGAAAAGGGAATATTGAAAGCATCAAAATAATTTTTGCAGTATCTAAAACTATTCAATCCCTGTGCTTAAATAAGGAGTAAAAAAGACACAGGGATTCCTTTATGAGCTTAGCTTCTGTTCTGAAGCTATTACTCTTCACCAAGCTGCAACAAAACCTTTCAGAAATTGGGTGCTGTGCATCACAAATGAACGTATAATCGGTACAGGATTAGCACAAGGCAATCCTATCACCGCTCTTAAGACTCAAAGCAGAGTGAAAGCTATCTAATGGGCAAACCGTGGGCTTACTGGGGATCCCTGTGCTAAATTGCAACTGCTGATGTGTGCAGTTATCGCAGTTACCTAATGGTCTCTCCATCCACCGCTTGCTGCTGTTAGCTGAGGTTCTCTGCTCAAACAGCACGTGAGCCCCATTTCCAGCAAGAAGAAAGAAGCTATGTGCTGGGGAAATTGTGTTAGACAGGTAGGAATCTCACCCTGGGCATTTCGAATGCTTTGGAGATAACTCATTTGTTCTATATGGTGATGTATTAGTCTGGGACACAGGTGATTTATTGTATTTCACTTATTTGTAAATTAGCTCAAACAACTAGACACTATATGTTGCAATAAGGAAGCACACAGGTTAAACGCAATGCTTAGATTTTCTCAGGCTCATAATTTGAATAAACCAGTGTAAAAGGCATGTATAAATAATAAGGGAATTATGTATAAACAATAAACATTGGATATTTGCTGAGATCAAAGGAGTCATTTCTCTAAATTAGATAATGGTGTTTTAGTTACATTAAAAAGTACTTATCTTTCAGAGATATATACTGAAAAATCTACCTATGGAAAAAACGATGAATCCAATGATATTAGATCCTTGAGTTTAGATAGTCAGAGGACTCTATGTCCTTGATTGCTGAAGGTGGATGCTTAATATATGATTTAATCTATCTTTGTTTTCTTTGAAAGTTTTTACAAATAATACATTAAAATTTTATGAGAGTGGACCTCCCTGGTGGCCTAGAGGTTAAGTCTCAGTGCTACCATCACTATGGCCTGAATTGGATCTCTGGCCAGGGAGCTAATCAACATGGCACGGTAGACCTCTCCTGTCTCACTGGCTCCTCCCCTCATCAGTGTATTTCAGTAGATGCTCCTGTTTTAATCTTCCTCTGGTAAATCCCCTTACTCCCCCATCTCTGACCTATACCCCAGTTCTTCTATGAAAATAAAAAATTGTGGGAGTGGGTGGTACTTCCCAGAAAGAGTTTGTGAGTAGGGAAGTTAAGAGATCTAAAAACTGGAACTTGAAGAACACAGCATTTTGAGGTAGGGAGAGTGAGGAACTAGAAAGAGACTGGAATAAAAGGGCAAATGTAAGGAAAGAAAATCAGTGGAGTCTTGTCTCAAAGAGCCAGGAAAGAATAGTAGTGACCAAAACATGTGGAAGATGACCAAGAAATAGAATGAGGACAGAAATAGATGAGGACAGAAAAGTCCTCATCTTGAGTGTAGTTTGGACAGTTGTTTCACTGCAAGAGACAATGACATGTGTCATTAGGAAAGTTCTGACTAAAAAGACAATAAGGGCCCCTCCCTGATAGCGCAATGGGTTAACATAGCACTATGAAGCTACCCACAGCCACCTTAACAAGTCACAAGTTCGATTCCCCACCAGGGAGGTGACCCACATGGTGTGGCAGACTTCTCCTGACCTACCCGCTGCTCCCTACTCTGTTTCTGGTGAATCCTCTCACCACCACACCTCTAGCCTGTACCCCAGTTCTTGTGTGTGCATAAATAAATTAATTTTAAAAATGATGAGATTGGGATTTGATCTTAGGGCTGGAATACTGCTTCTTAGCAGGAGTAAGTGACTTCCCCATTTAATGATAATTGGGCCACAGACACAAGCCTGGGCAACAGTAACCCCAGCGCCTACTTGCCATTAGTCATGCATGATTATCTTAGGAAGGGCTAACAGAACTACAGCTTAAGGCAAGATTCAGGTATTTTCCAGTCCTGAATACATATTGTCCACATAATTGTGTTCAAGTCTACAGTTCACGCTTCAGGATAGCTCTTTCAATTTGTAACAATATTTTGAAATCCTAGAAAATCAAAATAAAAATTTTTACCAAAACTAACTCAACCATGAGCTCTCTGAATTTATGAAAAATAAATAGCGGGTAATAGTTTAGTACCCACAATTTGAGGGAAAGAAATGTGGTTGGTTCCAGCCATGCTCTTATTCTGCTTTATTCAAAAAAAGTTGTATATGATTGCTTTCCTTGTCTCTTCACCCTATATCCATTTAGGATATAAATGTATTTCATTCCACAGTTTCGTCAGCAAGCATTGATTGAGTGTCTGCTAAATAACAGACTCTAGAAAAGACACCGAGTCCTAGCTGGGGACAAGAACTAGATAATAAACAAAAACAGATGAAATCCTTACTTTCATAAAATGTGGATTTGGATTTAAGAGACTGTTGGTGGTAAATGTGGTGTAGCAACATATCTTTGAACAGGTAGGGCCCTATATTTTGGAATAATATACAGTGTTGTAAAACTGTGTTATCTTAGTAAAAATACAGTTTTAAAAAAATAGCAGTCGGGCCGTCGCTGATGAGCTCAGCACTATGAAGGTACCCACAGCCACTGCAGCATGAATTCGGTCCTGGCCAGGGAGGTGACCCACATGGGGTGCAGCAGACCTCTCCTGTCTCACCTGCTGCTCCCCTCAGCAGTGTATTTCAGTAGATCTGCCTGTTCTGCTCCCCACTCTGTCTCTAGTGAATCCTCTCACCCCCCACACCTCTGGCCTATCCCTCAGTTCTTGTATGCATAAATAAATAGATCTTTTTAAAAAATAGCAATTAAGTCTGTAGTATACTGGGTAGTGGTAAGTGCTCTGAAGATCAGGTTTCTTGGTTAAAGTTCCAGTTTCATGGTTAAAGGGTGGAGAGTGAGGAGTGAGAGAACAAGAATAGTACACAGAGGCCTGGAAATGAACACAGATTATGAAAACCTGATAGACCTTGCTGAAGTCTACCTTATATTAGGAAATGGTGGTAGGGAAGGGATTTGGGTGGTTCTGAGAGCAAACATGGCATGATCCAACTTAGTTGCTATTATTAATTCCTGATTATATTTATTGAAGTAACATCAATCCACAATGTTGTATATATTTTAGCAGTAATAGTTTGTGCCACTACAAATGTACGTTGTCACAACCTGCTCACCCCCAAAACTCCAATAATCCCCACCCTGACTTAGTTTTCAAAAAGACTTAGTACTTTGTGTCTATCCATGCATTATTTATCTGATGCTGTGAATAAAGTTTAGGGACATTTCTTTGAATTGTTCAAGCAAAGCATGAAGATCTAATTTCTCAGCAGCTCGACAAAGCTATTTAAAATCCTAGAAACGCTCCCAAAGTAACTTGTGGCAAAATATTTGGCATGTGTGCCTGTATTATGAACACAGCAAAGTTGCATTCCTTAATATCAAGTTATTAAATTCACTGTGGCCAGCCATATTGATTGAAAATCACTGTTAGTGCACTCTCCTCTGCCCTCCCAAATCTTTCTAATTTGCTGAAGAAGCAGCTGAAGCCAAGTGCAACCAATTTCCTGGTCAGAACCACACATCTCAGTGTTTTTAGTAAGACAAAGTCCAAGTTGTTTTTATGTCCAGTCCTCTGCCCTCCAGGCTTTAAACTGCTTCCAACCCCCTATATTCTCAGTGAGTAAGTTTAATTCTAACTTTAGAAAAGGAGAGAGAATGTTTTTCTAGATGCCAGAAAACTAGAAAATATGTCAGTAACATATCAGTATGTCAAAACAAAAGTATACTTATTTAACAAAAATACTTATTCACTAGCGAAATATATATCATTTTCTCACCATCAAAAACTATTGTCTCAAATAATACAGTCTCTTATGCTCTGGAATAATAAATAGTGTTTAACAAATGTCTAAATTTGAAACCTGAATGTGATGACAGAACTTTATTAAATTTGAGTGAAGTCATGTGATGTAAACAACAAACTAGAGCCTCCCTGATAGACTACAGGTTAAGTCTCAGCACTGTAACCTCTAAGGCTTGTGTTGGGTCCCCGGCGAGGGAGCTGACCAACATATGCCATGATAGACCTCTCCTATCTTACCCACTGCTCAGGAGTATGTTTCAGTAGATCTGCCTGTTCTGCTCCCCACCCTGTCTCTGGGGAATCCTTTCACACCCCTCACACCTCTGACCTGCACCCAGTTCTTTTATGCACAAATAAATGAATATATATATTTTTAAAAGCAACAAAGTAGTTTGAAAAAGTCACACACACAAATCAAAATTTTCACATTTCCAAGTCACTGCTGAACCTTAACATCTGTCTGGTTGGCCTTGGGTCCTTCTGCCTATAAGTGTCAAGGTTACTTGGAGGTAAGGGCTATGTCCTAGTAGGGAAAGACAGAACTAAAGTTTGAGGAAAGTATCCCCAAATTTCAGGGGAGAGGGACTCGGGGGAAAAGGAAAAGAATTTCTGGTGTATACTTTCTGCTACCTTTTAGAATAGAAACTGAAGTCCAGAATCTTCTAAAAACAATTTTTTAGAAAAATTTTTTAGAAAAGAGATTAACAAATTGCTTACATATTTATAGGGAAATTCACACCCTCATGAACAAGAGAAACCATGAACTTGCATATATATTCAGTCTTTAAAAAAAAGTAGTGGTTTCAATGTATATGAGGGAAGACTTATTGGAGGAGGTGGTAACATCTGAGATAATTCTGAAGGACTAGTGAAAGGAAGGTAGGAGAGAAAGTAGGTATGCTGGGCTTAAGGAACATCTGAAATAAATATGTGAAGCAATGCAGTGGGGTTTCAGAACCACACGATTACTGCTGCCTCATGCCGCTGTCTGTTGGGCTAGATGCATAAAATGCACTATCTTCCCAGGGACATATTCATGATTATCATTAAAGAAAAGCTGTGCCAATTTTCTACACCCAAACAATGCAGAAAGCCAACGCCTTTCTCTGCAAGATCTCAGACAGGCTTGCCTAGCCTTCATCTGGTCTACCTCTAGGACACTGTGAGTTCATTGAGATCAAGCTCTGAAGTCGAGTACGTATTCTTGCTATTCTCAAGGAAGGAAGGTAATATATCAAAAAATGTACACAGGAAGACTATTTTGAGGAGTTGGTGGTCATTTTCTGTGCCTCTGCTACATCTAACAGGTGACCACATTTGAGCTCTTCTGTATCTTTAATGAATTTTGATTCTTATCTTCATTATTTCTCACCTGGACATTCTCTGCCTCTAGCCTCACACCATCCTAAGTACTGAAGTGATTTTTCTAAGGTACAGAGATTATTTTGTTCTCCCTATAAAACTGTTGGCCCCAAGCCTTCTGGGGAAAAAATTCACCTCTACAGCATACCCTGTGGTTTTATCTTATAGCCCAGTTTTATCTTATGGCTCAACTTCTAGACTTCTCAGGTATGTCATTTCCTATAATTTGCCCTTCTTTACAAGGGCCAACCCTTGAAATGACCCTTTGCTAAGGAAGGTAAGTTCAGTGCAAGCTCGTCTGTCCTAGAAACTTGTCTTGTAGTTTTAAACCCAGTGTGGAAGGAATCCTTTAAGCTCTCAGTTTACCTTTTGTTACCTGTCAGAGAGCACTCATCACACTGTGTTACAGGGGTTTCGCTCACCAACTATGAATTAAATGGCTGAGCTTCTGTCCTTTATTTACAAATTTTCAGCATCTGGTAAATTATCATGTAGTTACTTTTATCAGTAAATATTTGTGAAATATAATGAATGATGTGTTCAACCTGTGAAGGTCACCCACATGTCTCTATTTCTTATGGAAAAAATTGGAAAAAGAAAAGTAAAGGTACCTTTTTTTATAAATTTGCTTCCCTCTTGTCAAAATGTGTTATGTCTTTAGACTCAATATCAAAAGCCTATTTTTATGAACTTAAAAACAGTCAAATCATTAGAATGGCTATTATTTTTACAAGGGAAGACTCTGAGTTGAAATTTGGGGTTCTCTTAGTTGTTGAGGTAAGAATGCAGCAGCACAATTATATATAATCTGTATTCATCTTTTATACTTTCCATCAATTCTCTAGATCCTTTTGGGAAGGTGGGATGCCTGTGGCTTTCTGACTAATGTAGCAAAACAGAACAGTCCTAATTCACTCAAATTTGGAGGGTTATTGGTTACATGACTCTGTGGTTCTTTTTCATTGAGTTTTGGGTCCAAAACTCTGGGAGGTATATCAGTTTCAGGCCTCAGTCAAAATGTATTTTTAATTGGCAAGCTCATCACAGAAACTGAGAAAGATGACAGAAAGTGGAAAGAAAATACTATCTTTTGAACAATACAATTTATACACTTTCCTTCAGCTTTTCCTTGGTAGAACAGCAAAGTGACTTTACAGCTAGGTCCATGATAAGTATTTTAGTGAAAGTTTGCTTGATCTCTTGTCTATATGTCAAAAACATAGACACTTTCTAGAAAATTAACATATTATGATAGGGCTTTCGCATATGTTGACCATCTTCTAGGCTGATCCTTTTTCTGGGAAAAAGAGTATATCAGAGTGCCAGAAGCAGAGGAGAATGAAACCCTGAAACCAGAAAGGGGGGAGTTCTATTTAAACCTCAATATTACATTTGAATTTTCAGTTGCTGACTACCAAACTAATTGGCTATTTCCAATGTATTGTTGGCATTTCCAGAATCATCTCACTATTTCTGCTTTTCCCCCTTCTCTCTGCAGTTAGGTGTACAGAAATGCTGGGTAAATGATGAAGCTTCCTTTATATGTATACTCTGGGAAATCAGTGGCAAGTTCCTTGAGTATGAGGGCTAACCTGGTTTATTCTTGATACCCTTCACAGAACTTCAAATGGTGCATTAAATGCCTAACCCATTGGGTTCAAATTTGAATGACTACAGTCTTCCTTTGTGCGGGAAAGTAGACTAATATTTACTCAGGAGTCCGGGGAGTAGAAGAGGAATGAAAACAGATGTTTTCAGGAAACATTGTCTTTTTCTACACTTGTTTGTCTAAATACAAAATAGATGCTCTAAAAATAAACAAACAAGTGCACATTTGTTCCTGGTGAACAAGAAAATGCACTTATATCAAAATTAAATAGCAGAGGAACTAGATAAGGTTTTTACGTTACCATTTTGAGGAGAAGCAGAGCATTTTGCCTTGCCTTTCTGACAGTTTGTCGCCAGGCTCAATCATGTAATTTCTGGGAACTTCATCAAGGAAAATCATTCTGAGACATGACTGCTTTCAAAACCTAGGTCAGATTTCCTTTTGGACCTAGGATCTCATCAAGAGCCTATAGAACTCCTAAGATGGATTAATTTTTATTTTATTCATCTGATATCTTTCATCTGTCATTTAATAAACTGACAAAGGGACTGAAATTCACAGAGACATGGAATTTTGGGTTACCCAAAACGACCTCCACTGACTCAGTCAAATTTGCGGTTTATATGTTAGCCATCACTATGGTTAATTTCTATTTGTTTTTACAATGCATATGAACAAATGTTCAATAAAAAAAATTAAAAGAGAAAGACCCAAAAGTGAAATGTGAGAGCAGTTAGACTAGCCAACATTGTATTAAAGACACCAAGCTAAACGATGGAAAATGTGAACAATCTGGGTTACTTTAGTTGAAAAAATAAACCATTGGTAGTACCCTAATACCTCCTAGGCCGGTTTGGTAGATGTTAAAGTGTTTTGTTTTGTTTTGTTTTTTTCCTCTATAAGTTTCTATTGGGTCATTGCAACTAATAAAATCAAAATCACATTAACTCAATTCCTTCTTTAATTTCTTTGTCTTTTCATGGGTCATCTGAAAATTTCAGCTATGCCATGATGTGCTGTGCAATTCTATAGAGTAGGCTACAAGCAAATGAGATGGAGGAGAATCAGAGGAGAGAGATGTGGAAAGGCAGGGAACTGTTAGCTGGTACCTACTGTGTATTAGGCTGGATAAGCACCTCACTTTGCCTGTGATAGCCCTACTCTGTGTATATTATGGGCTCTCCTTTACAAATGAGGACGGTAAGCTTTTAAAAGGTCAATAATTGGCTTGTTCACTAGTACAGTTAACATTGAATCCTGCTCCTTATTTTTAAAAACTACTAAATATTATCTATAAAACTAGAACACAAGAGTAGCAATACTTGCTATAAAACTCAGAAATCAATCAGGTGTATTTTCTTAGAATGCATAATAAACTAAGAGTTAGAAATTACTATTTTTGAACTTCATTTATCTATGCAGGATTAGACTCTAGCAGCAGTAACAAAAGTTCTTGGTACTACCTGAATAACATTGGTGAAAACAATTACCACAAACCAAACTGTAAATTAATTTTACCAGTTTTCTAGGTCCTTGAAGAAAGAACATATATTTTCTCCACATAAAACTGTGACTGATGATTACACTAGTTACTATTTGAACAAGGGTATTTCCCTGTTAAATCTGTCCAGTTTTTTCCTTCAATGTGTGTCTCATGGCTTATTTGAAAAATGAAATGTAATATAAAAAATACAAATGGAAATGAATTCAAATGCATTTGTGTTTTGGGGCTTTCTAAAGTGAAAAGGGATTCTTAATAAATTCCATTAGACAAGAACTAAATGATCAGTCATATCACATCCTTTTTATAGCTTTTCTACAATATTTAGTTTTAATCTGCTTTCTCCCACAAATCTGTGCTGTTTTGAATATTGCTCAGGATATCATTGGAGAGAATGAACACCTTGTTTATGAAGACACATAGATGGGTTTAAAAATCTACTTCCCATATTTGTTCCAGTTAATCTCACTTTTTGGAAATGAAAGGGAGCAACTTTAACTATATAATATGCATATCAAAACAGAGAACTGTTCATTTGTCTAACAATTGAAAGTACGTTAACATGACTAATGTTGATAATTCAAATACTGATTTAATTTTGAAATCTAATCATTTCAGGTTAAAGGAAAAGAACAGCTAACACAGTTATGCTGGGTCGAGAATAGGAAGCGCAAGTTTATGTTTGCACTCTACCTGGTGATAACTAGTAAAGGAATAGGCAACTTTCCATGTATATACAAGAAATTTCAAAGACATCCAGATAGCCATGCATTTTGAAAGCAGTATTTATCACTTGTCTAATACAAATCAATACATGGAAGAGTTTTTTTTTTTTTCTTTTTAAAAACAGCTCACTGCTTATTCCTGGTGTCTTGACTTCTAATAAACCTCAAGCTTGGTTGGGTTGGTCTGAATGTGCGTTTCTCATGTACACGCCATAAATTGTGGGGCTTTCTGGAGGACAGGAAGCCTCCTTGTGTTGTTTGGCAGTTATGGGACCAGGAATGTAACACATACAGCGAGTGTGTGGCGTAACTCGCCACTTTCCTAGAAGGCAGGGGTGAGGGTGTTTAGTGGGTCTGCTGCTCGCGGAAGCCAAAGTAAACTCTGCTGTGAGCACTGTCTCAGGGTAAAATACATTCTTTTGCCAAGCATGTCATTCAGTTTTCAGACGTAATTTAGCTGCTTTGGGTTGTGGGGAATGGGAAGAAATTTCACTATTGCCTGCTGGAAGGGTCCTGGTGAAGAATATAGTGGCGAGAAGATTGCTGTGCGCAATCTGTTGCTAAGAGCCGGGGAGAATTGAAACTGCAATCTGCTCAGTTGGCACCAGCTGTATGCAGTCTGTTTGGGCCCTGCGTGGCTGCTACCTGCAGGCTGCTGCTGGGGGAGCGAGCTGTCTCCATGGTTCTGCCTGGCTGCTTGCAACCATAAGGCACATGCTTAATCAGTAGATTTTAAAAGAGAGCACGATTAATAAATCCGTACAATTCTCTAACTGATTAAAGGAACAATATGTGGCAAATCTATTAGGACTTAGTTAGAGACCATTATAGTGGAGAAAATAAATTATTAAAGGGCAGATTTGTAGGCACTCTAGGAAAATGTATTTGGCTGGGCTAGTCCTGTCTCCCAGCTGTGAGAATGAAATAGGAGTCTGGGGACACGTTAAATCCAGCACAGTTATACGACAGCAGGAGAAAATATAGCCACTGCAAGGCAGCCGTTCTCCTCTGCCAAACGCACACTGATTTTCAAAGACAGAGACTCTTCCGACCCTGCGCGGCTGTGCAACTGTTACGGGGAACAGACGTGGGTACATTTTACATTACATTTAATTTAAATTTTTTTTTTTTTAGTTTTACACTCATTTCCCACAAATCTAGCTCCTTCAAGCAGAAAAAAAGCTTTCATGAGGTCTTGGCATAAAAACAATCTGAAAAAGTTATAAACAAAAATGAAGAGTGATGTCAAAAAATTTTTTAAAAAAGATTCTGATAGATTAAAAAAACCACAATCAGTTGTCACTCATCAACTTCGTCTGAACTCAGTTTTTACTTTGTATAAATTTGTTGCAGTTTTAAGATTTCAAATAGGAAGTTTGACAAATGTCTCCGGCTCTAGAATTGCAAGTTAATATGTGGGTTTTCAAAAGTATAAGCTATAAATTGCCAGCAATTGAGCCTTTTATTTCAGTTCTTCATTTTCAAAATTTGTATTTTTTTCTAGTAAAGAAGACCTCCTAAGTCCTGACCATGTTGAGAAATCCTACAGCAGCTTTTAAAGAAATAACCAATTAGTGTGCTGATCCTCGCTCAAAAATCTCTTGATATGTATTCACTTATTCTTTTTTTCTACAAATTTTTTTGACCATTTATGTGATCCCTCCTACTAGTAGTATTATAGTACTGCTACCGAATCACTCACTTTTGTATGTATCAACACTGTTTTTTGCGTGCTACAGAAATTCATTTATTATTCACAAACAACCCTATGATGTAGGTGCTATTATTGTCTTGATTTTCATTCAAAGAAACTGAGGTACAAAAAGGTTAAGTAATGGCCAAGGTCAAGGTCATACAGTTGGCATAACCAGGATTTAATTCAAGCAAAATTGTTTGCACTGAGGTGTTTGGGATGTGCACGCGTGTATGTGTAGGTGGGTGGGTGGGTGGGGGAGAGCGGCAGAGGAGAAGATTGTTTAGCAGAGTGCTGCAGGACCCAGAGGTGGGGAGGCCTAGCACTAGAGTGAACTCTGGATCTAGGCTGACCTTGGCCATTGGGTGGAGCTGGAATTGCAGAATTGGAGACTGGGTCTGCCAGGCCACAGGGGTAGAGAAGCAAGCTACCCAAATTGGCCAGTCTGTGGAGTATGCAAAGTTAATTATGGGTGATAAACCCAGACCAGTACATTGGGCCAAGTTATAAAAACCTTAAAGGTCATGTTGGGGGATATGACCTTTGCTTGATGCCAATGGGAAATCAATGTTTTGGTATTTTTTTTTAACAGAGGGAAGAGATGTTCAGAAATGTGTTTCAAAGTTTAAGTCTAATAACAAAATGTGATTGGATTATGATGGAGAAGAATTAATGTGGTTTGTTTAGAATAAGATTATAATGAAAGTTAGGGAAGGTTGTTGGGTAGAGCAGTTTTTACAAGATACTCCAGCAAAGTATCTTATTATTTAAGGGACAAAAAAAGTCCTTTACACTCTACATCTTGCGATCTGTAAACTAGAAAATCTCAAACGTCTTTGTAGGATCAGCCTGATAAAATGAGAAGCCCTGATTTTCACACGCAAACTCCTGAACTTCAGAGGCACGTCTCTCTCTGTGACCTTCCATAGTTTCTTAAAACTCCTTTCTGATAGTTTAATCAGTATCATTTTGGTGTAGATGCTTTGCTTCTGTGTGAAAGATGAGTATATCAGATCCATTTTCATTATAATTCTCCTCGGATGGTGAGTGCGAATGGAGCGGGTACACTTTTGTCTGATTGAAAGCATCTGCAGTTTATTTTCCATGGTGTTGTTCCCTAGTGTTTTACTCTGACTCAGGCCTTGGAGGGCACCACCCAATCCAGCTCTTTTCTTCTTAACACAAATATCACATCAGCTGCCATTAAAATGGCTTCTCACCTCTTTCTAGAACTCACAGAGTAGAGAATGTCCCATGTCCTCTAAAGAAATACAGCAATCGGGGCTTCCCTGGTGGCACAGGGGTTAAACTCTCAACATTATGATACTATCCACGTCCACTGTAGCACCAGTTCGATCCCGGGCAACGGAGGTGACACATGGTGCAGCAAACCTCCCCTGTCTTGCCCACTGCTCCCTTCAGCTGTGCATTTCAGTCAACCCACCTGTTCTGCTCCCCACTCTGTCTCTGGTGAATCCTCTCACCACCTGCCTGCACCTCTGACCTACACCCCAGTCCTTGCATAAATAAATAAACAAAATCAATCTTTTAAAGAAAAGAAATACAGCTATCACAACCCCTTTACCTTCCAGATATGATAGGGGGAAAGGATGTTCTGAACAAACTCTACAGATACAGGTTTTGTGGACTCCATCCCAAATACCAGAACTACAAATCCCAGCATCACCAAAGGGAGGATTGCTGGGATCTGAGGGTAGAGAAGTAGCCATGTTGGATATAAAACCGGACATGTGGGCTTGCATGGTCTCTGAGCCTCTTCCTTGTGACTTGGCTTTTGGCTTTTCACCAGCTTTAGTGTGCTATTGGGGCTCCCGCTCAGCACAACTGGTAGGATGCATTCACCAACTTAGAGCTCTATCTCTTTTCCCCCCTGAGTTATTCATTTCCCTTTCCCTTGTAAATAAACCCATTATTAACTTTTTTGAGTGTGCCTGTAGTTGAATTGTATAAGTCCCTTTAAGTGCATGGGTAAGGACCCACAGTCAGGCAACCCAATGTGAACAGATACCAGTGGCTACCCGACCCAACTCACTGCCATAATTATATTTCAGAGGTGGTGTAGATTATTAAAGTCTATGGACTTTTATAAAACTCAAATTTTGTTGATATAACATTCACTGACAAAGCTATAATTTCAGGACTATAGCTTCACACCTTAATGTATGTTTGTTTCATTCACCTACCATCAAAGTTTTGATAATGTCTAAGTGCATGACTTTTTATCTTAAATTTAATTTCTATCAATATCTGAAATCAGTCATTTCCTAGCTTTATCACATGGACCTTCAG
This sequence comes from Condylura cristata, assembly GCF_000260355.1. NCBI lineage: Eukaryota > Metazoa > Chordata > Mammalia > Eulipotyphla > Talpidae > Condylura > Condylura cristata. The sequence goes on from NW_004567106.1 coordinate 54,293,697, forward strand.
TGTTCAGTACCTATCTGTGAGGTTTCCACTAAAGACAAGTGTGGAAATAATGGAGACTTTTAACACTTGTTTTTCCCCGTATCTGCCAGAGCAGGATATGAATTATGAGAAACAGAATTCATCCATTACATAAATATAGATTTGATGCCAGGGAAGAACTGCTTACTGTCTAAAAATGATGGAGATTTATTAAACCACCTTCAGAATGTTCATGCTGAAACAGGATCATTGCCTGGCAAGGGCAAAGTAGTGTTGTGATTAGAGAGTTAAAAAGAACCTCATTGCATCTCCGAGCATCAGCTCAGCCTCCTGCAACTTTTTTCTCCATTATGTGCAGGCAGGAGAAGGGGACGCAAGGTAGGAACAGCCTACACAGGGCCTTGAACCTTGAGTAAGAACTGACCCCTGGAGAATAAGATTCAATTCCCAGGTGCTCCCAACCAAATCTCTGCCCTGCCGATGAAATTAATCCAGTCAAGCATATGTGTTGACCTCTTTCTTTGCGCTTTAGTAAAACACAAAATATAGGAAAGATAATTCCTGTTTTCTAAACTAGTCAGGGCCACTTATATAATTTTTAATTTTCTAGAAATCATATTTTAAAAAGGTAAAAAGTAAAAGGCAAAGTTAATTTTTTTTTAATTTAAACGTTTATTTATTTATGCATACAGAACTGGGGTACAGGCTAGAGGTGCAGGGGCAGTGAGAAGATTCACCAGAGACAGAGTGGGGAGCAGAACAGGCAGATTGACAAAGTACACTGCTGAGGGGAGCAGCGGGCGGGTCAGGAGAGGTCTGCTGTGCTGTGTGGGTCACCTCCTGGGCAGGGATCGAACTCATGCTGAAGTGGCTTTAACTCCTTAGTGCTGTGCCTTAACCTGCTGTGCCATCAGGGAGGGCCCATTTTTTTAACTTTTAAAATACTTTTTTTTTTAAAGATTTATTTATTCATACAGAACTGGGGTACAGGCCAGAGATGCGGAGGGTGAGAGGATTCACCAGAGACAGAGTGGGGAGCAGAACAGGCAGATCGACGAAGTACACTGCTGAGGGGAGCAGCGGGCGGGTCAGGAGAGGTCTGCCACGCCATGTGGTCACCTCCGGGGCAGGCGGGGATCGGACTCATGGGGAAGTGGCTTAAGCTTCTTAGTGCAGTGCTTTAACCCGCTGCACCACCAGGGAGGGCCCACTTTTAAAATACTTTTATGAAAAATTTTGAGCCTTATGTATTATGTTAGGAGAAAGTTCATTCTCATAAATAGGTAAGCAAAATAGTTGAAATGCATATTGACTTATTTTAAAGTACTTTTCCATTGGAACTTGGTTTTCATTTGTTTTGTGAAGATGATGAATTCTATTTTCTGATTGTTATTTTGTGTTTAGCATAATTTTTCTTGAGATAAAAAGAAGTGAGGTTAATTTTAATAACTTGGTGTTTTATTAAACATTTAAAAATTGGGATTTTAACCAGAGATACCAAAATTAAATGTATATTTTAATATATAATCAATATGAACCATTGAGGGGACAGTTTATACCTAAAGTGCATTTTAACTGAGATGAGCTACAAGTCACTTGTGGTGTCATGTTAGACAGCACAATTCTGGGCATCTTGAAATCCGGTAGGTATGAAAGTGCTTTTATTTTAGTCATAAAAATTGGCCCTTACTAACTCATGGGAATTTTATAACATTTTCACATTCATCATTTCATAAATCAATGAGAGCAATGCTTTCAAGAGTATGACCGAGAAATACCCCTTTTCCGTTAAGGGGATATGTGAAAAATGATGTGTGGTTATATAGGATTAGAAAATTCTGAGTTAAATTTTCTTCTGCTCCTTTCCTGGAGGAAAGTTTGGATATGCTGATGTACATTTTGAGTTTCTTTGTATGATAGTTCCTATTCTTAATTGATCATGAAATTGTTTTTTCACAGAGTATCTCCTAGGTCTAGTGTTACAAGCAACATACTGTGGAAAACGCTGACTTAAGCCCAAAATAAGTGATGTAGGAATTTGGAAATCAGAAAGAAGCCAAACAGAGAGGTCCTGGGAAGACCCATGAGGATGTGGGTGCCTTCAGTTAATTCTTCTCGTGTGTTCTACGGACTTTCTGTTATGGTGTTTGACTCCTGCACTTGGCTATCACCCCCGAAAGTTTTCAAGTTCCTTAGATAAGATATAGTCTTATCCACATCTTGGCCCTACACAGGGTCAAACACAATTATCAGGAAATATTTGTAGGACTGATTTAAACTTGACTGAGTGGTGTGACCAATGCAGGACCAATACCGATTAGAACACGTAAAGTAAATGAATTTTAAGAGCCTAAGAAAACAACAAAAAAAAAATCACACCCCCAAATGCAGGTTAATGGGGAAATGACAGTGAGAGTAACAGCAGCATTACTGACACAGCAGGGAAGACCTTCCCAAGACTCCCAAGCTATCAACGTCAGGGTCGTTTACAGGAGAACTTTCATATTAGAGGAAATTGGATAACAGGGGAGACCAAGAAAATCAGGGGAGAGGAGGGCAGACAGGGCAAGGCAGAAAAGCATAAGCCAACATTTAACAAACAAAACCCATCTTTAGTGTAACCTATGTGGCGGGTTATACCTTTAACATGTCGGTTTGGGGGGAAATGCGGTCTGAGTGAAAAGTCCGGAGTTGGATTGTGTCAAGTGGGAAGGTCAAGAACCACAGCTTCAGGAGGAACTCCTGAGTTACACGTCTCTCCCTCAAGCCCCCAGGAAACACATGGTTTCCTGAAGCGAATTATTTACACACGAATGCCCAAGAAATTGCCTTCTTCACAGACTAGTGCTGCTTTTCTCGCATCTAGATGGGGCTGGGTGGACCATGTGCTTCCTGGTAAGCTCTCCAGGAATCTAATTTCTCAGCCTACTTAAAGATTCAGGTTTTCACCAAGGAAGATAGAAAAAGAAAGTCAAGTCCTTTCCGTTTCATCTTTCTCCTACCTTTGCTCTTCACCTAATGGCAGCATATGGCAGCATTTTTTTTTTTTCTTGTCTGAAAAAAATCTTGGCCTTCCTCCTTAGTCTGAACACAAAGGAAGAGAAATAGTCCCACTGACACTACCACTGGTGGCAATTTTTCAGTTTTAGATAAAATGGAATATGGACCAAGACTGGGTACATGACAGGAAGGTGGGTGTAGTATAAAGGAATTAAAACTGGGATCAAAACTGTAATGATAAAACTCTTCCCAGAACTCCTGGATCCATTTCAGAGAAAGGGTTTTCCTATTCAAACTTAGCCATCAAGATGAAAAGGCAATTTCTTTAATTCTCCTCCCAGAAATCCCTTCCAGAACATTACCTTCAACCTGGCTTCTAATTACCAGACATCCCCTTTTAACTTGTCCTTCCAACCTTTTGACAACCAAAGAATGTGCCAGGCTGAAGATCAAAGAACTCTTCTGGTTTACAGTTGGCTGCTGAGATAACTCTGTGTTGTGGTCCTGCTGGAATTAGCACTGATGCCTTCTGAGAAGGCAGTCATGAGACTACGGTCACTAGTCACTAGAGACAGGCATTGGTGAGGATACCATGAGCACAGTGTCAGTCATGTTTCCTGAACTCTGATGTGACATGTGGCTGATGCCAGGCTGGGCAGCTATGCAAGAGGTATCTCAGCCTGAGATATCAGTGGACCCTCTGATAGGGTGGTCTCCTAGGCAGAAATGCCCAGCATTGATATGATCGTGAATAGTTCCATCGCTTCCAGAAAAAAATATTCCTCTTCCATGGATTTTTTTTTTCTTGAAGTAGGGCTCAAGAATTATCAGACACACATTCAGATATATTACTCATTTGATCTTCCTTGGCAAAAAGAGGAACTCAATAACATCTTGACCCCATGCAAACCTAAGCACAATTGTAAATATTGGTAGGGTTGAATTTAAGTGACAGTTTGATAGAAACCAATGAAGAGCAGGACATTTGAAGAATAGAGTGCTTATTAGCTTGATGGTGTGATGCTGATTCTCTTTTTGGGCTGGCACAATGGGCTAGAAGGAAGAAAGCAGGGTAGAGAGACGCTGGGCTGTTGGAAACTGAGGTCTGAGGATGGAGGTTGTCTTGATTATTGTTCTGCCTGCAGGACCTAACAGCTTCTGCTATGGGATGGGCAGTCAATAAATACTTATTGAGTGAGACCCCAATTTGGAAATAATTAAGAATTTGCCAAGGCAGCAAAACTGAGAGCTAGTTTAGTTGGTGTTATAATCCAGGTCTCCTGACACATTTTTCCAGCACCCCTGGAAGGCTGGTATCTTCAGTATGCTTAAAAAATTTTTTGATGCAAATCATGCTGATTTCATGTGTGTGTGTATATACATATACATATATATACATGTATATATTTCATGTAGGTATATTTATGATTGTATTTATACATACATGTGTATATATACGCATGTATGCACAAATGTGTATATATACATAACATACACACATATAATCAGCATATATATATTAGAATAAGTTCTTCTTTCAGGGTTAGACTTTTGTTAATTTCTGAAATTAGTTGCTCCTATTTTAAGACCAGTTGACCTACAGCCCATCATGAATAAAGATGACGCATCTGGCCCACCCTCACAGGACATCTATATCCATTCCAAGTCTTTCCCACTCTTCTCAAGCTTCCATCCCAATGCCCCAAGTCTCAACAGACCATTATCAACAGACCAAGATCAGTTCTAAATCCACAACAGCTCTAAATCATCAGTTACTAATAAGCCTATGGTGTCTCCAAATTCTTCCATATTGCCCCAGCTGTCTCCTGTCTCTGGATGAAGGGAGGTCTCTGCCTCAAATTCTCCTCTGTCCTCTCCTGAGCTCTCACTACATGCTGGAAACCCTGTAACGTCAGTGAACTCTTCTTCAAGTCCATCTTGGTGCCTGCTTGCTGTCTGTCTGCAGATATAGAAGTTGCCTCCATACTTAAAAATCATCTCTGTCTACCCCTGTGAGTTCTGGGGTTATCTTACCCCCTTTCTCCTTCCTTCTCTGTCAGCAGTGAAGCCCCCTCCAGCGCAGCTTCCAACCTTCCAATTGACCAGTTCTGCTCCATCCCAGACTCAACAGTGGCTTCCTCTGCTCCACCCCCTACATCAAGTCAATGATTACTGTCTTCAGTGCGCTGGAGCAACAAAGCTAAAGAGATTTCCCTTTCCTGTACAATCCCACTTGTCATGGTTCTGTGGAAACTGAAGATTCTGTCTGAAGGAAACAATCTACAAACTTGAGTTTTAAACTATTTTTTTTAAACATACTGGTAACATCTAGTTTATTTATTTACGCATACAAAATTGGGGTACAGGGGCAGTGAGAGGATTCACCAGAGACAGAATAGGAAGCAGAACAGGCAGATTGATGTACCCTGCTGAGGGGAGCAGCGGGCGAGTCAGGAGAGGTTTGCATGCCATGTGGGTCACCTCCGGGGTGGGGAATCGAGCTCGTACTGTGAAGCAGTGCTGCCCTTGCATGCTGTGCTTTAACCTGTTGCACCACCAGGGAGGGCCCAACAGTTTTAAACTTCAAGATGCCATAATAAAGGGAAGCATGGTTGAGCATGGGCGGGGGTGGGGGGGGAGGCATACATTACAAGGTCATGTCTTGTTTGGGGGTGCCAGGGCAGAAGATAGAAGAAGGAACAGGTGAGAAAAAGGAAAGAACACATGTGGGAAGCTGCTGTCAGTTGGGGCTATGTGGCCTACGTTTGGGGTTGGCCTACATTTGGGGGCTGTCACCAGATAGGATCGAGAAAGCTAAAACGCCCCTCTCTCCCAGCTCCTGAAATGGCACCTGCCCCATCCCGGCTGAATTCTTCTCTCAGAAAGAAAAAATCATCCTGAATTCTTCTCTCAGAAAGAAAGAATCATCCTTGTCATCATTCCTTTAACACCCAATACTCAGAGGAGCAAATCCCTACTCTGCCAGTTTCCTTTACCTACTTCATGTTGTCTCAGTTTCAAACCCTTTGCTCCAAATTGGCAATGAGCTTCAAACACAAACTACACTTCATTTCCATGTTAAGTAACAAAACAATAACATCCTTGCTGTTTTCTTGTGGCCATCCAGATCACATCCTAAAAGCAGCACTCAGCAGGTCACCAGCCTAAAAGTCCATCCTCAGTTTACACAATACAAGCCCCTGAAAGAGAAAACAGATCAGAAAAATTCTGGGGACCCTAACGGAACTCTGCAAGTTGAAGACCCAGCCTTGCCCTTCAGCTAAAACACTTCTTTCAGTGTCCACCAATCCACACACACCAGTCCACACACACCTCCAGAGAACGGTGTTTCAGACTCTGCTGCTGGGGTGACAACCCCCTCCAACCCCAGCACCCCACCTGGGCCAGGTCTGACCTGCCTGTGTTCCTGCAGAGAAGAAGGTCAGTAGCCCAGATGATCTAAAAGGAGAGGCACATTATCTCATTTCCCCTGGATACAATACTAGTTAAAAGTGGAAAGAATTATAAACAGAAAGTTACAGCTTCATTAAGCCCACGATGCAGGTCAAGTTTCCTGGCAGCTAGTTCTGCTCCAAGCTAGTGCTAGACATGTAGTCATTTACGGGCAGATTATATAGTCCTTTTTGTGTAACATATGTTGAAGCTTTATATTGCAATTAATGTTCCGTTCCTACAGAAAATGGTCAGATAAATATAACCCAAAAAAGGTCATTGCCTAATCTTGATGATTCAATGGGGGCTGCAGGCACCGTCCATAAAAAACTGGCTTTATATTCTGGGTCACAGTTTCTTTTCATTAATTTGAGTAAAGGCTAAGTTAATTTCCACTCTGGAGATCCAGATTTATTTCGTGGGTGAAGATTTCAGATGATGTTTGAGTATTGAGAAAATCACATGGCTGTAACTATTACTAGGTATGATAATTATAATTTTTCTCTGTTTGAGGAGATTTCTCTTAAGTTACATTTGTTGTCCAGCACAAAATGTCTTCCCCTATTTTAAGAAACCACTAGGTATATACAAATATTAATAGATCTACACAAATTTTTACAATTTGGGGTTTTATTAGTCATACTATCTCAATGAAACAACACTTCCATTTGGAGAAAATTAATGATTTCATCCTCCTTTTATTTTCTGGACTCTGAGTTATTCTGAATTTTTTATTTGCTTTTCACTCTGGGGAACGCCTTTCTGGTCACTTCTCTGTCAATGTTTAGGAGTCTATTTTTAGTCACTTCTGTATATAACCTTTCAGATGTTTGTGATATTGTCACTGAGTTATTTTTATTTTTGTGAAAACTGAGCTCCAATTAAGACAACAATAATTTTCTTTCTTCATAGTCTTGAACTGGAGAATGGAATTGCCTATGCATATGATTTTACAAGGAACTAAAATTAAACCATTTGTTGTTTGCTGTCTTTTCTTGAATTTCTCAAAGCATTCACCTGTAGTAATAGTTTCTTGCTAACACTTTGCTCCTCTTGCATACTTTAAAGTCATAAGATAGTTCAAATAAAATTTAAATATTCATAAAGTAAAGGGCTTATTAAAGCATGAATTGAAACTAGACAGCCAGAGGTTACCCAACCAATTAGTTACCTTAAGCTGGCTGATAAAAACTAACTTTGGATCAAATTTAGGCCCTAACAACTGCGAGAAAAGAGACCTCATTCTTCTACTAGGAAAGCCTGACTAAACAACTCCTATCTCGGGACTGTTTTTAACTCCATCAAATCCAGTCAGTCCCCTGCTCCCCATATGTAAGTACACTAGGTCATCAAATAAGGTGTGGTGATAGCATTGGTGATGTGAAACAAAAAAAATCACCCCTGGGGGAACCACTGTGCATGTTCTTCCACATTATTGGAAACTAATGTAGTAACTACAGGTGAATGTTTTTGAGAAATTCAAGAAGAGACAGCAAATGAATAGTTTAAGTTTTAGTTCCGTATAAAGTCATATGCATGTGCTTGGTGTCCTCCTGCTGCTCCAGTGTCTACCATGTCGCAAGCTGTGTGCCCCAGGTTCATCTGCGCATCTAAATCGTCCAAGTCTGAGTGAGCATGAGTGTGAGTCCACCCTACCAGAGAAGGCGTTCTGTTCAGGGCAGGTCCTACCCTGAGGTCTGAACCATGAGGGTAGGCTCTAGTTGCCCAGACCCTGGAATAACTGGCTGGAAATGAATGATTGAATGAGTGAATAAATGCAAATGACTGTTTAATGGTAGAAGTGTTTTAAGTCTTCAATTACAAGCTTGGTGAAGTTTTGTGATTGAAAACATGCCATCAGAACATAAGACTTGTGTATAGCACAATGGAATATTACTTAGTGATGAAAAAGATAAACTCATTCCATTTGCAGCAGCATGGATGGAGCTGGAAGGGATTATGCTCAGTGAAATAAGCCAGAAAGAAGAAGAAAGATAGCAGATGGTTTTGCCCTTAGGACGAATGCAAATAAGAGATCAGAAAAAATAAAAGAAATGATAATAAAGTAATTATCAAAATTAATGACAACTATAAGATATTCTGCATGAGGAGGAGAGGGGAGCAGGATCAAAACAGGGGTTGGGAGAGCACAAAGAGACTATGGTGATGTGCACGGATGAACTGGGGGTAGGAGCTGTATGGGAACTACAGTTACGATGAAAAAGCATGTGTTGTACAAAAATTATATATATATATATATATATATACACACACACACACATACATATATATGTTTGACGTCATTTTTCATTATATATATATATTAAACAATAAAATTTTTTTAAAAATAGAAAGCAAAACAGAGAAAAAAAAAGACTTGTGTACATCAATCTGTCTTGGGTCAAAGTGGGTTCAGTCTAGCTCTTTTTGTGTAAGGTTAGTTTCTGAGAACCCACCCACAATGTTCTGCAAGGGCTGTCTTACTGGGCAAGCAAAAGCAATGTCCCTTCTTTCTTCCATCTAGAATTCTGAACTCTGTCAGTGCTGAAAAAAGAACTGCCAAAGACAGATCCGCCCCCATGAAGAGAAAAAGTGGGGCTGAATATATAGAAATGGGGCATGGAGCTTACCTTGTAAGAGCTAATGAAAGCAAAATAAGACATTTTTCTCAATACATTTAAACATAATTAAGAACCTTTGGCTTCTATGTCTCTAAAGGACAAGTATTAAATAGGTCACAGTGGGCAACTGAGAGCCATAACACCATTGCAAAAAGTTATATTCACTTTACAGAATACTTTGCGTAATTGAGAACTCTACTAATCTAATTAAAATAAATTTTCCTTGCTAAAATTTAATTTACTGAAAACTCTTAAAGAACACAAACCATAATGATCTTTTATTGTGGTTGTTTTAACATTTTTTAATAATGTTTATTGAAATAACATTGGTTTACCAAACTGGATGTGATTTAGGGGTACAGGTTCACACCTCTGCAAATGTGTGCTATCACTTTCCGCCCACCTCCAAAATTCCAATAATCCCCCCAAATCCCACTGGACACCTTCCTCCCTTTGCTTCCCCTCACCACCCTCCCCTTCTGGTACCTTTAGTCCTGCAGTATGATTTCAAGGTCTGTGTTGGTCCGTTTCTTCTTTTTGTTTCTTCATATGAGGGAAATCATTCAGCACATGTTTTTTTTTATTTTGATTTATTTTGCACGAATCCCTCCAGTTCCATCTATGCTGTTGCAAATAGATGGCAAGTTTTCATCTTTAAAAAAAAAAAAAAGATTTATTTATGCACGCATGCAAAAATTGGGATACAGGCCAGAGAAGTGGGAATGGGGGGCGGTAAAGGATTCACCAGAGACAGAGTGGGGAGCAGAACAGGCAGATGTTATTGAAACACACTGCTGAGGGGAGTAGCAGGAAGACAGAAGAGGTCTGCTGTACCATGAGGGTCATCTCCCTGGCCAGGGATCGAGCTCCTGCTGTGAACAGCCTCATAGTGCTATGCTTTAACAACCCTTGCACTACCAGGGAGGGGCCCATCTTTTTTTTTTTTTTTTTTTTTTTATAAATGAGTGGCATTCCATTGTGTATCTATACCACATCCTTTTGTCTATCCCTCTGTCCTTGGGCTCTGAGGTTGCAGCTTACTTATTGCAAATGTTGCTGATCATAGGCGTATACATGTTCATTTGAATTAATGTCTTTGTAGCTTCTAGTAGATACTTGGTAGAGAGACTGCTGAGTCATATGGTATAAAGATTGTACTTTCAGAAACCTCCACTTTGTCTTCCCTGAGGCTGACCTAGTCCATAGTGACCAACAGTGTCAGAGGTTCTTTCCCTCCACCCCCCACACACTTCTTGTTTCTGCTCTTTTCAATATGGGCCATTCTCACAGATGTGAAGTCCTATTTCATTGAGGCTTTGATTTGCAATTTCAGGATGATAAGTGCTGCTGAGCATTATTTTATGTCCCTATTGACCATCTGTATGTCTTTGAAGAAGATTCTATTTAACTCTTCTGCCCATTTCTAGATCGGGTTATGTGTTTTCCTTTTGTTGTATGATTTTGTAGATGTTGGATATTAGCCCCTTGTCTGTACAATGGGCAAGTAAATATCTACTCCTCTGTGGTAGGATGTTTTTCTGTTTTAAATTTATTTATATACTTATACATAAATGTTACATGTGTTAATAAGTAATATATATTAAAAAGGAAAACATGCTATAATACTTTTAATGACTATATATTTCCTTATGTGAATGTGCTGTATTGATTTCTTGAGTTCTTTATTGACAGATATTCAGAATGATTTCTTATGTTTTGCTATTGTAAATTTTACTGTAATGGTCATCCTTTTATACATAAATCTCTAACTTCTTGCATACTTATTTCTGACTTCTATAGTAAAGATTCCTAGAAGATTTTATAGATGAAAAATGAATGTTTTAAACTTTAATGCTTTCTATAAACAATTTAGTAGTGTTTCCCCTAAAAACCCATTCACATCAGTGCAGTTACTATTTATGTTAATGTAAAAAGCAGAAATCAGCTTCATTAACAGAACCTGCATGTGTGTTCCATTAATTTTTATTTTTATTTTGTTTTGCTCCATTAATTTTTATACATTATTAAAATGTATTGGTTCTTTTCTCCAATAGCACTCATTTCAGGGTTTGTTATTTCCAGGGGAAAGATAAATACATGTCGAGAAGTTCTAAGAGTATTGAATTGATATTTAATATTGATTAAATCTATAATATATATCCTATATTGAACAAAGGCCAAAACTACGTAACATTTATATTTATGCAGGTGTATATCTAAGTGCTGTTTAGGTTGTCTGTGTCTAATTAGAGCCAGATTTTTTGCGCATGCTTCCTCAATCTTTACATGTATGCATTAATTTAATTTCTCAATAGTCTTATAAGCAGCTTTCATGGAAAAGGAAAGTGAAGTATTAAGTATCTAGGGACTTAATTTGCTCATAACCTCAAAGACTGGTGGAGCTAAAATTTGAATTTTGCAGTGACAAGAATCCACATTTTGACCTCGTTGTAGATAGATAGATAGATTTAGATTTATTTATTTATACATACAGAACTGGGGTACAAGCCAGAGATGCAAGGGGGGGGTGAGAGGATTCACCAGAGACAGAGTGGGGAGCTGAACAGGCAGATTGAGGAAGTACTGTGCTGAAGGGAGCAGTGGGCGGGTCAAGAGAGGTCTGCTGTGCCTTGTGGATCTCCTTCCGGGCCAGGGATTGAACTCTCACTGAAGTGGCTGTGGCCAGCTTGCCATGCTGCGTCCTTACCTGCTGTGCCACCAGGGAGGGCCCTTGACCTCTGCATATTAATAATATGAGCTCTAATCCCTTCTATTCTCTCACCATGTGCCACCCTAAACTCAATACTACTATTCCCCAGTGCTGTGAATGTCATAGAAAAACTCTGTAATATATAATTAATTATAGGGGAATAATAATGGATAGTAGCGGACACAGCATATGAAATGTGATTAATGTTTACAAATTAAATTTAGTAGCCTAGCATTTAGTCTGAATAATGATTTTTGTTATTGATACACTGGAAAATTGGTATAAATGAACAAAGAAATAGGTATATTCATAGAAAATGATAATATCATGCACATAGTGTGGAACTTATTGAAAAAGGAAAACTGGTAGTTAATTCAATTACTTACTCATTTCCAGAAATGACTTTTTAGTCATGCCAGATAAATGTCTTCCATCACAGAACATTTATTTTGTTTATAATTATAAAATCTGAGCCCCACCTACACACAAACACACACGCGGATGTAAATTGTTTCCATTTAGCTTTGTGATATTTTTTTGTTCTGATCCTTGATGTCACATAGGAGTTTTGCACTCATGATGCCATCATCATATAATGATCCCACATGATTGATTATTCAATTCAGTGTTTTTCACATGCTCTAAGTCCTCTAAATAGCTCCTTTTACATAGATCATTCCTAGTCATAGATCCTTGAAGGGATAGGAGAGGAGATATTTTATCAAAAATGACTTTCTCCTCAGAAAATTAACTCTCTGAGACAGCTGCATTATCTTCAGTATATACAACTTGTCAAACATTTTTTTTAGCATCCACTTTATGAAATGATAGAGATTTGTGGATAGAACCTTGCTACTGACAGTGAAGTTTGGCAAAATCTTCTTCAAATGAAAGTTAATTGGTCTACACCATTCTTTTATTTTTTGATTTAACGCCAACTTACTAACGTCTCAAATTGCACTTCATGGAATACACTTTGAGGAACACATGGCTCTTCTTTGAATTTCTTTTGTATTATTAAATCATTCTTCAATAAAATTTTTAGAGTACAATTAAAATCGGAGTTTGAAATGTGATAAAATACCCCAAAGTTCGATAAAAAATAATAACCAATCTATCGAGCAGCTTATCCTCTCAGATACTGTTTTTCCCTAGTTGTTATCCTCAGCAGTTAAACCTTCCATCACAGTCATAGTTGCAGACGCAAAGATCACCTGGCATGAGGACAGGAGATTCAGGGAGAAGCAATAATGTCTATTGCTTGGCCCACTGTGGCTTTCTAGTCAAAGTTGTTAGAGTCTTAAGATCCAGTTGCCCTTTTAAAGATAAAGCACCAAGGAGCCACAAAGTATCAGATCTGGGCAGGATAACAACTGCAGCGTTCTAGAACCAAGCCAGGTCTCAGACTTGAAAGCAATGTTAGTTGTAACTCAGCTCTGCTGGGCCAGTCAAGCATATCTGATTCATGACAGCAGGAGCCCAGAACAGCTGTTGACTAAAACAGAGAAGGGACATTTTCTGAAGACCAGCTTGGAATGCCGCGTGGTTGTGGGTTACTGAGAAGCAATGGCAGAAGGCATTTCTGTTGAACATGTGCTGCTGAGGGAAGACCCAGCAGTTTCATCTGAGTGGAGAAAGGCAACCTGGAGCAGACTCCTAGCTACAGCCTTTTGAGGTTAAAGCTGTGGAGACTTAGAGATATGTGATCTATAAGGACTCACTCACCAGACTTGGCTTTGAATGAAAGAGTTATTTCATCCCACACAGTGAGTTGTGACAACCGCTTAGCAGTAATGATCAAATCACGCCAACAGCACTCAAGTTCAGGAAATAATGAGCTAATTCAAAACCCGTGGGGAGTTCAGGACAAGTGAAAGGAGAATCTTCTATCTTGAAATATCTCCAGAACACCTTCTGTTCACTTTGGGGTCATGGAGTCCTGGGTTACTCCATTAAAATGGGCAACCCTTAATTCTGCATGGCCTGCCAAGGAGAAGAGTGCCTTTTCCACAGGAAAATGCCAGCTCCTCATTGGGCGTGCTTTCTGATTTAATCATGACTGATTAAATCAAAGCCTGAACTGATATGGCTGGGTTGCTTTCTGAACAAACTGTTTCAGAGATTGGTAACTGACACCATATGCTTTACATCCTTCCCAAACACAAGTAGGCAGAATCCGTTTCCAATCTGTTCCAGATCGTCTTATATATTTCGTGGCAAAGGACTGAATCCCAAGCTAATCATCACAACAGGAAAGGAAAAACAGCAATTTATAAGTCAGAATGCAGTTTATCTTCAGATATTAAAGATGTCCACTCCTTTGAGTCATTAAAACAGACAAGGACCCAATGCTTTGTACAGTCCATCCACCTCCATCTGCCTGGCGAACTCCAACATATTTCAAGTTGTAATCTCCTTTGTAAAGCAGAGTTGAGTACGTTCCTTTGTGCCCAAACTGTCCACATCAATCTTCATTACTGCTTCTAGCACTTTCTGCAGTTATGTATATTTACATATCTGTTTTCTTGCAATCCATGAGGGCAGGGGCTGTAACAGGCTTGCGTAGATTTGAATAAGTGTATGTTAAAGGAATCAATTGATAAAATGAGTAAGTAAATGTCATACTCTCTTAACTTCTTTGGAGAACTGAAAACACTTGACAAATGAGTACTGGTGATTTTCAGGATCATATTAAAATACTTTCCGTGATGATAGGCTATAATATGAGTATTTGTTCATTGTCTACCATGGGAATTCATTTTAGGTCTCTAATAAATAAGCAATTTCCTAATGTGCTATTATTCAAAAGTCAAATTTATTTGAGTTGATCCAGCATGAGCTGGAAAGGTGCTTTGAAGTTTTTTGCAAAGGAGGGGATAGATTTGGGCTGAATCATTCACATTCTTCCCTAGTTCCACTTTTGACCAACTGTAGGAATTTTAAAGGCAGCTGGTTGTGTTTAGGGATGCCATCTGTGGACATGAAAAAATGAGTCTTCCCTAATGAAGAGTTAATTGGTCTGTAAATGTTTCATAAACACGGTCTTTGTTTCTTAATACAGTGTTTTATTTCATTTTGTTTTGCAGTGTGAATCATGGATTTGAAGTCAGAGACCCATTATTCAAACTCTAGCTGCTTGATTTATTAAGTTATGTGCATTCAGAAAAGCTTTCCCCAAACTCTATGACCTTTCTTTCCCCAAACTCTATAACCTTTCTTTCCTCCTCTGTAAATGTGGATAATAATGACATTATACAGTTATAATAGTTCAATGCAGTGGTGTATATGAAGTATCTACCCTGATACCTTGCCTAACCGGGGTTCTCTCTAAATGACACTTCTTTCTCCTTGTTAACTCACAATGAGATTGTGGCTCACAAAGAATTAATCCATAAATGCACCCTGATTCCTTAGCTCTTCTTCACCCTGTGGATTGTCCTTCCACAATTTTAAAGAACAAAATGCTGGGAGATCACAATTTATGCCCATAGGACATTTATAAATACTGTAAGCTGTGACTATCAGAGATATTGCTCTGTTGTATGCAACACCACAAAGTTTCTTAAAAGCCTTCGGGTGGTTGGAGCATGCTTCTTTTAATGTTTACCCTACAAGGAAGCTCTGAAATAGGAATAACAGTAGGAGGGCTACCATGAAAATTAATGTGTTAATTTTCAACTTTTAAAAATGACAGCACACGGGTGAATTGGTGGTGGGAAGCCCATGGTAGTTATAACTGAGAGAGGAAAGTGCACAAAATTAACAATGATATAAAAAATAATTGAAATAAATAAATTTTTAAAGTAATTTTAGAATTTCAGAAGGTTCCCAAATACCCACATTTAGCTTCCTCTCATGTTACCATCTTACATGGCCATGGTATTTTATCAATACCAAGAATTAATAGTGGTACAATGCATGTACCAGTGATAACCAAATTATCTTCCATCTTCTACTTCTATTTTCACTGTCTTTTCTGATCATATAACACTGTTATAGGATACCAAATTCATTTTAGTCACTTTGCTTCTTAGTCTTCTCCATGCTATGATGACTCCACAATCTTTTATCCTTCATGACTTACCATTTTTGAGAAGTGCAAGGCAGATACTTTGCAGGATGTCTCTCAGTAGAGAACTGTATGATGCTTTCTCCTAGTTAAATGAAGTTTTACATTTGTGACAAGAATACTGAAGGGTCAATGTTGTGTTTCTCTTGATCATTTGATGAGGGTGGTGTGAATTGAACTTCGTCACTGGATAGTTAAATTTTTCCCTATGCAATTAATTGTTAGATTATTCCTGAAAAAAATTTAAAAGTTGAATTAACAAGTACAATAATATAACTCTACATAGCAAGGACTAACATGTCACAGATACATATATTTTTGGAGGCATCTAATTTTATAGTGTGTATGCTAAAAATTAATATTAACTTAGGATATAACAATGGAATAGTTTGAGCAATCAGTTTGAATGCATTGGCACTTCCTTCTAAACAAATTTATCTGCATTGAGTTTAATTGTGACAGTAGAGGGTAGTGATTGGTGGATCTATTCTTTAAAAATATGATTTAGTGCTAAACTACTATTGTTAAAGTAAAAAACAGGTGGCATTTACAATTTAAGACATGAATTTAGGTCATTCCTTTGTAGCATAACCTATCCTCTATATCACTCAGTTTAAATTCTCTTCATGTTTTATTTTTATTTATTTTTTTTAAATATTTATTTATGGATACAGAACTGAGGTATAAGCCAGAGGTGCAGGGGCGGCGAGAGGCTTCACCAGAGACAGACTGGGGAGCAGAACAGGCAGATCGATGAAGTACACTGCTGAGGGAGCAGTGGGCGGGTCAGAAGAGGTCTGCCACATTGGTCACCTCCGGGGCAGGCGGGGATCGAACTCATGTGGAAGTGGCTTTATCTTCTCAGTGCTGTGCTTTAACCCGCTGCACCACCAGGGAGGGCTCAGGTTTTTTTTTGTTGTTGTTTTTTTTTAAGATTTATTTATTTATGCATACAGAACTGGGGTTCAGGCCAAAGGTGCAGGGGTGGTGAGAGGATTCACCTGAGTAGGGAACAGAACAGGCACATCGACCAACTATACTGCTGAGGGGAGCAGCAGGCAAAACAGGAGAGGGTTGCCTGCCATGTAGGTCACCTCCCCAACCCAGGATTGAACTCACGCTGAGGCAGCTAAGGCTAGCTTCGCAGTGCTGCGCTTTAAACTGTTGCACCACTAGGGAGGGCCCCTTCTTCAAGTTTTAAAAACCAGAATTCCAGGGATCATCTTATGTGGTGTGTGTGCACATACAGGTGTGTGTAGATACAGGTGTGTTTGTGTAGCAAGTACTAGGATGAACATAAGTAGAAAATGACCACACTGTGTCCAAGGCTAGTGTAACTGCATGTTTTATTAAAATTATTAATCCCACTTAACTACTATGCCTTAATACCAAATACCATTTTTAAGAATGATAACTGCATATGCTTTACTAGTGACTTACTGATAAGTGCAGCTGATTGTCTATGCTGAAATAATTCCATGGCAGTTTTGTTCATCAACATCTCCTGGGCAGACCCATTTGCTACCTAATAGATGACAAGTATGTATTATGCCTAGTGTCACTGTTATTGTGTAATCAATTAAAAGCTGTCTTCAAAAATATCTATTTATTGACATATATATCTAATTTACATTTTTGTATATTATATGCTTTCTCTATTATCTACTGACTGTCTCTACTCACTGCTATTTCTGTTTCAAACTGCAATTGGGTTTGCTCTTTGGAATATGAAATAAGCTTTTCTTTTTTGTTGTTGCTGCTGCTTTGCGACTTTCCAAACTGATCCAGATTCTTCAAAGTATGAGAGCCTGTAGTACACACAGTTCCAAGTCCACACTCTTTGTTCACAAATCAAAAAGAACTGAACTTTTTCAAACACCCAAACATATAAATCTATTCTTTCTTTTCATTTGCACTCACATCTACCCTCTGGATTCCATCTGGAACCCAAACCAGAAGTGCTGAAAGACCACAACAAAGGCTGCTTTCCCTGGAGTTTCTAGCTCACCGGAAGTGGGAAGCATTAGTCCTTTCACAGGCCCCATCTGATTAGATTTTTCAGTCCAAATTCTACAAAGCCTAGAAACTCATATATTTCTAAATTGAGGATTCAGGCTGCCTCTCAAAATGGATACTAGCAAGCAGGATCATGTTAGCCCCATCCTACTTAATTTGGAGGTCATTTGGGTGAAAAAAGAGAAACACATATTAGTTCAGGGATATGGAATGCATGAAAAATATAAAGAGGCATTCCAAATATTGATGTCATATTAATATATTTATTAAATTGAATAGAACTAATTCATCTGCTTATAATTTGTATTCAATTTCCCTTTTTCCTGAGTTCACTGAGCACTCATTTAAAGTTCTTAGGTAATATAATGTGTGGTTACTTTTCAGTTGGCATTTGTTTAAGGAAAGAAACATACACAATTGTTTTATCATATAGGGTGGCTCGTTACTACTTGAGTTCTAATGTGTCATAAGTAATACTATGATGTCCAAACATAAATAAAAAGCCAAGCCACATAGATCAAGTTCCACTATTTTTTGAAACAGAAACTTACTGTAAGTTCTCAGTAAACAAGACCAGAAACAGCAAATGTTGGCAAGGAATGGAGAAAAAGTGTAGTTGGTAGGAATGGAGACTATTATATGGGGCTTCTCAAGATATTAAAAATAGATGTATCAAATGATTCACCAATCTCTCTCTTTTAGTTGTCTACCCAAAGAATAAAAAACACTAATTTAAAAGTATATGTGCACTCCTTATTCACTGCAACATTATTTACAATAGCCAAATTATGGTAAAAATCCAAGTATCCAAGGACAGATGAATGGATAAAGAAGATGTGTATATATACAATAGAATACTACTCAGTTATTAAAAAAAAAAAAGATGAACTTTTTCCATGTGTGACCACATGAATGGAACTCAAGGGGATAATGCTAAATGAAATAAGTCAGAAGGAGAAAGACAAATACCAGATGGTTTCACTTATATGTGGAATATAGAAAACCAAACAAAGGGTCAGACAAAACCAAACCAATAACAAGCTTTAGAAGTCTGACTGTGGAATTGAAGATCCCAGAGGGGAGAGGGGAGGCTGGAAAGCAGGGTGTGGAAGGGGACCAGGTAGGGGACGTGGGTGCCTTGGTGGTGGATGTCGTGTGGAAACATAAATCTGAAGGGGTGTGACCCTATACCTCTGAGTGATAGACAGTGGTATAAAACAGGTTGCCTCAATGATAAATAAATAGGTACATGGAAAAGTAAAAAGAAAGATAACATTGAACATGGAAGCTAATAAATATTTCACACAGTGTCTTCATAGATCTCTTCTGTGCAAAGTAGAATGACCAAGCTAGCTCCTCACTTTCATTCAAATTCAGTTTTACAAATATAAAAGTTACTTAGGTAGACCTAGCTTACTGACATAGTTTAATTTACTAGAACAAACTAAATAAAAGTCAAAATATCTTCTACTACTCAGTCCCAAACATCCCTATTTAAAAGGACAGCTCCTTGGTAAAATTTTGTTTTATTAGAAAAGATAGAGCTTACAGACTTCATTGATAAGAATTTTTAAACAGAAAAAAAAAATTAAAAAGTCTTAACTCTCGGGCCCTCCCTGGTGGCGCAGCGGGTTAAAGCCCTGCACTGAGAAGCTAAAGCCACTTCCGCATGAGTTCGATTCCCGCCTGCCCTGGAGGTGACCACATGGCGTGGCAGACCTCTCCTGACCCGCCCGCTGCTCCCCTCAGCAGTGTACTTCATCGATCTGCCTGTTCTACTCCCTACTCTGGTGAATCTTCACCCTCTGTATCTCTGGCCTGTACCCCAGTTCTGTATGAATAAATAAATAAATCTTTAAAAAAAAAAAAAAAGTCTTAACTCTCTCAATCCTAAGGTTGGCCTTAATAGAATCAATCAAGATTAAACATTATGGCTCCAAAAAATTTTTAATGATTTCCCCCCATTTCCTATCTGGACCATATTTGCCACCCACTCTGAATTTGAGAGGCCGTGTTCTTCCAACGTGTTTCACGCATTCATCCTTCTATCTGGAACATTTACTCAATTCCTCTAACTTGTCTTCCCGCTGGTAAACTCTGAGCCTTGTGAACGACTAGGATGGTAAGAAAAGACTGTGTGGACCCGTAGCCCTTCACAGCCCTTTGGAAAGGAACCGAAGTTGTCACCACTTTGATTTCCCATTCCTGGTCTCCAGAAAACAAGACCTTTGAGGTAGTTCTGAGCTGTTAGCCACTTTGTGCTGCCATGTTATAGAGGAAATGACTAGAACTTCAGAGGTATGGTCAGTTCTGTGCTGACTTTCTGTTCTCTGACTTTAATTTTTTAAATATTATTTTCTTTACATTAATATGTACTTTTAAACATGTAAACCTAGTCCATAATAATGGCAAAATATTCTAACACCTAAAGTAAAAACTGAAATATTTTGTTTGCTTCTCTCTCTCTAGCCCACCTTTCTTGAACTTCTAAGAGTTTGGTTTCCTGTATGTCATTCCAGAATTATGGAGACATGGTCAGGTGCATATAACGTCCAGCACCTTATTTTACTTAAACAGGATCATGGTATACATAATAGTTTGTAATGTGCTATGTTGTGCTTTAAATCTCTCTACATCTCCACTCCGTCCCCATCATTTCTAAAAACCATACAATATTCTTTTGTATGGATGTGTGACTAAGACAATTCCCTGCAGATGGGCTCTTGATTTATGTCAAGTTTCCTGTTGTTACACAAAGTGCCCCAGTATATTTCCCTACACTTGAATCTGTATAGACTTCATTAAATACAACTGAAGTGTAAATTCTTAGTGGTGTAACCTTGCTTGCAAGATATTTCCAAGTTGACCTCCATAAAGAATGTCAATCTCTTTTAATAAGATTGATAAGCATTATCCGCTTCAAGAACTACAGATCCATGTTGTATAGAAAGGGTGGTCTCAGAAGGATTATACATTACTTATGTATTGCTGACGTATATCTTGGCTAATTATTCTCTAAATGTTCACTGACTGACAGTCTGATACTGTGAATCACACAATAGCCACTCAGGTTTTATGACTGGCTGACTACATGCAAGGAAAGCAATTGTTAAATTTAGAGACAATGTGAAGACAGAAAATAATTTACTCCTTTGGAGCAAGATACCCATCTGTACAAAGAAGCCGTTTGGAAACTTGTCAAAAAGGAAAACCACAAACATAAAATTCTAGAGCTAAATGGATCATATGAGGATTATCTAAACAATGTTTGTTTTCAAGGACCTGGAAATGTTAGAACTAGAATTACATCCAAGCTCAGTAGTGCCCTGGATATCCATGTTCTGTGGCTTAAGTTCTCAGCTTTCCTTCTTTATTTAAATAGAAAAGCTAGAGCTGAGTCTTACCCCCATAGCCATCTTTTTCTCTCCTTTCCATCTATAGACAGTATCTGCAAGTGGAAGCCATGAATTAAAAGCTTCCCACATGCCCAAGATTATGCTGGGTGCTGGAAACAAGATAACAGATCATGAACCTTCAGAGCCGGGTATTGAGACATACCAGGCCCCATCTAGGCTGGCTGGGCCTGAAAGGCAGAGAGCCATGCTAGTTAACTTTCAGGACTCAGCTTTCAGCTGGGGTTGGGATAAAGGCAGAACAAAGGTAAAACAGAAAGTATTAGCCCTTTCCCAGGAAGCCTGAAGTCAGACAATAAAGTAAAACTTGAGCTTTAGCAAAGTCAAGTGTGTTAAGGTGGGATAACAAAGCTTTGAAGTGAGATAGGCCTGCACTGAAATCCCGCCTCTTAGTAACTTTACATTTCTGTTTTCTTATCTTGGACATGAAGGTTGGAGCTATTAGGAGAAAAAAAAGAAGAAAATGTGTTTGAGTTACTTAATATGATACCTAACTTGTAGTAAATGATGGCAAGTATAGTAACCTTTTCAGTGATCATTGATTGTCTTTGTCCCCAAGATATAACCTGGAGAAGCTTAACAGTTTAGAGTCCATTAGTGTTAAATTGGAAGGTGGTTAGAACTCGAGCTAGCAGCTGATATTTAAAAATATTTTGCAAGGTACTTACAATAGGTTTATCACTCAATTTATATTTGTGAAATTAATATTTGCCAATGTCTTCTCTTCCATTCTTGAATATGGTATTTTGCTAGATAACAATATAAATAGTTTGAGAAACCTATGAATGACCATATTTAAATATCTCCTAAAGTTATGCTGATTTTATGATGAATCTTCCCATTTAAGCACTTTCAAGTGCAAGGTATATGTAAATTAGGATTGTAAATTTGTGTCTCAACAGATACTTAAGAAGTCAGTCTTCTCACCAAAGGAAAAGTTTTGAGTGTTCAAATCATTAGAATTGATTTTTTTTTATAGGAGAAACTAAATGGAAGACTTTTTAAAAAAAGTTATCTCAAAACCCAGTATTTCATGATTTTCATTTTTATACCAATTATGATAAAATAATTCTTGAAAAAATATTCTTAAGTTCATCATGGTTAATTGGTAAGAAAAATTGAAATTCTCTTTTTTCTTACATGAGAAGCTAATGTAGCTTTAAAAAATTATTTATTTATACATATAGAACTAGAGTACAGGCCAGAGGTGCCAGGGATGAGAGGATTTACCAGAGACAGAGTGGGGAGCAGAACAGATAGATCGATTGAAATACACTATTGAGGGGAACAGCGGGCAGGTCAGGAGAGGTCTGCAGCACCATGTGGGTCAGCTCTGGGACCAGGGATTGAAATTGCACAGAAGCAGCTACCGCCAGCTTTGCAGTGCTGTGCTCCAAACGATTGTGCCACCATGGAGGGCCCGCTAATGTAGCATTTCTAATGGAAACAAAGATTCCATTAAACAACTTCAGTTCCTTTTATTCTAAGTTCATCTTTTAGTGTAATATAATTTTTGTTCCATTATGAGAATTTGGGGCTACCTGTTAAAGCATGTCCTTAAAAAAGAAATGTGTACCCAGAAATAACACTGAGAGCAAAATGTTTTCAGTTGATCCTACTTTGTGGCTCTTCTCCTCAAGAATGAAAAATAATATCATTTTTTTCCCTCTGAAAAGCTCCATGTTTACCTCTTACAACAAGTCCTGTAATGCAACTTTCCAAGCTAGCAGTCTCTTTCAATCATGGGTTGGTTATTGCACACTACCCTGTCCCAGCTCTGTACTAACAATATAAAGACTGAGATTGAGACTTCAGACTTTCCTGGTTATTACAGACAAAGAGGAGGCAATAAATAAATAATGTTAATGAAGCTATAAGGAAATCAGCGTCTCATGCATCCAAATCCTGGCTGGCCAGGGAAAGCTCCTTAGAGGAGGAAGATTAGTAGGGCTGAGTTTTGAAGTATGTGTAGGAGTTAAACAGGTGATATGTGATACAAGACAGCTGTGGGGGTAAAGAAAACAGAATATCAGAGAAAGTAGAAGTTTTGCATGACAAAGGCAATTCAAAGTTAGGAGAATTGGTTAGAGAGAAATCAAAGAGAAAATCAGTAGCCACATTTTAGGATGGAGACAATGTGGATTCTTGAATTACTTCAAGCAGAAACAAGAGTTAATAAACTTGCATTTCAGAAAAATGACTTTAGCAACAATGTAAAATGAAAGTATGAAAGAGCAAAGAAGTAATGGCAGAAGGGACCCCTTACAAGGTCAAGGCAGTTCTCATGGACAAAGAAGACAAAGATATAGGCCACACTGGCATCAGCTGAAATCAAGAGGGGGCAGTTGAAAGAAAGATGTGATTGGCTGGATGTTGAGAGCAATGGGGAGAAAGGAGATTCCAGTAACTATAGACATCTGGTATGGAAATTGGATTTTCCAGTCTCACCAATATTGAAAGTATGGAGCATGGAACTGTGAGTGATAATTTGTAAGTGGTAATTTGTAACTTTAATTTTGACTATTTTGTGCATAACAGCAAGCATGATTCATAGTAATTTACATGAATGATATTTGCCTCCTATGAAACAAAGTGTCCAACAAAAAATGGTTTGCAGCAGATCAAGGGTGTTAGCACTAAAATGTCCACAAATCTCTGGACCTTTATCTTATAATGCAAGGCAGCTGCTGTTCCCATGAGGCGAACAGAAACTGGAGAAGGACAGACTCTGACCTGTGCGCACAGGTTCCCCGCAATTCGCAGTAAGCCTCTGCTTGCATATGATTGGCCAGATTGTGAGCCCATGCTTAGCTATAAAAAAAGCCAGGGAGGCATGTTATTTATTTTCTCTTTAGGAATGAAAAGCAAGGAAGGAGATGTACACCGTGGTGTCTGTTGTAGGTATATTGATATCGAAGTACTCGGGAAACAGCTGAGATGAAGGACTTAGGATACAGGTGAATATGTGTCTCGAACCCATAGGAGTGGCCTGGACAGGGGTCCAGGCTGGGGCAGAGTGGCCATGCTGTTCTCACGGGACAAAGGAAGAAGGTCAAGGGCACAGCTCCAGGGTTGGTGTCTGGTGACAATGAGGACTAACCCTAATATGTGAACATTTCCAGATGAAGAAGGGAATGAAAATGAAAACATAAGCAAAGCCAGTGACCATTCACAGATACCAGAAACCCTGAAAAGAGGGGTCGGGGTCAGTTAGCAGAAGATGAGGTGGCAGAAAATTAACAATAAAACAGATTCCCAGAGAATGAGTAATCATCATCCCTTGATCACAGAAATGAAAGTCTTGAATGAATATAGAGCAAGCAGAAGTTAGGTTAAAAGCATATTTTATTTGCAAATAGTTATTAGAATTTAACATTTCAGAGATGGAGCAGCTCAGCTTTGATTAGAAAGTTCTGGAGCTTGTCAAAAATATTGCTGAATAAAATGGGATGGATCTTCAATGACAATAGTGAAGTGGAAAGGATGATAATGACCAAGGTGCTACATTTGGAGAATGCACAATATCACTAAAAGGTTGGGAGACAGGAAGGCGCTGAGTTGAATGAGCCATGAGGAAAGGAAATACAATGGATTAATGGCTTCAAAGAGGCAGGAAGTCTATCTCATCACCCATACTGGGGGAGCTGGAAGATTGTGCTGGTGAAGAGGTGGAGGGAAGATTGTGCGAAGCTGTGGAGAATGGGGGCTTGCTTAACCCATGATGTGTGTGGCAGAAGACCAGTGAGAACCTGTTACGGTGTCTTAAAGGCATGTGACTTTAGAGCAGCAGAGATGGACAGCAGGCCTTGCATTTTCTCCATGCCAAGGATTGGAGACAGGGGGTTCCGCAGTTGCCAGGCTTCCCTGGACTTATCCTGCGTGATGATGGGGCCCAGGGTTCTGGCAGAAGTCTTTGTTCAACATTCCAGCAGATCATTAGAAAATCATGTCATTATACCTCAAGGAACTCTAAGCCGATGTGAGCTGGTAGTGAACTTGCTCCTGTTGTCCCTCATTTCTTGTGGAAGACAACAATCCTGAATCTGGGGAGGGACTCTGTCTTTCTGGGGTGGGCACCACACAAGAATTGTCACATTTGAGAAGTCATCATGGATATACTGGGAAAAGTAGCAGACCAGGGAGAAGGGAAATGGATTCCTCTAGAAGGCATTGGGTTCCACATAGGTTAATGTGAAATGTTTTATTTAACTGGGAATTTTTTTTTATTATTTAGCCAGAGAAGGATACAACTGTTTCATCTTAAAGGAATGATTCTGGAGCCAAATGTACACAAAGTTTAAGGATGACTTGTTATTGCTCTAAAAATATAGCAATATCATTTGAAGGATAAGAAATACTTTAAGGATAACATGGCTCAGTATAGCTAGAAAATGATTAATATCCACAGTGTGGACAGTCTTGGCTTTCCAAAATTGTGATGGCTTGTTGTAAAAGGTTAGGAGGTATGTTTATTAAAACAAAGATTAATTACTAAGGAAAAACTCCAAAGGCAGCACAAAATACAATAGAATATACTTTGGTCTAAACTGCAGAATACAGGGTGTATCTTTACATTTAATTGACTTCAAAATCAACTTCCCCTCTACTAGTCTCTGTTTAGTCTGGCAACATACCAGGGAACAATTCACATATGAGGACAAGGCCGGCGGGATGATCATCAGTCCAGCTCCCACTTACACGACGGTTTTCTGAATTCTGCATTATGTTCGCGTCATGTGTGAGAATCCGGATATTTAGAAAGTGCAAATATTGAGCATTTAGAAATAAGATCATGATCCATCACAAGTTATTTGTTTCAACATCTTTGAAGTTAAATTGGAACACGGTTCTGCTTTATTACAGTAAATTTGTTCTTATTGAAACTAAGGAAATTAGAACAAGTGAGAAGCCGATTTCAGTTCAAGATTAAGAAGCTTCTGATAATGAAGTAGACTGTCTCTTGACAGTGTTTGTATTCTCAGCATGGCACTTTGCACATTTGAGGTATTAAATTATTTTCCATTTTAAAGATGTATCATCGGTACTTACGAACACATTGCAATTTAATCATTCTTGCTCCGAGTGTTTATAGTAGATAACTTAGTAGGTTTTCCTATACATATCATTCATAGATGGCTATTCTCACTATAACTCCACAAATTTATAAATGTTGTGCTATATTTAGTTGTTACTTATTATATTTATTGTAATGAACATTTTAATAGAAATCACATTCCTCATTTTATCCAGTATCCTGAACTAGTTGGACTCTCCCATTTCAGTTATGGATTTTAAAAAACACGTATATTGGGGCCCTCCCTGGTGGCACAGCAGGTTAAAGCACAACACTGAGAAGCTAAAGCCACTTCAGCATGAGTTCGATCCCCACCCCAGAGGCAAACCTCTCCTGACCCGCCCTCTGCTCCCTTCAGCAGTGTACCTTGTCGATCTGCCTGTTCTGCTCCCCACTCTGTCTCTGGCGAAGCGTCTCACCATCCCTGCACCTCTGGCCTGTTCCCCAGTTCTGTGTGTATAAGTAAATAAATCTTAAACAAAAAAAAAACATGTATACTGATTCAGGATTTCAAGAAGTATGTATATCTTATCCCCATTATATTTTTTCCTTAATATCCTGGACCTTTTCATATATAATCTGGGAATTTGAGTTGGTAGTTGGGACATTTGAGACAATGTGGGAATGTGACTGGAAATAGCTCATTAGAGGCAGAAATGCACAGCAAAGAAGAGGTCAATCCAATTAGTTTTCTCCATTATCAAGAATTTATGATATGAAGAGGGAGACAATTTAGGCTAAACTTTTATGAATTTCATAGGTATTTATTATTACCTACTCTGAGACAGGAATTGGGTTTGTGTGTGAGCAAAATAATTATATTTTTTTCTCATGGTGTATTCAGTCTAGTGGAAAGGCGACAACCAACCAACAAAAACTGAATGGTGAAGAGAAGTTGAATAGGTCAGGGGTAGGTGCCCAAAAACTTTGTAGAATAAGTTAGCAGAAAATGAGAGGGGTTCAACAAGCTGATTCCACAGTGGGTGGAGCTGAAGTGAGCTGGAGTATAGGGTATGATTCCAGGGAGCCAACAAAGTCACATTATGCTTATAATTGCACAAATCATAGTCCAGGAAGAATAACTTCCTCAGAACAAGGCTCCAGAGTGACTGATACTGCAGTGAGATGTTGCCTACTTTACAAATCAATGAATGTGTTTTGAATAAAATACATGTATTTGATTCCATTTCTGGTACAGCATGGGTCCTTATAAGTGGATATTGAAATGAAATTTGTTATATTATCATCTCCCCAAATATTTCCCATTTTTCTCACATTAGCTGCCTTTTCCACTTATATACTCTATGATAGTCTACTGTGTTTAATGAGTCAACACATCGATATGTTTTTAAAGTAAAACTTGCACAAAGTTCCTTAGAAAGTTGCAGAACAATATGGACATGAATAGCAAACCACAATAAAGACTCAGTGTCACTGAATTTGTGTTACTGAGAATTTATGAGAATTTATGTTACTGAGAATTATTGATAGCACACAAGTCTGTTAATGAGTAAGTAGCTGCAAGTTAACATCTTGTTAAGTCAGAAAATTGAGAAGGATAAACTAGAACTGCTACCATTTATGTGTGTGTGTGTGTGTGTGTGTATAGTTATTTGGCACAGGAAATTATAATTTCAGACTTTATTAATCTGAGTCAGGTTAATTACTGTGTCAGCTAATTTCTGTCATTTTAATGCAGGACTGTGGTTTGCTGATTCTCCCAGATGAAACCTGTGGACTGCAGCCCATT
This sequence comes from Condylura cristata, assembly GCF_000260355.1. Classification (NCBI taxonomy): domain Eukaryota; kingdom Metazoa; phylum Chordata; class Mammalia; order Eulipotyphla; family Talpidae; genus Condylura; species Condylura cristata. The sequence goes on from NW_004567106.1 coordinate 54,321,782, forward strand.
CCCACTGACTACATAGAAACCATTTCACAGCCTGCACTAAAGATTTGTCCATCTGGGGACATAAAAGGTGACTGTCACATTGGATAACCCATAGCTTAAAAAAAACTCCCTTTAATAGGAATACGTGTAAGCTTGCTTAATCTTTGAACAAAACATTCAGGTTGTGCATTGTTTTTTTTTGTTTGTTTGTTTGTTTGTTTTTTATTAGTAAGAACTGCAACACATATAAATAAACATGCTGGTATACTATGTGATATATTTTGATTAATCAAATGCTATTCTCCTCACCCTTGCCCTTTGCTTAGCTAATTCATATTCAAGTACAAGCCTTAGTTCAAAAGTCACTTGTGCCAGGAACTTTCCTTGAGCTTCTGATTTGCTTCTCTATTATCTGTTTCCAGAGATCCATGTGCTTTCTATCCATAGCAGTTGCTACAATTATTTAAGTGATCAAGTATGCAATTAATTATTTGAGGTCAGTCTGCCCAGGCTGAACACTATATAAAAGAAACTGATTTGATCACATTATCAATTCTCTTAGCACTACAGGTTCTACAGAGTAGTCACAAAATAAATATCCTTTGGCCTTGCAAATCAAGGGACTAAAATGACAGAAATTCAACTTTAAAACATTTCCTTTAATTTAAAAAAGATTTGCAATGACCACACCCATCTATTGAACATCAATGTGTCCCATCTTTTGAACCTTAATAATGGGCAGGCCAATTGTGATGTCAAGTTCGAATTACAGTGATTGATCCCCGCTAAGCCCCATGCAGATCCACAACCAGGCCCTTTAGAGCCATGGCCCACAGCGCGCTAGACCTTTCTTTATGGGGCAGCTCAAGGGATCAAGTCCAATTTGGGTCTAAAAATGCCTCTAAGGCAGAAAGAGGAGCCGGGAACACCTTCCCTGAGATTCCCGGTTGGCACTCGGCCTCCTGACCCAGGTCTCCCTTCATCTAAAGAGTCTGAGAAAACACTTAGGAGCTTTTCTACCCTTGCTGTGAACTTCACACCACAGTTCGAATGGGAAATGAGTTTCACAAACGGGCAGGACAAATTGCAATTTGGCATGCACAGTTAGCAAACGTGGGCATAAGCCTGTTCCTGAACATGTGTTCTAAATAATAAATTACAGTCCGTGCTTAGGGTGGACTTACCCATTATGGTGTGTCAGGTGGTCTGATTTATGATGCTCGGCTAAATGAGATATATACCCTTATCTACAAAGGAGACTCTCATGTCTAGTTAAATATTTTTTTTTTATCAAGCAACAATTTATGAGAATCATAAAAACAAACTAATTCTTTTCCTCCTACTGAATTGAGTCAAAAATCTTCCTCAGAATGTTGAAAGTATATCACTGAAAAGTACCACCACATCTGCCCAGGAAGCTGGCAGTAACTTATGCTAAGTCCTGATGTGACATTGTCTGGGGCCTGGCGTTCCTAGGAGGTGGTACCACAGAACAGGTCTTCTGGTAACTTGTGTAGCTAGGCCTCTTTAAAGAAGTCCTCTCTCCCCAAACTGATGCCCCCATCAGGCCTGTGTTCCTTGGTCTAACACATCCAGGTCTCCGTCACCTGGCCTGTCTGTTTCCCTCAAACCATCCCAGCTTCTCCCCTGACGTTATGCCTATAATGCTGAAGGAGGTCTCCAGACCAGTCTGGCCCATGCTTCTCCTGATTCTTCAAGTCTTCTTCTCATGCCCTAACTTTTCTGGGTCTGTATCTTTCTCCCCTGGGATGCTTTCCTTTGCCACCCCACTCTCTGATTCAACTGCTCTCTGTGCTCCCAGAATATCTTGGGTGCTTTCTATAATAGCTAGCACTTATCTCATTATGCGTCAAGTGCATAATTGCATGTTTTCCCTCTCTTTCTCTAATCAGTAGTCTTCAAAGTGGAATAATGCATCCAAGGGAGGGAAGGGTGGGTCATGGACTAATCTATAGTAAACATTACAATAGTCACTCTTATTTTGTTTTAAAATGTAATAATAAATCCAAGCAAATATACGTCTAATTATAGCATGGGTGTATGCTATGTGGAAGGTACATTAGCAAGACATTTTTACTAATGACAACACTAGATTATATATTTTACCAGAGCAGAGACTGACCCTTATTTCTCTTTCAATAGCAAACAATTTTAAAAGTGGTTATAAGCGAACACCAAGCCCAAGTCTTCCTTCATTGCACAGAAGACTGAACAGCCAGAGGATATCACTCAGGGATAACTGCCTCACCCTTGAGGAATAAAGATCCCAAACTGATGAATGCAATCAGGACAGAATGTGCTAGAATAGTATTTTTCTGTTGGAAATGATTTTCTTCTTGATGCTAGGGCTACATGCTGTTGAGAGAAGCTGTCCCATAGAGCATTGGAAGGACGTTTGTTCAGGAGCTCCACTTTGTACCATCACTGACCATCATTTGCCTCCAAAATTTCATCTGATAGCACATTAGAATTATTGGTAGAACTGGATCCAGGTTCTCACCTTGCCACTGTAATGATGCTCAAAATATCTCCCCAGTAACACTAGCTAAGATAATCTTAAGTGACTATTTTATTCTTAAATTGATCTTTAACCTTTACAAAAGACTTTAAGTATAAATCACAACCTAAGAATAATATTTGTTGCTTAACAAAAAATATAAAATGGAGCCCTCCCTGATAGTACAACAGGTTAAAGGGCAGCAGAAGGAAGTTCTCCGTAGCCCCTGAAGCATGAGTTTGATCCCCCATCAGGGAAGTGACCCACATGGCATAGCAGATCTTTCCTGACCCACCGCTGCTCCCCTCAACAGTGTATTTCAGTAGCTCTGCCTGTTCTGTTCCTTACTCTGTCTCTGGTGAATCCTGTCACCACAGCCCCACCACCCACCCCCACTCCTCTGGCCTGTACCCCAGTTCTTGTATGCATAAATAAATAATTTTTTTTAAAAAAAGGAAAGATGAAACAATTCATCTAATTCGGAGAAAGAAGAAATTTATGCTTATTACTGAGTGAGAATTGATTTTAAGGAAAAAAATTCAGATCACTTTTTATTATATATAAACAGTTTTGTCATATATTTTTAGCCAGGAAATATGAAAATCTATTCTTTCATACATATAATAAGTGTATTGATCTGTATTTCTTCTTAATTAAAACCTGCTTTATTTTATAACATAATAGTCAGGAATCAGTGCTACCATTTATATAATTTTACATTTCACCATAGCCCTAAGTCACTAAGTTGAAATCTTTACTCCATTATATCACCAATTGGATTCACTTAAATAGCTGAAATCTAACTTGTGTTAAACATAAAGTAACAATTATAAATCAAATAAACTTCTCCCAAAAGGCAGTTTCATTGCTCAGAATGTTATTCCCTAAAACATATGTCATACTTCGTTTCAGAAATCACAGCTTTGGTTCATTCAGTGTTTAAATATATAACATAGAATTTATGTCCCTCTTTTTGACAATTTTAGTTAAGAGCTGGTATCATTTAAAATGTCAAGAAATCCTAGTCCTGCAGATGTTATACAGATGTCTATTTCAAGCAGTATTTCTAACTCACAATAAAAAAAAAAGACATTGTTAACCAATGCAGAAGCACAGAGCGAGGACTGTCCAAACATGTAGTAGTATGCACCCTGGGGGCCAAGTTTTCCAAGATCTGATCAGGGCTCCTTTTTATGTGTATGCAATTTAGGCACCCGCGAGCTAATTGCACCCATATTTGGGTCTTTGTGCACACAACTGACCACTTGTTTCTTCAGCATTAGCAGAAAATAGCCAAGGTTTGTGCAAAATTAACTGTAAGCAAGGTTAGGGGTAACAGTATCTAAAGGAGGTATGCATGTGTTCTTAGAAAATCAAAGATCTGATGAAAAACAAGTCCTTCATAGTAATACTAAATATAATCTCATTAGCAGAGACATATGTATGGCCCCACTACACCAATGTTCTATTAGAAAGAAAATGAACAATCTATTATAGAAACATAGTCTCTGTCAAACATGAACCCATTGAAAAGTTCATCTTTGTACAATAAAGATGCACTCACTATAACGACTTATAGGATTTTCCTATAAGTACGACCGAAGCCATTTTTGAGCCACACTTCATTCTCAAGGGATGACTTTGCACTGACCTGGGCTAGCGTGATAAAGACTAATGTGATAAAAGTTTCCACATAGTGGACACTCCCAGACCTGGGCCCCTGTCCCTCTGCCTTGGACAGCACAACCTCACTCTGTCATTTAACGCTTTGGCCCTCCACTTACCTCCTCTGCAAAACAGAAGGATGGATAGAAGGTGGTCCAAAGTTCTTTCTAATCCATCCAAAGGGGTTCTATCTGCTGTGCCTACTGACCACAGATCTCTGCGAAGTAAAGTTTTTCTAAAAGGTGGTTGGTTTCCTTGAGGAATTCATCAACAAAGGTTAAAACTTAAGGCTGTCTCTAAGTCACGTAGTATGAGAAGAAGCCAAGCAAAGTTGTTGAAGGAGTTGATTATTAATTACTAACCATTTATACCAGGACAGAGTTAGAATTGAAAACAATATTTAGTCTGAATAGAAAATGGAAATTATAGTGGGGAAGCCAACTCTTTTTTCTTTTTTTTTAAAGATTTATTTATTTATTCATACAGAACTGGGGTACAGGCCAGAGATGCGGAGGGTGAGAGGATTCACCAGAGACAGAATGGGGAGCAGAATAGCCAGATCCACGAAGTACACTGCTGAGGGAGCAGCGGGCGGGCAGGAGAGGTCTGTCACGCCATGTGGATCTCCTCCGGGGCAGGCGGGGATCGAACTCATGCGGAAGTGCCTTAAGCTTCTCAATGCTGTGCTTTAACCTCCTGCGCCACCAGGGAGGGCCAAGCCAACTCTTTTAAAGATAGTTATTTTACCTTTCAAATACCAGCTCCTCTCCAAAATTATCATCGTGAGAACCTTGAGTAGTACCGCTGCTTCCTATACCTGGAAACTTTGGAAACACCTTTCACCTAGTGGATTTTGAAATGGATGGATGGATGGATTGGTATATAATACATCTGTAGGTATATATGTTTATATTTATAAACACATTTATATGTATACATGTATGTATCTCTACAATCTACCATGGAGACCAGTTGCTTCTTCACTTTCACTCCTGTTAGGGTGATCTCTTACTATCCCTAAAGTGCTATCCTTAGCACTTTCTTTATTCTGAGCTACCATGACTTGCTTAAGCTAGGGAGGCGAAGTAAAACAGATTCATCAGTTGTTAGGTATAGGGTACAGTGACAAATGCCATACAGATTTGTCCTAGACAGAAAGAAATAAATGTCATCATGAAAAGATTAAACAATGTGGCCAACTTAAATAGAAGTGTTCGACATTGGTGGCATATTGGAGTCACCTGAGAAACATTTAAAATTTACTGATGCCTGCAAAACAAACCCACTGGTTCTGCTTTAATCACCTGGGATACAGTCTCTGAGGGGACATTTCCAGATGATTAGTGTACAGTGCGGAGGTTCACTGAGCAAGGAGGCACAGAGGTAGGTGTGTGTCTCCAAAGTTCAGTTTCCATTAGGTCCACATACGTAATTTGATTATTCATCAGTCATTATTTTGCTATAATTATTTTACAGGTATAAATCATAATCCTCTATCTGGTTATTATTTTTTTAGGTCAACAGTATAGTGGAGAGGCTTAAAAAAAGAATCAACATATTAAAATGGTCAGAAACCCCTCGCATCTAAGAAGTATTATTAAGTACATTTTTAAAATATGTAATACATAGGCCCTCTCTGGTGGTGCGTGGGTTGGAGCACTGCAAAGCGAAGCCAAGCCATGGCTGCTTCAGTGTGAGTTGCATCCCTACCCTGAGTTGAGCTAAATGGCACAGCTCGCCCTCTGCTCCCCTCAGCAGTGTACTTCCTCAGTCAGCCTGTTCTGCTCCCCACTCTGTCTCTAGCGAATCCCCTCGCCACCCCTGTACCTCTGGCTACACCCCATTTCTGTATGCATAAATAATCTCTAAAAAAAGTTTTAAAAATATGTAATATCTAAATAACAATAACTCCAAACTCTAATAGAGGTTCAATAATGTTTTAAAATAACATTCTCCTAGAGAGTGACAGCTGTTTGGAAAAACAGTGATTGATCATTCCTGCAATAATATAGAGAGCACCAAGAAGACCGACACTAAGTAGGATCGTTTTCTTGATTTTTTTTAATTTTTAAGTTTAAAAATCAAAGCAAAGAAAACAAAGTTATGGTAGGAGAAATAAGTAAGTCCACATTTCTTTCGAATTGTCTTGTATTTCAACTCCCTGCTCCCGCGGCGCTGTCCACAGTAAAGTATTTGTGGCGCGTCTTCTCCGCTTACCTAGAAGTCATCATTTTCCCCTCCCCTTTCCCTTCTCTCTCCCCTACCTGTGTTTCCTCTTTCTTAGTTTACCCACCTCTGCGATCAATAGACAAGAGACCTGGTTAGATCTCCTTTTATATGTTATTATCTGTAACTATTTCCACAAAAGCAAACACTAACATAACACAACTTTGACATCCTTGAGGTTTTGAAAGTAAAAATTTTCCCACTGAAATAAATTTCACACCAGATTCATTTGGTAGCAGAACCACAAATCAAAATCAGAGTGGATAGATTGTGAAAATGTCCTTTCATTATTCAAAAATTAACTGGGAACATTTAGGAGAAAAACACGTAAGTTGTAGTACAGGCAAGACCATCTACAGGAGATGATTGTTGGCAACTTCAGAGTATTTTCCACAAAGGAGAGAGTTGAACACTCCCTATATAATAGTGCATGGAGCATACTAGTGCATGCTCCATTTCTGGGAAAGACAAATGAGGGGGAAGAAACAGAAATAAAAATGGTACTTTAAAGGAGAGATTGTAAATGTATCTACTTACACTAAAACTGAAGTGTTTAGAATATATTTAACTTTATCGGTAAAAAAGAATCTTAAATACACTAAAAATATTCATTTATCTTACAAACATTTACAAAAACTTGTAAGCTATGTGTGCCTAAACTCTGCAGGTAACAAAGGTGAAGGTGGGAAGTGTGCTCCGTCCTGTTAAAAGTGTGCATTGTGGCCCTCCCTGGTGGTGCAGCGGGTTAAAGCATTGCACTAAGAAGCTTAAGCCACTTCCACATGAGTTCGATCCCCGCCTGCCCTGGAGAAGTCCACATGGCGAGGCAGACCTCTCCTGACCTGCCCACTGCTCCCCTCAGCAGTGTACTTCGTCAATCTGCCTGTTCTGCTCCCCACTCTGTTTCTGGTGAATCCTCTCACCCTCTGCATCTCTGGCCTGTACCCCAGTTCTATATGAATAAATAAATCTTTTAAAAAAATATTAAAAAGTGTGCATTGTGCCACTACAGGCTGTCTGGTGGTGCAGGGGTTCAAGTACAGCATTAGCAAGCTCTCACCAGCTACTTGTAGCACGAGTTCGATCCCCAGGCAGGGAGGTGACCCACATGGCACAGCAGACCTCTCCTGTCTTGCCAGCTGCTCCCCTTAGCAGTGTGTTTCAGTAAATCTGCCTGTTCTGCTCCCCACTCTGTCTCTGGTGAATTCTCTCATCCCACCTCCACGTATCTCTAGCTTGTACCCCACTTCTTATAGGCATAAATAAAAATACATCTTTAAAAAAAATTGTCCCATTACAGCCACACCCTAGTCATGTGAGCAGATTGGTACCTACCTCACCCAACAGCTGAAGACCTACTAAAGACAACAGAGCTAGAAAGAGGTAAAGAGATTCTCACAAAAATGACTGTCCATCAAATTAAGGAATAATAACCACTCTTTAAAATACCATAAAGTTAAAATCAACCTCTTATATCTTAACTCTCTTGAGAGTAAGGACTATACTTATTTTTGGATGGCCAACCTAAACTACATGTTAGGTTGTCAACATCTGTCGCCAACTACCTCTCTCTACCAGTGACACCTTAGCTCTGTTGCTCCTGTTAAGCATCTAATGCACTTTTTAAAGAAGTAATAATTGAGTATCACATGATCAGTTAATTTAACACAGAACAGAATTTGTACCTGATTTCAATGTTCAGAACATCACTACCTACTGTGATTCTGTGTGGCAGGAGGCCATGCATACCTTCCAGATTGATGGAATGAATAGTCTTCTCACTGTGACTTCTGTAGTTGTGTGCTGTGTTTAAAACCCAGAGTTACTTGCAAAGTGTCATGTCATCAGTAGAGGCTGAAACCAAGGAAATGTTTCTGTCTGTTCCAGGTCAGTGGATCGTGCCTTGTCTTAGTTGTTCCGACAACAGGACCTGCGACTGGAGAGAAATAACTTGGCAGCCCCATCACTGTCAATATGGTGTCCTGACCAAGCCTCAGCTCCAGCAGTGCCTGGGAGGACGGAAGGTAAGTTCTGGGCTGAGTGGGAGAGGCCCTTCACTTACCCTACTACAGCACCTTAAGCCGTAGAGTTGACCAGTTCCTGCTGTCTGCTGAGGATAACTAACTGAGAGCAATTTGACTTTTTTGAATCATGGACAAATGTTATCATAGAAGAGCCTTCACAATTCATGCTCAGAGTGTTCAATTATTTCCAAACAAGTCAACTTGACAGATGGAGGATATTAAAGTCATGTCCTGTGCTGACCCAATTCCACGCTGTTTTCTCAGCACAAATTGGTAGACGCTTGCCACGTCAACTGACAGTTGGCCCTTCAGAGCAGCTGGTCTTGTCAACTGCAGCTCTAGCAAAGCGCTGTGGTTAAAACAGGCATCTGTAGCTCACACCGAAGGGAGCCTGCATGCAAGACTCCCTCCTGCTAGCGTTTAGCGCGTGCGTGGTGTTTCTTTACGTACTAACCTTCCTGCTCTTCTTTCACATTCTCGGGCAGGTCTGGCGTGGACCTCACGAGACTGCTTTTCCTTTAGTGTGGCTTCTAAACTGATTTCTGGGACATGCAGTGTCTTCTTGCTAGGCGTGCTCTGACTAGGTAGATACCGGCAGAGCTCGGACGTAGACTGACATGGGTAACACGAAGTAAGTAACCCCTACCCAGATTGCCAAAGTAACTTTTAACTAGATGAAAATTTCCTTCCGCCATATTTGTAAGCCCTCACACGTGGGCAAGACTGATTTCCAAAGCTGGTTTTTTTTTTTTAAGTTCTATTATTGCATAAAGAAAAGAGCACTAGGCATGGGTGATTTTGGTGATGGGAAGCCCATGGGGATTCCCACTGAGATGGAAAAAGGCACAAAATGATGTAAAAATAAACTATTATTTAAAAAAAAAAGCACTCAGACTGAATAGTACCACTTTTTCATAAAATTGGCCTATGTCCAGACTTTCTATTAGCAAGTAATTTTTAAGAATGACAATGGGTGAGGGGCCAGGCAAGAGGATGGACATCTGCTGGGTTCCCGCATAAATGCCCCAGGTTTCGTGAATTATCTCTGAAGTAGCAGTAGTGCTTACTTTTACCAAGGAGAAGGAAGAAAATGAACATTCGGGGACTTATGTTGTTGTCAGTATTGTGAAGAGAGTCCTGATCCCAGGCAGGGGAAGCAGCTGCTGTCTATGTTAAACCTTAAATATGACCAGACGGTGAGGTTGGGGGTGGGGGGTGGGGGGTGTGACTCACTGCCCCCACTCAGGCTGAGCACAACTTTTGGTACATAACAGTCCTCAGCAAGTATCCATTGAGTAAATGAATAAGTTAAAATCTTGTTTATTCCTAATCACAGTTCCATGAGGTAGATATTGCTAGACTGTTTCTGGTTTGTTAAAACTGAGATTGAGTAATTCTCCTGTGATCACACATGTTTAACCATGTACATATTTAACCACCACCTTGTACAATCCCTTCCACATAGCTTGGAAATGCGGGACCCAAAGCAATACCTGTCGTCTTGTTAGACTTCTCGAAACACTTTCAGAATACTGTTCTGACTTCAGAGAAGAGAGTATTGAGGAAAAACTCCAGGGAGTTTCAGCCATTCACCTGATGGCCACAGATGTCAATTTAAGTGCATCACTAAATTCCCTGGCTTTGCACGTGACAAAGTTTCCTCAGGCTCATTTTCATCATCTGAAAAATAATAAGCCAGTATGAGCTAACCTTGTGCTTGTGTAAATGAATCAACATTGTAGAAAGCTACAAACCTTCCTCCCTGACTGTCTTAAAATAGCACAGACTGGGTGGTTTAAGGCGGCATTTATTTCTTGCAGTTGTGAAGATTGTGAAGTCCAAGACCAGGGTGCAGCCTGTCTGAGTTCTGATGAGCTCCTTCTTCCAGGCTTGTGTTGACAGTCTTTCTTCTGTGTCCTCACAAGGGAGAGAGAGCACACTAGTGTCTCATTATCAGGACACCTCCATTTCAAACCTCACACTCTCTTTTAAAACCTAATTATCTCCCAAAGGCTCCATCTCCTAATATCACCCCATGGGGGTCGGGGAAGAAGGTTTCAGCCTATGAATTTTGAGAAGACACAAATATGTGGCCCATAGTTCGTCCTGGCTAGCAGTAATATCAAGATTGATTATTAGCAACACTACAAAGTAGTGGTAGAGAGAGATATGATGTAGTGAAGTCGGAAAATAAAGGTGTACATGTTCAGAGAGGTGATCCCAGCAGAGACCGGGTAGGCATGGCTTGGCAGGGCACACTTGGTCTCAATGTCTATCCTAGCCCAGGACGTTCTTCAGACCTTCATACCCAAACATTCTAATTGGTCAGTGCGCTGGCTGTGGTCCCACAGAATCTGCCTTGTTTACAAGGGTGCTAATTTATTCTGTACACAACAGGACAACCACATTTTTAGTAAGGAAGTAGCATGACCAGAACTGGAAAAATCTTCCTGTGGCAGAATGATGCTGCCCAGAGCAAGGAGGAAGTGTCTTTTGGGAGAGACTGTGCAATGGAAAAATCCATCAAGCAACACTGAAGAGGAAGAGAAAGTGTAGATTACATATGGGATAAGTAATGCCAAAATGGATGCAAATGTGCTAAATACACAGCATATTTCTGGAAATGACAAACTTAAGAATGATAAGTGGGCAAGAGCGATCTTAACAGCTCAGGATATAGCCATCACGAAGCCCAGTGCACCGTGCACATGGAGGATCTCGTGTTGGAAAAATCTTTAAGAATTTTGAGACAGCAACAGCCAAGCAGGGAACCAAACAGGACTCTTCTACACAGGAGTCCCAAGCAGCCAGGTGGGCTAGCCGCCAGGAGGCCAGCATTGGGATTCCATGGTGATTGGTGAAGGGTGAAGAGCTCTTTGTAAGTCTCTATATTGTTTTTATTTTTACAAGCTAAACATTTTTAAAAAAGATTTACAGAACTGGGGGACAGGCCAGAGGTGCAAGGGCGAGGCGGGTGTAGCAAGCTGGCAGTGCTGTGCGTTAGCCTGCTACACCACCTGGAAGGGCACAGAACATTTTTTTTTTAAGATTTATTTATTTATTCATATAGAACTGGGTATAGGACAGAGATGTGGAGGGTGAGAGGATTCACCAGAGACAGAGCGGGGAGCAGAACAGGCAGATCCATGAAGTACACTGCTGAGGGGAGCAATGGGCGGGTCAGGAGAGGTCTGCCACGCCATGTGGTCAACTCCGGGGCAGGCAGGAATCGAACTCATGCGGAAGTGGCGTAAGCTTCTTAGTGCTGTGCTTTCACCCGCTGCGCCACAAGAGAGGGCCCAAAGAACATTTTTTAAATTAAAAAACCTACATTAAAAAGTGTTTTAAGGGCCCTCCCTGGTGGTGCGATGGTTTAGGGCACAGCACTGCAAGCAAGCCGCAGCCACTTCAGTGCCGGTTCAATCCCAGACCCCTGAGGTGACCCACAAGGCGTGGCAGACCTCTCCTGTCTAGCCGGCTGCTCCCCTCAGCAGTGTACTTCATGGATCTACCTGTTCTGTTCCCCACTCTGTCTCTGGTGAATCCTCTCACCACACCTGCATCTCTGGCCTGAACCCCAGTTCTGTATGCATAAATAAAACATCTCAAAAAGTTATTATAAATCAGAAGACAGGGCCCTCCCTGGTGGCGCAGCGGGTTAAAGCACTGCACTGAGAATCTAAAGCCGCTTCCGCATGAGTTCGAATCCCGCCTGCCCCGGAGGAGACCACATGGCGTGGCAGACCTCTCCTGACCCGCCCGCTGCTCCCCTCAGCAGTGTACTTCGTTGATCTGCCTTTTCTGCTCCCCACTCTGTCTCTGGTGAAGTCTCTCACTGCCCCTGAGTCTCTGGCCTGTACCCCAGTTCTGTATGTACAAATAAATAAATCTTAAAAAAAAAAAAAATTTAAAATAAAAAAAAAAATAAATCAGAAGACAAAGATGGTGGAAATGCAGAGGAGAGGGAGTATGAGGAAAACACTTTGTGTCCAGACTCCAGGATGTAGTCTACCAGGTGGCACACATATGCTCACCTACCACACACAGAGGGCACAATTCACACCTGTACACTGCAGAACATCACGCATTCTAAGAACGTTCTATTTGTGAATAGGAGTAGGTCAGCAAAAGATTATCCCCCATAGGTCTATGACTCACTTTCCAGGAGAACCATCTGAATATACAAAGTGACCCTGAAACTCATCTGTTTCATTACTCAGTTAAGTTTTCATCCTTACCCAGAATTTTCCATGATCAATATTCTCTCACCAGAAAGAACAGGGGGTAGGCGGGAACCAAAAAGGGAGGGTGCCTTCAGAGCCCTCTAAGACCCTCATTTTTCACGGTGCTCACATTCGGCATCTCAGAGGATGTAAGAGCAGGGACCTTCTTAGACATGCAGTTCCTGACAGCCTGGCTGGGCTGAAACTTTCAGTTCCTAGGGAGCCTCTGACAGTTTACAGAGACAATTCAAAAGTTTCTCTATTGCATGAAGAAAGTGTGCAAACACGTTGAACTGCACAGAGCCAGAACTTTATTTTAAATACTAATCAAAGCAGTTTCAGCTTTGGGAATGCATTGAATCGAACTACCTTTCTCCAAAGAATCAAATAAAAAGTAACAGAGGGGGGACCTCCCTGGTGGATTAGCGGGTTAAAGCACAGCACTAAGAAGCTAAAGCCACTTCAGCATGAGTTTGATTCCCGCCTGCTCCAGAGGAGATCCACATGGCAAAGCAGACCTCTCCTGACCCGCCCGCTGCTCCCCTCAGCAGTGTACTTCGTCGCTCTGCCTGTTCTGCTCCCCACTCTGTCTCTGGTAAATCCTCTCATCCTCCACATCTCTGGCCTATACCCCAGTTCTGTATGAATAAATAAATGAATCTTAAAAAAAAAAAAAGTAACAGAGGGACTGGACCAGAGACAGTGATAAAAAACGAGAGGCCTTCAAGCATTGCTCTTTGTTTGCAGACTCTCTTAAGTAGTCATTTCCGTCAGGTGAATTTCCTTAGGTTGTTCTTGTGACCTCTCGTGGCCTCTTTACTACTGTTTCACAATGATGGGGACAAGACCATATTCGGAAGTGTGGACCCATGTGTGATTTAAAAGGGGTTTGAGTAACTTTGACCAGGAACCTCCTGGCCTGAATGGCATGTAAACAGGACCAAATTTTCAGGGCAATTTTTTTTTTTTTTAACCATGTGTGAATAGGAGACTGACGTTGGAGGAAAGAAGAAACTTGGTTTCTCCTTGGTACATTGGCAGCCAGTTTCTATGCTATATTTGTGTATGAGATAGAGAGGGGGATCACCTTTATACTCTAAAGTTATCCAAATTGAGTTATTATTTCATTTACAGGGTGTATTTTTTTGTGTTATGTGTAGGTTTTATGATGTATAGTAAGATTGAATCAAAGCAAAATGAATGTTAAATATAAGTTGTGTTTTAATTACACTTTCATACATTTTTTTAAATAGATGCTCACCTCTTAATAAACTAATGAAAGCAAAATGAATGGAACATTCTTATAAAGACATATCAGAGCAGTTACTATGTATCAGTGTGAAATACACAGAAAATAGTTGAGGAGTCGAACATCAAGTTTACAACAATTTTAAAACTCAGGGCCTGAGCTTTACTTTGCTTGCCAGTTGAAAACATTTCACAATTTAAATCAGTAATAATATTTCTGACAGACGAGAGCAATTAAGAGAGAAATATAAAAAGTCCACATGTACTGAAAGTGCTGAAACTCAGCTGTGAAAACAGGAAATGTAACATATTTTTTAGTAAAGTTTGCAAGCTAAGCAGTGTCTTGGACTTAAAGGTGTTCAGAGATTTGAAGTGTGGCTAATTTATAATAATATGTTCTGTCTAATACGTGAGTTCCATTATGGTTACACAATTCATTGTTGCTTGTCGGTTTCAATCAAAAAAGGACTAGATAAAAAGAAAGGGGTGCCCTTTGCTCTCCCCAGAAAAGGATGACATTCATGATGGCATCAAACCAGGCAAAACAGTGATTCCAGACAAATAATTTTGCTTCGAACAGCTAAAAAATCTATGCATGAGTGATGTTCTTCATTTTTTTGCTTTCTGTTTTTTTCCAGATCTCATGTATTTGTGAGTGATTGGCGAAAGGTCAACTTGTATTCATTCTTTTTTTTTTTTTTTAAGATTTATTTATTTTTGCATACAGAAATGGGATACAGGCCAGAGGTGCAGGGGCAGTGAGAGGATTCACCAGA
>NW_004567106.1:54336540-54337912 GCF_000260355.1 Condylura cristata
CAGGAGAGGTCTGCTATGCCCTGTGGGTCACCTCTGGGGTGGGGATTGAACTCATGCTGATGTGGCCTGAGCTTCTCAGTTTTATGCTCCAACCCACTGCACCAGCAGGCAGGGCCCTGTATTTGTCCTTGACCCTAAACTGCAATTTAGTCCTTGACCCTAAAATGCCAACTTAATCTCAATGCGTCATGGAAAATGTCGCTATAACCACATTGCATTTCACAGAGAAATGTTTTGCTGGGCTAAATTTCCATTAGGCCCTAGATGTCATTAGCCAGTTAATGAGTGTCATGTTCATATTAGAGCTGAACTATCTCTTCCATCATCTCTTCCATCACATAACAAGTGGTTATGTGTCTTATGAGATGACTGTTTCTCGATCTTGGGGCTCACAAGAACACTTTCTAAACATGCGGGCTATGCTTGACCCTGGACTGGCCCGTAAGATGCCTTCTCGCCCCACATTTATTTCCTTGCTTTATCTCTGTGACAGCTGTGAGCCTCTGAGCCTGAATCACTAACTAGCTCAGACTGTCACTATCTCCACCCAACATAAGAAAAAAGCCACCAGCACTTCTCTTTATAGCTGGCTTTTGCAATTATGTCTTTGCTGTGTTTGATAACTAGAAAAAAAAGGAGAATATGGAGTGAAATATGTGCATGTCTAGATGTTATTATTGTTAATTCCTTTGTTTTGTGATGAAATAAATTTAGGCTGCTACTAGGGTCCAAAATATGATCAACGTTATCCTTACAATAAGCCAATCAATGCTTAATCCTGACTCTCTTAAACCTTTGTTATATATATGTAGAAATAAAGTTGTCTTAAGCTAGGTAGCACTAGATTTTCATATAAATTTTCAAAATGTTTGGAGATAAAAAGGATCTGTTACTGCTGCTGTCATTATCTCTGCTGCTTCTTTATGAGTAGTATCATGAGAAGCCAGCCTGTGTTCATTTGACAAAATACAGAGGAGCAAAACAACTGTCATATCACCATTTTCAAATAATTGCCAATTACTTTTCCAGTCCTTTTTTATTGGTACTATTCTTTATTTTTATAAAGATGTAATCATTACTTACATTCTGATTGCGATCAGCTTTTTATAGATAGTAACATGAAATCTTCCCATCACAAAATATTCAGTGTTAAAAGAAAAAAAGAATGTAAATGTATGACTATAACTTACTATAATCAATCAGCCATGTATTACTGTTAGCTGTTTGTGCTGTTTCCAACTTATCTTGCTTTTAAAATATATTTTGCGACACAGCTTTACATATTTCCTAGAAAGGAAACTCCTTAAAAACTGCCAATTTAGGCCCTCCCTGGTGGCGCAGCGGGTTAAAGCACAGCACTGAGAAGCTAAAG
>NW_004567106.1:54338093-54435703 GCF_000260355.1 Condylura cristata
AAATAAATAAATCTTAAAAAAAAAAATCCACATAAAATAAAATAAAATAAAATAAAAACCATATCAATCATAGCTCAAAAATAATTATAAAAAAAAACTGCCAATTTATGCACACAACAGTAAAGTTTCCATTCACCCATTTAACAAATGAGAACCTACGTTTGTGTTACTTGGGGCATGGAATCAACAGTATAAAAAATAATACAAAAACCTTCTTATGGTGTTTACACAGTAGTATATGGGAGCTCCATCTCCCTAAACTTATGATATCATTGGGGCTTTAAAAAAATCTTGCTTTGGTAAGGTGAGAAGCCAGTTATTTTAAGTTTTCATTGCTAACATTATTTTTATAATTACCTACTGGTCATTTACTCTTTAATTGCTCATGCAAGCCAACCCCAATGTAACCTTCCATTACAGTTTATGGCAATAAGGTATATAGCTAGTCATCAGTAACTGTTATGATAATTTAGAGCTTTCAGTGTAGAAGCTGACCTTGAAAACAAGTACTCTACAAATTCTCTTTATAAAAATTCACCAAGATGAATGATGTAAAAGATTTAAAGATTGAATGTGAATCACGTGACCAAGAACCACTCTAATTCCTGATAATAACTTTAATTGTATCTGTGCAGTTAAAAGGGCTGACATTTTGAACTTAGCAGCATTCCGTTAAAAATAGCAATTAACCTTTTATGAGACTGTTTTGCCTATAGTACAAGCAATCTTAAAGTCACAACTGCCTTTTCATCTAGTTATAATTTGCCATCTTTTTATTTTGTGAGTAAAAGTGGACAAAATAATTCTACAAAAAATACCAAAACTGTGTCTGTTAAATTCACAAAATGCTGTCTAGAGATTTGCAATTTAGAACTTCTTTTGTAAATGGACATGTTGACACTTCACTCTAGCATCCATGTTGTTCTTGCTAGTCGCTAATCAGCAACAGAGATGCCAGGAACTTTCTGAAAAGTGTTGTTTAGCTCAGTGGTTAGAACTCCTCCAGTCCTCTAGCCAAATTTCAGGGCCTAGTATGGTAGGTCGAGAAATGCTGTGACTTAGAGGATGTCTATTTTTTCTGGAATTTTCTCTTAACGAGCTAGTAAGTTTAAACTGCCTTCCAAAACTCTGCAGTGCACACTGGATGCATTCAAAAACATGATGTGTCTTTCCTGGGTCTTTCCATTGTGCACTTAGTGTCAGAAAAAAGATAAGTGAAATCTCACTGTAGTTCTCTAAGGTGAAGTTGTTGTCTTCCCCATTTTATATACAAAAGTAGGTGAACCCTGAGAATCATATAATATGTTAAGATTATCTTGTTAATTAAAACAGTAGCTAGGAATTCTGAACAACAGTTCTCACTTGCTTTAGTGGGTAGGCTCTTCATAAAGCCTCACAGAAAATACTGGAAATCTAGAATTTTTTCCCCTCAGTCACATACAGTGACTTTGTTATTTTTTAAACCTCTGTCTGTCTCTCTCTCTGAAACTCACACTACAGTTCCCCACTGGCCTCATGGGTAGTCTGGACTTACCCTGGGGCATTGCATAATGATGCTGAGATGTAAAAATCTTTTGAGAAAGATCTATAATGGCAATTTGGTTTAAAAGTCAGATCTCAAAGGTTTAAGAGTTGAATTTCATTCTCACCCAGCCAAATTCGTACATTGAAGTCCTAAAACCCTGTATTTCTGAATGTAAGGCCCTTTAAAGAGGTCATTAAGGTAAAATGATGGGCAGCCCCTAGTCCAGTAGGACTGGTGTTCTTATATGAAGGTAGTTTAGGACAGACACGCACACAGGATTAGCCATGGAAAGACACGGAGAGAGAATGGCCATATGCAAGACAAAAAGAGAGGCCCTCAGAAGAAGCCAGCAACATATACCTTGATCTTGGTTTTCTAGCAGGAGCATTATGAAAAAGCAAACTGTAAGCCGCCCAACCTTTGGCACTTCACCATGGCATCCCTGGCATATAAAAGAGTGGATAGTTACTAATAATGGAGCTTGATCAAGATCAGTGGCTTGAGTTTTGACATCTTAAGTCACTCAGTTTAGGTTGACAATGTTGTGGCAGCAGTAATTGAGCTGAAGGCAAATTGGAGATGCTTCTGGTTTTCATATAGCTATTTGAATACACCTACCGTGGACAGGAGAACCTTTTTCAGATTGCCACTGAGTTCACTGTGGGAATGCAGAGTCTAAGAAATGATGTCAGGGACTGCTGTAACCATCAGAAGAAAATGACTAATGGGAGAAATCACAGGAGAGAGAAAAGGAGAAAACTGAAGAACTAAATAAGCCTTACCCAAAGACATTAAAAGGATTGTCCCTAATGAAAGTCCCTTTGACGCTCAGTTCAATAAAATATTTTAAAGTGCATACATGGGAGTGGGAGGGGAGGGAAATACGATTTAGAAATTAACTTTGACTGACCGCAAATACTTCTTGATACCATATGGGGGAAAACAACAAAGTCACAGACACAAATATCCATTATGTCATGTAGTCTTTGATAAAATCTATAGTGAAAATCGGAAATGCAATGAAATCACAGAGAACAGAGGAGGTCATTCTGGCTGGAGCACTGGCCAGGACCTGAGAGAGACGTTTGTGTCAGTTTTGTGGTTATGTAGCATTTACATGGGTGGAGTTGCAGAGGGGGAAACTTTTTAGGCTGATGGATTAGCACAAGGAAAAACAGATGTTGTTGAGTGCAAATCATGATCAATGAAAAGTAGGAATCTGAGCTGCTTCTCTGAGAGGAAATGCTGGGATAAGGCCCATTTACCTTGCACATGAAGAACCTGGGCTTGAGTCTGTATTTCCCATTTATAGATTTATGATTTAAGTCTCCCTGAGCCTCTAATTGCTCATCTATGAAACCAATAATTATTCAAGACTCACAATTACGAAGATTAAAAGTGAGTACCTGTTTGAAATCCCTAACTAGTAAAACCTGATACACAATACAAAATCAGCAAATTTAGTTGACTCTAAGGAACTTAGACTTGCTTCTACAGAAAACCAGGGGCCAGTAAGATTTGATCATGAAAACAAGATGACCAGAGTGGGCATTTGGAAATGTATCCAAGGAAGACTGTGTATAGAATAAATGAAAAGGTCACCGTCATGCAAGAAGGAAGATCCTTTAGAAGAATATTGCAAAGCACAAGTCTGCACCAATGGAGTGTAAAGTAGGGCTCTGATGATGGAAGGGAGAAGCACTCATGGGCGTGAGAAATTTCCAGAAAATGGCTCTAGAATATGTACCTGGGACATACACTGCTTTTCAGGCAATCAGAGTCTAGTCCCGTGGCTCTTTTCTCAAGTAGTGCAAAGACCTCTATCAAACCTTTGTAGGTTCCTAGCCTCCTGATCTATGAAACAGAGATTGAAAATCTCTAGGTACCCTTATAGCTCTAAAATAATTCATGCCCATTTGAATCAATGAAATGTGTTAAGCTGATTAGCGGAGGGGAAAAAAAGAACATATGGGAGATAGAGATATTAAAGATAACATGAGGAAAAAGCTATAAACAAGAGCTAGTATGTCAGTACGTGAAGACATTACTAGAAATATGGAAGAAAGGAAAATGAATAGCTTTAGAGGAGAACTGAATAGCACTTCTCACACATTGAGGGCTAATCCTTCAAGCAATTAGTGATACAGCTTTATGAGTATTCAACAAATTACTTTTTAGATTTTCTCCTATAGCATGTAAACATCACATTTGAAATCAAATCTCTTTCTTTAATTTATAGATTCTTTTCATTGGCGATTCCACCAACAGAGGGATCATGTACTACCTGATGGAGAGACTGAATGAAACCTTGCAGGAATGGCAGAAGGCCCATGGCACTAAATTCTACCACAACGTCAATGGTGGGAAGACTTTGATCAGTTATTCCTACTATCCCCAGTTCTGGATAAGCTCTGCATTGAGACCAACATTTGAAAAAGCACTTGAGCATCTCTTGCAAAGGTACAAAGGACTATTACTGATGTTTTATTAGCAGTCGTAATTGTTCACTCTATATCATCTGTGTTGAAAAGCTTAAATACCAAGTGATATGGCTGCAAATGAGTTGGAAATGACAAGGAGGCTTGTGATCAGGATACCAGCTATGGTTCAATGAAATGTGAGGCAGTGCTGTTAAAATGTTTACCATCTGTTTTAAGGTAACATGTGTTGTTTTTCTTTCTGGATTTCAGATCACGGCCCCTGGAGAATTCTGCCCAGACTATATTGGTTGTTGGTGGTGTTCAGTGGCTTAATTCCAATCACCTGCAAATTATTCACAAAGTTTTAAAAAGGTAAATTTCTACAACAATAATTGTCATGAGTATTCTAAGTTTTAAAAATGTTGCTATCAATGACTGGATTTTATCATGATTTTACTTAAAGAGCAACTTACTTAAGTCCTTAAAGCCTACTGTAGAATAATTCAAAATATTTTGGTACCCAAACACAAAATAACTACTCAGTGTCCATATTTTCATATTTATAGTTATGAGGCTTCCCTGGTGGCCTAAGAGTTAAAGCTCAATGTTATCACTGCTCCAGCCAGTTCAATCCCTGGCCAGGGAGCTGACCCACACGGCACTGCAGACCTCTCCTGTCTCACCCGCTGCTCCCCTCAGCAGCTTATTTCAGTCAGTTTGCCTGTTCTGCTTCCCACTCTGCCTCTAGTGAATTCTCTCATTCACTTTACCTCTTCCCTACACCCTAGTACTTCTGTGCACACACAAAAAAAATAATAAATTTATAATTACTATGATCAAATCATGCTCATGACACTAAAAAGCTTAACATATATCCAATAAATAAAATGAGAATTTCACCCTACATGCCAATAATACATTCTAAAAGGAATTCTTACTAGTCATGTAAACAATAAGCATCTAGAAATGTCATCAAATTTAGTGACTTCAGAATTCTGATGACTTCACAGGCAAAATTTGCTCAATATCATTGTGATCATCAAAACTTTGGGAATTGGATTTCACCTGCCCGTGGATGGAGTGCATTTCTTAACACAGGTAAGAATGTTACCTGTTGCCCAGACTGCATGAACTTCCTGGTTCCACTAAAGATCTGTCTGGATAAGCACTGGATGAAGCGCTACAACCTTCACAAAAACCAAAGGACACAAAAGGCTTAAGGATCATGATTTCAAATCAGTTCTAACTGTTCCTAGCCATAAGGAAGCCACAGCTCCCAAGTATGTTGTGGCTCCCTAAAAGGAAGAAAATAGTGCAGAGACCTCAATGGGAGATGGAGAGATTCTGCTTTGATCACCCCATCCCACTAAAGTTTTCTCACTCTGTGCCTCAAATGCAAAGCACAGCAATCGGCACGTAATAGACCGTCAAAAAATCATTTGTGCAAATGAATGATATTTTCTATGATTTGGTTGCTCCCAGATCTCTCCTTAGAATTGAGCTCTTCACTCCTTGGGCTTCTAGGTGGATACTGCAGTGACAACTTACCTGAACCCCAGTGGGAGTGAGTTGTGTTTTCCTGCAGGAATTCTACAGGAAGACCAAGATGTAGGCCTTGTCGTGAAGCTGGATCATCCGGAAGGGCCAGCCAGCTCTGGAAGTCCCAGTGGGGTCTGCAAAAGCCACTGTGGCCAGGGTGTGGCAGGGCACGCTCCCCTGACCCCTTCTCTCTCACCCCCTCATCCCTGCAGAGTTGAGCACTCTCCTCTGAGCCCCTGTTTGCAAAGTTCTTCCTCAGAGTCTGTTTCCCAGTGAACCCACCTTTTTCTAGAAGGTGTTCTCTGGGACTGCTAACCATAAGGTGTCATCTACTCTTAGTTACTCTTCAGTTATGCACACTGAAGTGGAGAAAATACTTGCAACTCGATAAAAGGCAATAAACAACACTGAGCGTTTCAAACGTCATTTTTCATGCAATGGCAGGGACCAAATTCGTATCTGTCTCTTTATTCCAGACAGCTTCTTTATGCACTTTCTCTGTTCGCTAGCCTTATTTGATAAGCATGTAAATAGATAAGAAGACAAAAAAGGAGACACATTGACAGTGCTCCTTTTACTTTGCAGGGGATGAACAAATGCGAGTCATGTTTGCTCTTTTGCCAGGAAAATGAAAATTGCATTTGCCTTTTAAAAAAGGAGAAGAAACACAGTTACCTCCCTGTGTTATTTTTAAGTTTTCCATAAAATAGACACCAAATCAGGATTAGCCAAATAAGCAGGCTTAGTAGGGAGAAAACCTGCAACGAATACAGGGGGGATTGTAGAAATAGATGGAAAAAGTTTCAGACCACAACCTCCAATATACATCACCCAGAGTCAGGCATAATGGGCAAGAAGGAGGGAGAGTGGGAGAGAGGCAGGGAAGTGTGCTTTCTAGAGGAGCAGCAGTTGGACACCTCCTCTCTGTTCTGTTGCTCCCCAAACACTGTCCCCTTCTCTCTTTCCCATTCCCATCCAATTGGAATACCTCCAGCTGCTTGAGGACCCCTCTTGAAGTCTCAAAGTCTGACTGTTCCCCTAGATCTGCAGAGCTACTTCCTCCTTTCTACCACAACCAAGAACCTGCAAAGTTAACCGCTCAAATTGTAGATAATCTCCCAGTACTGTTTCTCCTGATCGAAGATGGGAGATATTAGAGCAGCACCTTGATTCCTTCATCTTTGTATTCCTTGCCCTCAACCCAGAACTAAACACAAAACAGATGCCAACGAATATTCAGATGACTAGATCAATAATCCAACTGGATGGGGAGAGCATCTTCTAATTTTGTTGTTTTAATTGGGCATTTTAGATGCTTGACTATATCCTGGAAGACAGTGAACCTGGCTACTTTTCAAAGGAGGGAAAGTTCCAGGTTGTGGTTTCTTGTAAATATTTATATATTGCTTTGGTATGTTTGTTTTTACATATAATAAAAAACAGAACACATCTTTATTTGGGAAATGCATGAGAAACCAGTTCTTTATTTTACAATAAAAAAAAAGTTGATCTTTGCATGATTTCCACATGAGTTATTAAATCACAAGATAGTCCTCCATTAAAAACAACAACAACAACACTCGTTCTTCTGCTTTCCCCTCAGAGTGAAGTGCAGAGCTTGTGGAAAGAAAATGTGATGATTCTGGATGCTGCAAAAAGATATGGCTATGAAGTGGTGGACACATTCTCCATAACAATGGGAAGACACAAGGAGTTTTTGCAGGGCAAGTGTGGATGTCATTTCCATGAGGTATTTATGTATTTATGCTGGCTCTCTGACTTTTTGTTGCTTGTGGTGTTTTAACATTTTTCCTGGTTTCTTTAATTACCTTGTCAGTTTTGCTTTGCATTAAAAACTGTCAGGAAGAGGTTTGGTGATGTGTTCACCATCACTCAGTTAAAGCATGTTGTTGTAATCACAATTCCAGACTGCAAAATGAGGTATTAAAAAATAATATTTATGTAGATACTTGAAAACTAGGATCCTTGGTCAAAGCAACAAGAAGACAAGGATCTGAAGAACTCTGGACTTGTTGAACGCATTCCACGTTTGGCATCAGAAACTGTGTCCAAAGAATGTGACAAATGTCTTGAGTGGAGGCAGCTTGGAAGTCAAGGCTATTCAGTGTGCTAATCAATGAACTTCCGTTGGCTTAGCCAGTGCATTATAAGACGACTTATGTTTTGAGTAGTTTCTCCCCAGTGGGACACTTATTTTATTAGTAGCCATTGATTAAATAAGCTTGACTGATGAGATGAGATGACATGATAGTAGAAAATAATTTTATCCTTTTTCTTCTATTCTTTCAAACTCTTCTGCAACTTTTTCTTCCTTGCTGCTCAAATAATACCAGGTACATCCTACACCTTTAAACAATTTCTGACCCCAATCGCTATCATACACAGGAAGACTATCACGACAGTATAAAAATTCCCAGTCCTATGTGGTAACCACAGAAAGTGATTTTTCTTCCTGTGGTTCAGGCTACTTCAGTCTCAAAAGGGAAAAATAGCCTGTGCTCTATCTTGCCTTGCTATTCTTCTTCTCCAGCCTTTTCTTTGTTGGGTCAGGTTAGAGAGCTGTGATTAAGGACAACAGAAGTCTCACTTACTAGTCAGAGGTGCAGTGTATCAAAGTGCTCTCAGATGGAATATCCATTCTTCCTTGAGGACTTCCTTGAAGACATGCCAAGCCGGGACCTTCCGACATCACCCTCTTTGGTGATGTCATTACCTCTCAGGTGGTAGCATTTCTTCCTGTTTCTCTCTCTGTTGAAGGTCATGTTGTCCCTGCGGGCATTTTCTTGGAAAACATTCAAAACAGCACTAGATTTGCTTCATGCCCTGGTCCACCTTCAGTCCATAAGAATCACTCTCAATCTTGCTGGAAAAACATCAGCTCCCATGTAGCTCTCCCTCACTCTCATTTTTTAAAAGATTTATTTACTTATGCAGGTAAGAACTGGGGAGTAGCCCAGATGTCAGGGGTAAGAGGATTCACCAGAGAGAGTGGGGAGCAGAACAGGCAGATCTACTGAAATACACTGGTGAGGGGAGCAGGGGGGAGAC
Source organism: Condylura cristata (assembly GCF_000260355.1). NCBI lineage: Eukaryota > Metazoa > Chordata > Mammalia > Eulipotyphla > Talpidae > Condylura > Condylura cristata. Next base: position 54,346,647 of record NW_004567106.1, read on the forward strand.
AGGAGAGATCTGCTGTGCCATGTGGGTCAGCTCCCGGGCCACAGATCGAACTCACGCTGCAGTGACTGTGGGTAGCTTCACAGTGCTGCGCTTTAACCCCTTGAGCCACCAGGCAGGACCTCCGTTAGTCTCCTTCTTGCTTTTAGGCTGGTCTCTTGAAGCCCCATCTCAATTGATTGAAAGCAAGGGTGAAGCAACTCCCCTAAAAGAAAGATAAACCACAAAGCAGTTCTCACATAAAAATTTCTTTCTTTGTTTTCATTCCCCAACCAGTTTGATGAGATTAGGACTTGCCAAACTGGATTTCATGCATCACACACTTTGCAAATTTTGCATATATTGTCCAGACATTGTTTTTGAAATGTGAGGTTTCCTGGCCACTGTTATTTGCTCTAGATCTCAGAAATCTTAGCTGAAACTGAAGAAGAGGTCTCTTTTGTGATCGATTCACTCATTCTTTCTTTAGAGGGCCTCCCTTTTTAAACCCCGAGGCAGTTATTTTTGGGTTGACTAAAGGTCTATTCAGATCTTGTTTTTCAGCCCTTAGCTGACTGTCAGAATCCATCTTGGTCCCCATATTTTTTATGACTACCCTAAAATGAGTGACATTACATTAATTCTTCTGTTTCAATAATGGATCCACTTTATATTTCTATTTGACAAAAGGAACTGCATTGATAAGAAAGAGTTTGGCATTTTATGTTTTAATCTAGCAACTTGAAGCTTGGTCATGGTGTCTAGAGCATTTTTTAAACTATAGGATACTGTGGGGCCCTCCCTAGTGGCGCAATGGGTAAGGACGCAGCGCTGTAAGGTGGACGCAGCAACTTCAGTGTGAGTTCAATCCCCACCTCACCCCGGAGGTGACCCACGTGGCACAGCAGACCTCTCCTGACTCACCCTCTGCTCCCCTCCATGGTGTACTTTGTCGATCTGCCTTTTCTGCTCCCCACTGTATCTATGGTGAGTCTTCTTACCACCCCTGCACCTCTGGCCTGTACCCCAGTTCTATATGCATAAATAAGTCTTTTAAAAAAATTTTAAAAGCTATAGGATACTGTGTATCTACATGCTTCTTCCAGAATAAAATATAATGTCCTTCAAGTACCTATCCTATTTGCCAAATATCAAGATTTGCAAAATGTATCTTCAATTAGTATTTTGGAGGAGGGTATCTGTTTCTCTTTTTCAGTTTTAGTGTTCTGGAGATCTAAAAAAAGAAAGTTCTCCAATGATTTCTAGCATGACTCCAGTTAAAAACAGAAGATCCTTTTCCCATGTGATTGAATTAAATATATCTCCTGTTACTGCATCAACTAGTTGACTTTAATATTCATAGAACTGGGAACTACAAAGAAGATCATTGAATCATCAGGAATAGAATATTAGCTCTCAATTATTAATAATAAAAATCATTAATGTGAAAAAACTGTGATTTTAGTATATCAGTCAATATTATTTTACATATTTGGTTTCATACCTTTTTGTGCCATTATCATGCTCAAATTCTCTTAAACTCTATTTCTAAGGGGTGCTTGATGGGAAGCTATCAGTATATTCCCCTAATTTATCTCTGCTGGTTCTGGAGTCATGTAATTCACTTTGAAGTTTTCAGGTTTAAGCTGAACTTCTCAGAGCATTTTCCTTTCCAGTTACTAGATCTGATAAGATCATCTTTCTCACCTGACTCCTTTTATCACCTAGTCTCTAAAACTGTTCATCACTGAAGCATAGTTGTTGCTTAACTCTTAACAATTTGTATCACTTGGCTAAAGAAGTTTTTAGTACTGACACTTATGTTTTATAATCTTTCTAAATCATCATTCAACTTCTTAAATCTCTGTTAGCTTATTACAGGCAATCAAAAAAAAAATCTAAAACTCCTTGCAAAGGATGGTTTGATGAGGAACAGAGCAAGAGAGAAGAGTTCATTATTAGTCTGATGCAAAAAAAAAATTAAAAGGAAGAAATTCACTAATAGACATTTTTTTTTCCCCTTGGGCTTTCTTATGAGCTAGCAATGAAGTTTGTCATATAGTAGCAGCAAAAATTAGAATAAGTTATATTGGAACCCTAAGAATTTGGGTTTAGCAGTTTTGTACCTTCGGGTGTACAATTAAACCACTCCCGTAATAGTTTCAAAGGTGCTGAAAAGGATTGGGTATCATCATTATAGTAAGTTCTTGATGCGTTCACTTTGGTTTGGACTGAGAATTCTATCATAGACATAACAAACTGGTTCCAGTGGACTCTTGTTGACATAGGTTACATTAAAGGTCTTAGGGTACATTTCATCTCTCAAGGCACTGAGAAAGAATAGGTGGCCACCACAAATCTGTAAACAATTTCTCAATGAATAGGCATCAATTTTGACTAAAATGTTCCTGCTAATTGGAAAAGCAGGTGTTTCTCTTCATGTCTGGAATGGAATTTTGTTTTTCTATTGTTTATGGAGGCTCTGCCTCTGGTGAATCCTTTCACAACCCCTGAATCTCTGGCCTATACTCCAGTTCTGTATACATAAATAAAATAAATCTTTAGAAAAATAAAATTATAAAACCTGAGTTATATATATATGTGTGTGTATATATATATAAAGAAAACAACAGGATCCAGGTAGCATTTTTAAAGAATGGTTTGCATGATTCCTTTAGTATGTGGCAAATCTCTGTAGTGAATGGGCTAAAACCTGGAAGGGATGCAAAAATATTGTCAGACCAAACCTGGCTGCAAAACCAATTTTTAAGTTATTGCTAATTAGCCTTAGGGGTTGTACAAACCTTGGGTGATATCCCTATTTTCTAGCAGACATAGAGTTTTTGATTCAGCCATTAAAAAAAAAAAAAAATGGCAGCCCTCCCTGGTGGTGCAGCAGGTTAAAGCACATCACTAAGAAGCTAAAGCCAGTTCAGCATGAGTTCCATCCTAACTCGGAGGTGACCCATATGGTGAGCAGATCACTCCTGATCTGCCCGCTGTTCCCCTCAACAGTGTATTTCAGCAGATCTGCCTGTTCTGCTCCCCACTATGTTTCTGGTGAATCCTCTCACCACCCCTGCACCTCTGGCCTGTACCCCAGCTCTGTATGCATAAATAAATAAATCTTTAAAAAAAAAGTTCTGGCAAACATCGCCTAGAACTAACACCAGTAAGCTTCCTTAATTCTGGTGTCATAGAAAAACTTTCCAGTTTTTTTTTTGGGGGGGGGGGGAGGTCAGAGAAGAGTTGCCATTATTATTTAATTTCATCTTATATTCTTTATTGTTTAATATTCATTAAATAAACCAAGATCTATCTCGCCTAGAATGTTTTCTTTCCATGTTACAGGCCACAGATTTTCTCACTCAAACTTTAAAAGTTTATTGTTCAAAGACAGTGAGGAAAGAAATCCTTACATTCATCTATCTAAAATATCTTTAAAAATATGACTTTAAAGAAAATATAACTGAACCAAATAGAGTTAGCTTATATGATAGATTCCAGTTTAACCAACAAACTTTGAGTATCTATTTTTGTAAGCATTGTACAAACCACTATAAATGAGTTCAGAACATTTTCTAGAAATCCTATTAGAATCTCAAACGCAACACATCCCCAAAGGAAGAATTAATATTCCCTTTAAATTTTCTGCTGCTCTAGTATGATATACTAGATGTACTCAATTGTATTGAGCGTTGAGCTTGTATTATCACTTACAAACTGGTATCAGTCTTAACTGCAGTTCTTTCTCCACTCTGCCAAAGCTTCCAAACCACCAGTTACCAATTCCTGTTTACTGCCTAAATATTTTTCTGTGTCTTTGCCCTATACTCTGTTCCAATTGTCTCAACCTTGTTTATGCTTTCATTTACTCATTAAACATTTGTTTTGTGTCCAGTTTCTAGTTCCAAACTAAACATTAGTAGTGCAGAAACAGTCATACACAAGTGATTTGTGTAGCTGGAGGGTCAGATAAAAAAACTCCTATTATTATGGTAAGTGGTACATATATATTATTAGAGGATATTATAATAACACTAAGAAGGAGCACCTACCCGAGTCTCAGAGTGGAGTGAACTTGTCCTTGAAAGACATCCAAGTATTGGTAAAAGATGAGTAGGCTGTTGGCAAGGCTCGAGGGCATTTGCAGAAGGAAGGTCATTCCAATCCCATGAGAAAATATAAACCAAAGTTACTTTGAGATAACCTGATGTTCTCAGGGAATCACAAGCAACCTGTATATAGCAAATCATCAATTATAAGAGGGAACTGGCAAAGTAGATCTCAGCCTGATTATAGTAAGAACTCACACCTTGTCCTCTAGGGACAAGAGAATCACTGGATTTTTTTTTTTTTTTAAAGATTTATTTATTTGTTCATACAGAACTGGGGTACAGGCCAGAGGCTCAGGGGCGGTGAGAGGCTTCACCAGAGACAGAGTGGGGAGCAGAACAGGCAGATCGACGAAGTACACTGCTGAGGGGAGCAGAGGGCGGGTCAGGAGAGGTCTGCCACGCCATGTGGTCACTTCCGGGGCAGGCGGGAATCGAACTCATGCGGAAGCGGCTTTAGATTCTCAGTGCTGTGCTTCAACCCGCTGCGCCACCAGGGAGGGCCGAGAATCACTGGATGTTTTTAACGAGAGAAATGAGATAGTCACATTGTTTGTTCAAAATAGGTAAAGTCTGATAACAGTAAGGAGACAAGAATTAAAGAGAACTAAGCCAATAAGAAAAGTTGTTAAGTGCTTTTTCTTAGAAGTCAGTAGAAAGTTGATACAGGCTCATCCAAGCCAGAGCAGAGATAGTAAGTAAAAGAGAAATGTGGATAAATCCAATTACTATGTTTTTTAAGTATATAAAGATCTTATCTGTAGCATGAGGAATAGGAAAAATCAAAGATGATTCCTAACTTCAGTGACGGATAGCGAGCTCAAACAGCAATAGAGAGAGAATACTTGAGAAGATACCGGCTTAGGGGAAAGATGATAAATTCAGCTTTGAACATGTTTTGTTTGAGATCCCTGTAGGACATCCAGGTGGAGCTCTCTAACAGGTGGTTGGATATACAAGTCTGAAGCTTGAGGGACAGGTTGGGGCCAGAGATAAAGAGTTGGAAGTCATCAGAAAATAGGTAATAGTTGAAACCATAAAAGCAGATCATTCAGAGGATGTGAGTAGATTAAGAACTGAAGAAAGTCCTCTCGGAAACACAGATATTTAAACAAAGTTTGAAAAAACAGTAGCATGAACTTAGAGAATAATCTGTTGGAAGAAAACAGAGTATGATGCCAAGGAAAATCAAAGAGAAAAATTAGTACAGAGATTAAAATAGAACCAGCATTGTCCAAAATAATAGGAAGACCTTTAAGATCAAGATTTTAGAAGATTCATTAATTTCAGCAGTTCCTTTCTAATTGAATTAAGTATATTTACAGTAAAATGGGAATACAGGTGGGAACTCTACTATAATAAATTGAAAAGGTATGAGAAGTACGAAAAAGGGAATACCTTCAACAAGGGAAAAGAAAAAATGGAGACAGATGATGAATTTAGAAGAGACAGTCATTTAGAGGCAATTTATAGGGGAAACAACTTGGGTATGTTTGTGGACAGAAAGGAAATAATCAATGGGAAGGGATATTGAGAAGACAGGAAGAAGAAGGGCTGTTAAGCAAGTCCCCAGCTATATTTCAGAGAAGGTTAGGTCAAGGGCACTGGTAAACAGTTGGTAGGTTTTCAAATGAGCAAGGTGGGGCTAGATAGATTCTTTTTCTCTGTCATTTAATTGCCTTGGACTACTGCAATATCTTCATTCCGAGTTTTCACTTTTACTCTCGATCCATCATTCAAGCCCCCTCCATACATTTGTATACTTCTAATCCACTGTCACCACTTAAAATCTACCAATGGCGTGCTGAGGATTGGTCACAGAAGATTGTCTTACCATCCCCACTCCCCTGTTTCTGGGGAAGTAATCCCAGACACTCCTTTCTTGGAGTGTTCATTCCATCATCTGCAAATGAATTCTTGCCTAGAGTAGATCGGAGGTCAGTGCTTTGTGTGAGGGAGCCCAACCTTCTCAAGATGATTTGGTATCAATTCCTCCTCTGAAAGGACCTTATACAAAATGGTGATAATTAAATTAAATCAGGGTCTTTGTCTTAAGGAGGCTAATTTGTTCAATGAAGTATCAGTTACCCTGCGCTGAGCTGGTATTGTGATCCATGAGCCAGTTTAAACATTCTAGTCTCTGCCGAACAGAACCTAAAATGGCAATGTGTTTTAAGAAAGAGCTGGTAACTCATCTCTTTGTCATGCCCTTTGCAGTAAACCCTCATCTCTGAGAATTGCTTGCCAATCTTTCAGTGCCATGCTACAATGAAGCCTTTTACTAGGTCTACTCCCTTGATTAACATTTCCTACTTTACCTCTTAATATCCTAGCCTGGGGCCCTCCCTGGTGGTGCAGGGGATTAAGCACAGCACTGTGAAGCCATGGCAGCCACTGCAGCACCAAATTGATCCCTGACCTGGGGGGTGACCCACATGGCATGACAGACCTTTCCTGACCCACTCACTGCTCCCCTCAACTCCCCACTCTGTCTCTGGTGAATCCTCTCACCCCCACCCCCCCGCATCTCTGGCCCCCAGTTTAAAAAAAATAAATATGGTTTTTAAAAAAGATCCTAGCTGGTGAAAATCGGTTGTGTGCTTTGGAAAGTACTGTATACTTTAAGGATTCTCAAATGAGATTAGTACATTAAATGATCCCAAAAACTTTAGAGTAAGCTGGTTTTACACATTTTTTCCCCAAGCATTTTTCACCACAAAGCCACTTTTCTTTTTTAATAGCAACTATTAAAACCTCACTAGACACACTTTGGGAAAACTAGTCTAGGGAGCAAGCTCCAAAATCATAGATGGAGTATTGATTAAATGTGGCACATCAACCACAAGCACTTAATTCCTCTTTCACTTGAAATTGCAGTTAGAAGATTTTAAAGACATAAAGCAATTCCTCATCACCCTAAAGCAGAATAAGAACTTGTAACAGACAAGAAATCTGAATGCATTTTAAGAAGTATTGTAAAATACCTAGAGAGGGAGAAACAGCAGTTAAGAGCATCACCTGGCATCATACATCTTCTGAATGGCTCACATCTGAGGGAGCCATGTAGGGAGGAAGGCAGGGACGAGGCACTGGTCAGTGGTGGGAAGCGCATGGGGATTACAACTGAGATGGGAAAATGCACAAAATGAAGAATGATGTAAAAAAATTAAAAATATAATAAAAAAGGAAAAGAAAACAATGGGCTGATGGTCTATAGGCAAAATAGGTAAACCCCTGAGCCCTCACCCTAGCCCATGAAATCGAGAACCTAGATTGACACACTTGTATTTTTTTTTAAAGATTTATTTATATAGAACTGGGGTACAAGCCAGAGGTGGGGGGTGGTGAGAGGCTTCACCAGAGACAGAGTGGAGAGCAGAGCAGGCAGATGGACGAAGTACACTGCTGAGGGGAGCAGCGGGAGGGTCAGGAGAGGTCTGCCATGCCATGTGGGTCACCTCCTGGGCTGGGGATCGAACTCACACTGAAGCAGCTGAGGCCAGCTTGCAGTGCTGTGTCCTAACCTGTTGTGCCACCATGAGGGCCCCACACGTTTGTTTTTTTAATGGAATAGCAGAGTCTGGACTCAGAGTCACAGGTGAGTGTAGAGTCAGAAACCAGAAAAATGACAGTAAACCTTGGAATTGGGGTGGAATCTCAAACCTTCCTGCTGGAGCTGCTAGATAGCTGCAGTCAGGCAAATGCCAGCAGACAGAGGCTGAGGACTTTTCAGACCAGACATGCAATAGCCAATAGAAGATCTTTGAAAAGACCAGAGTCTTGTCCAGCAAATCCCTGCATGAGGCCAGTCATTGGAAATGTTTTTCTACACACATTGTTTCTAAGTTACATTTTAGTGCCTTATTAAACAGAATTTTTCCAAGTTCCAGGGAGACAGATGGAAACAAATACCTGTTAGTTCAATTCAAAATACATGCCAAGGCCCAAGGGGTAGATCTAAATCGAGTAGCATAGGAACTGAGCTTCTAATGAATCACACTAATGAAGGTCATTCAAATGACTAATGAAGGTCATTTAGTGACATGAATCATCAGTCGCTTAGGAAACTGACTTTAAGACTCCATTTAAAATTGGTAAACTAGTGTTCTGTAACTCCTTATCATCACTCTCCCCAGCTCATGGCAGAATTTGGTCCTAGCGTCAGGAACGGAGTCCCACCTAGGCTCTGTTGTCAGAGTGGAGGGTTGTGGCTTTGGAGGTAGGAATGGAGACTGACACACTACAAATCTGGAAACACCAAAGCAAACAAAACCCCCCTCGTTCCTAAAGAAAATTTTAGTCTTATTCTCTAATCCTTAGCATCTTTGACCCATTCAGAAGTTGGAATCCCTTCAGTCAAAACACAGCTCATTTCATGTGGCCATAATTACATATTGGGGGTAGGGGGAGGAGTTTGCAGGGTGTGGATGACAGAATTCCTTATTATCTTTAAAAATTGCATGATTTCCCAAAATGGAATTATAAATTACAAGGACTGGCTTCTAGCTATTGTTTGTCACTTTATTTTTATTCTCTTTCTATAAATGCTTAGGCTACTTTTTTAGCTATTGATAGATTTTGTGACTGGTTATTGGGTTGGAGGTTCTGTCTGTAGAATGACTATACCAAATAAAAAAATGCTTCATTAGTATGCACTTATCTTCAAAGATTGCATTTGCATACTTTACCTGGTCAATCACCTGTTTTCCAACCTTAGAAAATCCTTACCTCATTCTTCTTCAGACACCACCCACGATCAGGAAGTCTGGTTATAAGAACACCCCCCCAATCCAGTCTAGAGAGATTTTTGGAACACTTGCATGACAAAATTGTTTTCTATTTTGTTCTGTGGATCTGGAACCACATCAGAAGCTACTTGGGTGTTATTCAGGTCAGGATCAGTTTTAGGAAAGGTATTTGCTCGTAATCTGCCTGACCCTTTTCCAACTCACCAAGCTTTCCCTTTTTGTAATGGCTTTTGGAAAATTCAAAGTCATTTCTGATGCAGCAATTAAGTGACATGGCATATACTTGCTCTCATGAATATTAATGGGAAATCAATTTTAAATGTTGCTGTTATGTGTATTTAACAATGAAATTTGCAATGTGTAGTTTGTTGTATGTTTTATATGTTTTTCATTTGTCTGGGAAGTCTGATAATGGCTACTGGCCAAAACCTGTCAAGTTTACTTGTGGTCACTTTTATGCCTGTTAAACAGTCTGTGTGTCCAACTCTTTAATTATAATAATTATTATTAGCAGTGTAGATACATTTATTATAATAAATAAATCAAAAGATCGCTTAGCATTAAGAAAACCTATGAAAAATAAAAGTAACTTCCACACACCAGAACATAGAATTTCATTTCTATTGCACCAAGCCAGGGGATAAGGTGATGTTCTACATATCCTGTGGCTCGTTGTCATTAATTGACACAACTGCTATAAAGATTCTAACAGCATAGGACTTGATTTCAGCTCCAAGAATTACTCCATCCTAAATTTCTGTAGCTACTATATTAAAAGTATATCGTCATTGTTGAAACATGGTGATTTTTGCTTGAAAGTATATCTCTGAGATGTAACTTAATCTAAACTTGAACATTTCTGTGAGAAAAAGTATTTTTCATTTGTCTTCTACCTGCAATCATAGAACAATGTGCATCAAACAAGATGCACACTTTATGAGGACCTTCATTATCTCTTCCTCAAGGGTTCGTAAAGAAAAAAGAAGAAGGAATACAATTTCAAAATGGCATTATCATTATCTCTTACTAATTTTAAATATAACTCGACATAAAATTTTCAGAAAAAGAAAATAAACAACAGTAAAAACTAAAGAGAAGTTAACTTTTAGGATTTTTAGGGACAGAATTTTAGGGGATAACAGTCAGTTTAAGATAGTGTATATTTTTACTAATGCACAGATTGTTAACCTTAGATAGTGCTTCCTTTCCTCTCCAGGTCTTTTTCTCTGTGGTCATGTCCTATATAGCCAAATTTTGAGAATAATTAGAAAGCTCCAGATCATTAGAATATGTCCCTCATTAAAATGGCCACTCACTGCACACAAATGTCTAGAGCCTTTTGTTTCTGTTTCAAGACCAAAATTTCTCACCATTGTTTTCTAGTAGGTCACTTCTATTATTTACTATTATGATGATGCCTAGGAGGCAACTTAACATTTGCACTGTTAACAGCTCTCTTTCAAAGCCACATTCCAGCAGACACTTTGGTTGGATTTTAATAGCCCCAAATAGTCCTCAGATTTTGGGAAGAACCCAAAGGAGCACATTTCCACACAAGAGATCAAAGGAAAGAAGCAATTAGCTATTTACCATACAGGTATCAAACATTTCCACTTGCATAACATTTCCAAACCTCAAAAATGTAGCTAACTCCTTTCCTTCTACATGAGAGCCCCTAAGAATAGTTGAAATAAAGCAGTATTCTGAAACTCGGAGATAGCAGTTTAACAACACTGCCAGATACTGAACTTGACAAATAACTTCAAAGAAATAATAACTGTTGGAACAGATTATCATGACCACCATAAATTAACACTAAGTCTCCTTAATGTACTGAACAGCTATTCATTACATGGAAATGACATGGTGCCTGACCTTGGGGAACTAGCCTCAGACAATGTCTTTGAAGTCATTTCATTCTTGTTCTTACTTCAAGTATCTTAGACATGTGTCTTTATATAGTCCCCTTGAGGGTAGGGACCATATCTGAATTACTCCATGTGTTTCTGAATGCAGAGAACTCTGAAGACTGAAAGATGGATCTTATGGGGGGAAATCATCGTGTTCAAATTTTATAAAAGATATGTTGTTTCTCCTGTACTGCTTTGCTATCATAAAAAGATTACATGAATTCTTGCTAACTGCAAATGTTTAAATAAGTGTATAGAATAAAACTAGGGAGCACCTGTCTTTACATTACCAATACCTCCTAGTTCTCACTCTCTGCACCAGGGGCTCTATTCTCATTTTGACACACAACACACACACACATTTTAAATGCATGCACTTGATTTTAATCCTATGTGATTAAAACTACTAAGTCATTAACATTTTTGATCAATGGATATGTACAACTTGGGTTTTATTTAGGACTACTTCATTCCATCAATAACAGTTTTAGGGCACAGTAGCGGTTTTTAAAATGCATTTTAATGTGACTTTGAACATTCTTATTTTTCTGTTTTGAATTCTGTGTATATTTGGTATATCCAGTTTACAAAGGTAATCCATGCTAGGTTGATGTAGACTAAGTTGACATTGGTGAATGAATGTCTGGTATTGGTAGTCTGTATCACTGCCCCTTCCTCAATTTTTTTATTTTTGCCTTGACCATTTTCCTACATTTATTCTTTGAGGTGTATTTTAGTTTCTTTACCATTTCCCCATCCTGCTGTGACTACAATTAAAATAGCAGCTTCATTAATTTGGAAGGAGCCAGCATGTATGTTCCCATTGTTCTTGCTGTCATCGATGTCTTCGTCATCTGCACCCCATAGGTCATGGCGCCACTAGTAAAGTTGCCTCTGTATCATGAATGTTTAATTACTGATAAAATATAGAAAAACTGTATAACTTTTACATATTAATTTTATTATAGCTCATTATTTTCAAGTAGATTCCTTAGGGTTTTCAGAATAGCAAACATATAGCTAAAAATAATTTTTGGATACTTTCTAATAATAAAGCTTCTCATTTACGGAAACTTGTATTATGAAATAAACTAGTAAAAAAATTTAATGCTCCTTGGATTCAAATTTATAATAACACTTTAGGATGATTTTTTACATGCATATTTTGACAGGTCAAAAATTAAAATAATTCTTTCTCTGTACATGGGTCAGCATTCAGGATTTAGTGCCATGCTGATAACGACTTAAGAAAGTTATCAAGGGCCCTCCCTGGTTGGCACAATGGGTTAAATTGCAGCACTATGAAGCTATCCACAGCTGCTGCAGCATGAGTTCGATCCCCAGCCTGGGAGCTGACCCACATGGTGCAGCAGACCTCTCTTGACTTTCCCACTGCTCCCTTCAGCAGTAGATTTCAGTAGTTCTATTCCCCACTCTGTCTCTGATGAATCCTCTCAACACTCCCCCTTCATTCTGGCCTGTACTAGTAGTAGAGCACTTGTATGCATCAATAAAATAATTCTAAAAGGAAAGAATTAAGAAAGTTAGCACCTTTGTATACTTCTTGCACAATAGTTTTCAAAGGAAGCCAACAGAAATAAGTGTGGTTGGTTCAGTCCCTTGCAGGGGTCAGTAGGAGTTGTATGCACTATCCTGATCCGTCTCGGGGGCACTGGCACTGTAGTGGGCATTAGACTGGCCCTCGGAAACCAGGGGAAATTATCATCTCACCTTCCTTGTTTGCAGATCACCTACTGATTTAGAAATAGAAATAGAGGGCCTTCCCTGATGGCGCAGGGGGTTAACACACAGCACTAAGAAGCTAAAGCCACTTCAGCATGAGTTCAATCCCCAGACAAGGAGGTGACCCACATGGCGTGGCAGACCTCTCCTGACCCGCCCACTGCTCCCCTCAGCAGTGTATTCAACGTTCTGCCTGTTCTGCTCCGCATTCTGTCTCTGGTGAATACTCTCACCACCCCTGCATCTCTGGCCTGTACCCCAGTTCTGTATGCACAAATAAATAAATCTTTAAAAAAATATAGAAATAGAAATACACTAGCAGCCGGCCCCTTGTTATCTGCCCCTGCTCCAAAGGGCAACTATGTATTTTAGTAAATACTTTGACAACTTATATCTCCCTTTGATGATTTTCAACGATTTTATTCAAAATCTTTGTCTGCAGCTACACTAAACTAGCATTATCCATTATTTGGAATGCAGCATTAAATACAACCCTGAAATCACACAAGACATTAAAACCCCTTTTTAAAGAACTACAACCTATAGCATTTGGGATGGACCTTTTTCTAATTTATACATAGAGAGTAAGCAGCTCATCAGGTGATTGCAAATGCTGAAACTTAAGACACAATTATAGAAACAAAATTAACCTTATTTTGGCTTCGGAAAACTGCAATAATATTTTTTTCAGAGTTGGATGTAATATTTGTTTTCTTAAACAAACTTCCTTTGAGCACTTACCAATCTTGTGATTGGTGAGTACAAATCTCCAAAAACTGAAACAAAAGCTTCCAGGGGAAAGTGGGTGCACCTCCCCAACCTGCCGTATTTAGACTTATAGCAGAATCAGACAGCGGTAGGAGAGATGTTCATAACAGAAATTCACAGCCGTGGGATCTGGAATATTAATCAGCGGTTAACAGCAAACTGAGCTCTCACTGGAGATCCATAGGGCTTCTGGAACACACCCACTGCTTCCACTGGACGCCTTAAAAATAACTTCATCTGAACTTAGGCAGAAAAAGGCAAACCTCCCATTGCTACAGGAAAATATTTTTTGTAGGTTAGTGGGGTAAAATTGGTTTTTAAAAATGCTGTCACTCTTTGTTCTTTAAAATGAGAATAGCTTCAACAATTTTGGGTTGACAAAATAATAAGCAATCATTATATTCACATTTAAAAGTCAAGAACAGAAATTACAAAGGATACATTTTAAATGACCTACAATTCTTCTACCGAAAGGTCACTACTATTCACATTTTGGTGTAAATCTTTACAAAATTTCTACTTTAAATCAATTAAAATGGTTCATGTAGCATGGCTAAAAAAAACTCATATTCAAAATTTGTGATTTTAAGATATTTAATTTGGAAAAAAAAAAAAAAAAAAAAAAAAAGATATTTAATTTGGGGGGCCTCCTTGGTGGTACAGGGATTAAAGACACAGAGCTGGCAAGCTATCACCAGCCACAGCAGCACAAGTTCAATCCCTAGCCACAGAGCTGACCCACAGGGCACAGCAGACCTCTCCTGTCTCATCTGCTGTTCTCCTCAGCAGTGTGTTTCAGTAGATCTGCCTGTTCTGTTCCCCACTCTGCTGAATCCTCTCACCCCCTACACCCCAGTTTCTTATGTGCATAAGTAAACAAATCTTTTTTTTAGAAAAATATTTCATTTTTTAAAATTGAAGGGGCATTATCTTATATGGAGTAATATATATGTGTGTACACACACACACACACACACACACACACATATATATATCCCTTAAAACTCTCAAAAGAATTAAAAAAAAATCCATGGGCACTTAAGCTGCCTTCTTAAGTCATCAACTATAAATAGTTCAAGTGTTTCCAGGATGACTGAGAATGTCTTACAAATGCAATAATATAATAGAGTTAATGCCTTGTTACTTTATTGTAATTACACCCAAAAAATCTTTGCCCGTGTTTAGTTTGTTCCCTATTTCCAGTCATTCCCCCAATCTCTGTCTCTACCTCATTCCCTCTGACCCTTGGTGTTTACAGCGCATTATGTTAACAGTGATTAAAACTGACAATAGGATTTACCAGGGAAATGCTTTATAAACTGTACAAATGGAGGTGAATGGGACGACACAAAACAGAAACAGTAAATATGGCCTCCTTGTTTGTCTGTGTGTGTATATTCACAATATAGCTGTATGAAAACACAGAGACTCTAGTAATGTTTTCCCCTGGGGAAGAAATTTAGTGGAATGTGAGACAGAGATGGAAAGAAAATTTTTATGATATACTCTCTATATAATTATTATACTTTATAATACTTATGCCTATTCAAGTAAATTTAAGAAAAAATCTACCTAGTGACATACTCAACTGTATGAAGTTATTAGCTTAAAAGACTTTAAACTGCTCCTTCAGATTCCAGGATTTACTAAGTGCCCAGAGAGATGAACTTCCAACTATAACAGTGGCAGCTTATGGATGCACAATGGAAAATGATTTCTCCTTTTCTTTGAAAATAATTGTGGTTCTAGAAACTGGTACCATGTTTGAATCAATGATTCAGCAAAAGTACATCCATGACTCTATATGTTAGCATTTGGCCAACACACACACACACACACACAGTAGTGTGGTAGTGAACCCATTGCAACTGTTCCTTAGCTGCATTGGTGACAGTGTCCTAAGAGTTAAAAAAAAAAAAAAAAGCAGAAATTCTAATTTCAACCTTGCTCCTTTTTGAATGATAAGTTATTCTGCTTCTAGTTAATCTGCTTCTAGTTAATATGCCTGCCTTTTGGGTAATAATTTGGGAGATACAGATGCTATTTAAGTGT
The DNA here is from genome assembly GCF_000260355.1 of Condylura cristata. Taxonomy (NCBI): domain Eukaryota; kingdom Metazoa; phylum Chordata; class Mammalia; order Eulipotyphla; family Talpidae; genus Condylura; species Condylura cristata. The sequence continues at coordinate 54,361,959 of NW_004567106.1, forward strand.
GTGAACGAGGTACACTGCTTGGTGCAGGCCTTGAATGTCATTGATTTTGTCTCCTTTTTTTTTGCTCTTCATTTGCAGGTAGTGAAATCAAAGCTTGACAAAGAATTTCACTCTATTAAAATGAAACTATCAAGAAATCATATTGTGGGAAAATATTTCAGCAATCAAAGCAAACGACAACAAGACTCCATAACAAATTCTCAGTCACCCTATAACGTCAGAGGGCCAATCAATCAGGTTTACTCTGAGATTCTCCTCAGCAGGATGTGTGCACGTGGAAGATCTGCATAGACCCCTTGCAAGAGGATCGAAGGTGGATGGAAGTCAAACCGCTTACCTGGATGCTGGTCTAGCAATCAAATTCTTGCATCTCGTGTCTTGTGGAGCAGCCACAGAGACTCGGACACACAGCACACGCATATGCACCAACAAGCACTCACATGGCTTAAAGAACATTCACGTAACACCTTTTCCCTCCAGCTTGATGAAATGAAGATGTGCACATGAAAACCATTTGGTTTCAAGGTGAAAGAGTTAGAAAAATGTTACTTGAAGTATCATCATAAACTCCCATAGAACCACTGTGGGCCAGGCGTTGCATTGTGACAACAGAAAGAAATGCGGACACCTGAGTTTTGTGGAAGAAAGAGAATGTTCTAGAATGTTCTTTTCTCCAGCAGTGCATGATTGCTGAATAGGAGAAAAGCAGCCACATTCCGCTGGCCCTGAGTGTTGTTTGTGTCTTTCACAGCTAGGGTAGTGTGCGTGATAGTGTAAGATGTGGACCTAGCATTTATGACAAACGGTTTTCCTATATTTTTATAATAGGATAATTAAAAGGAAAAGAGCAGGAATGCTCCATAAGGGAATTTAAAGAGACTGTATGAGAGAGATAGACATGTGCTATTTTACAGTTAAAATGCCAAGATATTTAATTTGCACTCTTCGTACTTTTCCTAAACATTCCCTCCTATCCGCTCTGTGATGTTGGATGGGTAGACGCAGTCTAAACTGATTAAATACATAATTATAAACTGAGGAGCAAAATGTCATTCCTCATGCCTTACTTTATTATGCTTCATTGATGGTATAACTTCAGAAGGCTTTTGTTGCCTTTAAGCCCTAGGTATTTTAAGATTACAGTTACATTTTAAGTAAATATTTTGCAACGGATTAGGTATTATCAAGTTCATAGTATATTTTTCCATTAAAATATATATACATATCCATAAATACTATTTTACTAGTAACCCTATTTTGATTTTTCTGGACAACTCTAATATAAATTTAGAGTAGCCATAAAATTATCTTTTATTAAAATTTTGGTATACACATAAAGCATGTCAAATTCCAGTATTAAGAACTTTCTCTCTTCTATTTTCAGATCAAAATAATAAATCTCCTTATTTGGCAAATGCTTTGTTGTGACCTATCCCACAGCTACAATGGTTTTTAAACGCTTATTTTTCCTTTGGGGGGGGGGAAATAAGCTGAGAAGGTTAGTTCAATACATGGCTGAAATTACCAAATGTAAAAATACCTCAATCTCATTATCATGCAAAAATGAAAATTATTTTGATTGATCAGTTCCTTAGTATAAATACCCACCTCCTTAAATATTCTATTTTTATATATATTTTTATATGAAAATAAACATGAATTTATATTTAAATGTCTTAAATTATATTTAAACACAAATATCAATAGCTATAACAACACATGTCTGCCTCTGACAGATGGTAGATTTCTTAGGAGAATGGTACAGAATTCTTTTAACATGAACGATTTTTCTACTAACAGCAGCTATTTGGGAAGTATCAGTTTTAGAGTTTCAGTGATTTTTGTCAATGACATAAAATGTCAGTTCATGCAACATCTCTGGCGTCTGGATGGATTAAGTGCTTGCTAACAGGATGAAGATCAATGTGTGTTTCTTGTCATTTCCTGTCAACCCAACAGTAATAGCAGTATGACTGAGTTTCATGTGGCATTTCTTCTTCACTGGTGAAATAGTAATGGATTTTAGAAACAACTGTAAAAATGCTATTAATAAAAGCCTTACTAGCAATTGTCCATGTTCAGGGAGTTTTTCTTCTCCTTTTTGCTGAAAGTATATGACCTTACATGCGGTGACCATGGCAGGGATGCTACCATGCAAGTATTGGAGTGTGGCTTAATAAGATAACTAACTCTACAGTTGCTTCCAATCCTGATAGTCTCTAAATTTTTATCAGATAAACTACCTGCTGTGCAATGGCCAAAGCTTTGGAACACAGTGACAAACTATTTTTTATAGGAAGTCTCTGAAATGCTGGGAATCATTTTAATACCTCTGTAATGGAAAGATGATATTTCACCCTGGGGAATGTATGTGTGTGGATGTGTGTTTGAAGGTGCAGTGTGCTCTTTGTTAGTCATCCAAATAGTCAAATAAGACCTTGTTGGGACATAGGAATAGACAGTTTCTCACTGCCTGCTGGCTGGCCGTCACTTGGATCACTTAATCTTCCTCGCTAGTTGTTCCTGTACCCAGGAGTCAACTCGACAGAACAATGACTCCTGTTTACAAATCAACAGAAGAAATAACTGATTTTTGAGCTGGAAATAGTTCTGGTAATGTTTACGGAGGAAATAATGCTGCTTGCAGCTTCTTTTAGTTCCATTTCATCGCTGGATTCTGAGAACAGCTCTATAGCTGGTCAAAATTTATGTAACCCAATAAGAGGAATTTCAAAACTGTCTGGGAGGGACTCAGTGGTGTCTATTCTAACATTTTGACTGGATCAAGAACAAATCATACCGCAAACACTACTGTAGTGTCTTTTTAATGTGGACTTAAAGTTCAAATGACTTTGATGTCTCTTGGAAACAGACATTTTGACCGAGAACTTTGACTTAAGGGGGGTGGGTGGGCAGAGGTTGTCAGAAATGCTAGAGACTCGTTAAAGTTAGCAGAGCTCCACCAGTGGCTACAGATTCCATTTTGTGCTTGGCCCACCTTCAAGGTTTCTCATTGTGAAAGACCCTCTTATCTTTTTTTTTTTTATTGCCACAGTATTTCTTTCATGAAAAGTCCACTTTGTGTAAAATTCATTTTTTTTCTTTCTGATATATATTTTCCTTCTAAAAAGGCACTTGATTTACTTTCCTTATGTTCCCTGAAATATAAAGAACTTGCCTGGCAACTCTCTTCAATGTCAGATTGCAATGCATTATCACACTTCATGCACAATTGACACACTAATCTTTAAATGTATCAAGAATATATACAATTTGGGGCCCCCCTAGTGGCTCAAAGGGCCAGATCTCAGCACTATGAAGCTACTGGCAGCCACTGCAGCCTGAATTCCATCCCCTGCCCCGGAGCTGACCCACATGGCACAGCAGACCTCTCCTGACCCACTCGCTGCTCCCCTCAGCAGTGTATTTCAGTAAGCCTGAAATACCTTCCTGTCCTAACATATAAGTCACTTTGGAATATCTCATTCTTAAGAAGAAAGAAATAAGCATTTTCAAATGTTACCAAACCAAATATTAAAAGCTAGATTAATTTGATAAGAGTTGAATGTGAATGTAGTGATACCCGTCTTATATACAATGAGGAAAAATAGAAAATGTCTTCTGAGCATCCACTTAGTCTATCTTCTCAAAAATATGAAATAGCAGCCCATCTACATTTAATTATTTTTCTTCTCAGTATCATTCACCTTCTGTGATATTTCCTGCTTGTCCATAATTTTGCCTTCAAACTGGAATGTTTGCAGCATTTTCTGTATGCATTTTATAGGTAATACAAGGTCCTTTTAAAAACTCCCATTTCTACATTCTCCTCCTTGCCTTAATTATGTATAGCATGAAGCTTATGTTTTCATGGGCATGAGTTCTCCAGTTTTACAGTATCGTAAAAAAGTTTATGAGCCTTTTGTTAAAAATCAGTGCCTATGTCATTGGCAGGGCATGAAATTATTTGCAGCTACTTCTTCTACTTACAAGATAAAATTTGGTCTGAATTAAGAACCGTGCAGGGGGAACTTGAACTAATACCATTGTTGCCTAAAATGAGTTTAGTCATCAAATGGCACAGACGTGGGCTCATCAGTTTCTACCACATGTGTGTACCCCTGGGGAAAACCTGCTCTCTGTTCCTACTTGTCTTGAAAGAGTCCCCATTTCGGTGTTCACGTTAGCTATGCAAAATCAATGGTATGTTTTTAAAAGGGTGTGGATGCAATCCTTAGCTCAGTGATTCCTGCCAAGAACAGGAATCATTTCAGTAGGATGGAGTTTCCAGGGCCAGGTATTGGTAAACACCCGGAACTGTCTCTTGGCCACCTATTCTCAGAATAAATTGATACCTTGCATGAATTATTTATGGATTCAGAGATGAGGCTGATAAAGACTTTACTTCTCAGCTTTCTATTTCCCAGAAGAGTAGGCACTCTCAAGGGGGTAACTGGCCAAAGTGGTGTTTTTCTCTGTTTCCTGGGGTCAACAGAAGTCTTTGAGGTACAGAGTGTTGATAAGTCGATTTCTCTTCCTGTAGAAGCCTCCCTGGGCACCAGCTTCGATAATTGTTACCAAATACAGTGAAAATAGCTGACTTGTTCTCTACCATCTTCAGACATGACCGCCAAAATGGCGGAGCCAAATTCCAACCTCCCCTGGTTTGTGTCTCAGCAGAGTCTGTGTTAAATAAAGGGGCTCGAAAACAGGAATTGTGGATTATTTTAAATAAAACTCAGGCAGAATAAACACACCTACATACAGAGGTGGGTAAGTAAGTGTCTGTGCACGTACACATGTGTACAATGAAATAGATAATAAAATGCCAAATAATCACATGCACCACTATACTTGTTTCTTTAAACCATCCCTCTTATGTTTGATTTATTGCAGCATGTAAACCTTTTAAAACAGTTTATCTCTGGAGACCTCCGCCAGGTGCTCGTCTGGACAGGTGGGGAATGTGGTTGGAAGTGCCAAGCAGCGCTGGGAAGGGTGTGCCAAGGAGGTGGCAGACAGATGCTTCTCTGAAGAGGTGACAAGTGGCCCGATTGCCAGAAATCACCAGAATGAGAAGCTAGAAAAAGGTTAGCTGCAGATTCACGAGGACCCCCCCTCCCCCCCGCCTCACCACCGCCATTATTAAACCTATAAAGAGACTCCGGGGAAGAAAGGATTGATGAGAATAAGTGGATCAACAGGGTTCTCTAGGCCTGTGAGAATTGTGATCCTGTCATGTGCCCTGACTCTTTTTCCTCCTCTCCACCTCTCCGCTTTCCCTAGGGGCATTGGCCAGAGCTGACATGGAGGAAGAGGGAGGCTAACCTGGTCCCTAAGCTGGGATGGAGACACAGGTGGATAGGAGGCAGCTGGCATTAGTTCAGCTCTACAGCCCCTGAGGTTAAAACAACCGCCTCCCCCCAAGTTGAAAGTTTATTCTAGAAGCCACCACCTGCTTGACTGGATTTATTCCCCCTTTTAGTGCCATCCTCTGTCTGGGGGGCCCCTCTCTATCACCATACCATCATGTTCCCTAATTGTTATCTGTGTTTACCTATTTATGTCCTACTGCACCAATCTCAGCCCTCTAAAGCTGGGCTGGACTCCAATTCATCTTCCACATTCCAGAGTCTCATAGAAAGTCATTGCTCCGCAAGTATTTTTCTCCCATGTTCTTTTCTCTATACTTCTCAACTAGATGTCACGTCCTCTATGAATATTTTCCTGAGTCCCCAAATCCCAGCATCATTTCTTGGTGCCCCTAGCATGCTCTGCTTTCCCCATCCCAACATTTATCATTCTCTGATTAATAATTGGTGCCTCTGAATGTCAACTGCATAAGGAAAGAACTGAGGTTTTTATTTGCTTGTCTGTGTTTATTTATAATTTATTTTAAGCTGTTTTGTTGAAATACAGTTCACGGGTTCTCCCTGGTGGTGCAATGGGTTAGGACACAGCACTGCAAGCTAGAACAGCCACTTCAGTGCCAGTTCTATCTGGGCCCGATGGTGACCCACATGGCGCAGCAGACCTCTCCTGTCTCGCCGGCTGCTCCCCTCAGCAGTGTACTTCGTCCATCTGCCTGTTCTGCTCCCTGCTCTGTCTCTGCTGAATTCTCTCACTGCCCATGCACCTCTAGCCTGTACCCCAGTTCTGTATGCATAAATAAATAAATATTTAGAAAGAAAGAAAATTAGATATCTTTTAAAAAAAAGAAATACAGTTCACATACCATAAAGTTCACTCATTTACGTATATAATCTAATGGTTTGTAGTATATTTGTACACATATACTACCGTCATTATAATCTAACTTTAGACCATTATATCACTCCCAAAAGAAATACAGGGATCACTCTCCATGCTTCCTCTTCCCCACCCCATGGCTGTTTAATTTAATTAGTTTAATTTCTCTTTTATAGATCCACTTGTTTTGGACATTTATATAAATGGAGTCATACAATATATAGAATACTGTATTGGCTTCTTTCACTCAGTATTCTAATCTCTGTGTTCTCCAACTTGCTGATACCTTCTTTACCCTGGCCTTACCAAAACCAGGAAGGGTCTGATTAACTCAAGTCCAGGTTTAATGAGTCATCAAGCTTGATATCCCAAGTCCTTACAAGGGAGACCAAAGAAAGATATAATAACTATGGCATTTCATGTTCCTCAAAGGAAGTGATAAGCATCACACAAGTTATCACAAAGATTCTGCAATTCCCTATAGGGAAGACAAGAGATCAGGTAAGGAGCAATGATATAGAGCTGTCTGCTAATCAGATCCTAGAGTGTGAGGGAAGTTCACATAGACCTTCCCTTGGGGTGTGACACCAGTGGGTGTGGCTTCTGATCTATAGACATATTTCTATTAACTTTCTTTTTCCATACTATTGTCATGTGCAATATTAATGTAGCATCAAAACTCATCATTTTTGTGTCATAAATCTTCCTTGGACTTTATATATAATAAGTGCATACAGATGCAAATCATGTGTAAATGGAAGGACATAATGGTTAAAAGAAGTACTGGCCATATTGTAGTGATTTTGCAAACAGCTGTTTTGAGTTAACATTTGTGTATTCCCAGCCTTGTGTATATGAGATACAAGTTAATGTCAACAGTACATTAACAATGCAACTGAATTTAATTATGGAATTGAAATTGCTATGGGTTGAGGGGTCACATTTTCACTGAAAATCATAGATTGGGGGACATCTGTTTCTGGTGAGTTTCAAGAGGTACTTGCATCTTTTACACTCACTGATTCCATATATATACATATACACACACACACACACACACACATATATATACATATACATGTATATATATATTTGCCTTAGTAGATAAACTAACAGATTTCCTTGTACAATTTTTTCTAAAGCAAGATCACATATATTCTTCAGCAATTGAATTTGGCAAATGCCTTTTACATATGACTCTGGACAATGGAAAGAGTACTGTAAACAATGAGAATAATACTCATCTACAAAGTTGTGTCTGGAATTAAGGGAAAAGGAAAGCTTCCTTGCTTTTTTACCACATGACTCCCTACTGTGTCCACAATTCTTTATTTTACTAGATTTTTTGTTTTAGAATCCTTTCAATTAGTGAAATCACTTTGAGTAACCTCTGGGCTCTTGTAAGAGGCTAATACCCCTGGAAGGTTAAAGCGATTAGACATTTGTAGTGTGAGTGAATTCAATAACATTATTGTTTCCCCAACTGCTGGCTAAATTCAGCGCACTCAGTAAATGTGGGGAAAGGCATAACTTTGAGAGGATCCTTGTTCCAAAGAAGACTCTGGAAGAAAGGGTAGGACTATCTCTGAGAAACCTAGCTGTGTTGGCTGCCAGTGGGCCTCTGAGTCTCAGCGCATTGTGGTGCTGAGCTCACTGCTAAACTCTAAAATCAGTTGAGCACTGGAACTGAGCTAGAGGACTCTGCGGGATTGTTTGAAGATCTTCAACAATATTCACCTGGCGAGAGGAAGGCTTCCCACCACCAGATTGTGCTCCTTCCATTACCCACTGTTTTGCATTTTACCAATTCAGCCTGCTCAGAAGGCCTAATAAACACCGTATTTCTTGTCTAATGGCTGATTTTCCATCACTTTCCAAAGCAACAAAGCTGTGCTTTATCGCACTGCTTTCAAACAGGAGCATGTAAATGCAACGCCTTAGGCCCTCCCTGGTGGCGCAGCGGGTTTAAAGCACAGCACTAAGAAGCTAAAGCCGCTTCCGCAAGAGTTCGATTCCCGCCTGCCCCGGAGGTGACCACATGGCGCGGCAGACCTTTCCTCACCCGCCCGCTGCTCCCCTCAGCAGTGTACTTCGTCGATCTGCCTGTTCTGCTCCCCACTCTGTCTCTGGTGAAACCTCTCGCCGCCCCTGAGCCTCTGGCCTGTACCCCAGTTCTGTATGCACAAATAAATAAATCCTTAAAAAAAAAATAATGCAACGCCTTAGAGGTTGTCAAGGATGGAAAGCATTATTCAAAGTGGAGACGATCGGTCATCAGCTTCACTTGTGGTGGAAACAAATGTTTATAGTCCTCCTTTATTACTGAGAACATTTGAATATAAGTGCATTCCGTCAGCAATGCCAGCTATCTTAAAGATTGCCAGGGTCCATTTGGCAAACGTACTGGACTGAGAGTCCCGACGTTCTACCCATTCTCGGGTTTCCACGCAGGTGACTTTTTCAGAAAGAAAGAGGTTACTCAATCAAGGGTACAACAGTGGCCCTCTCTTTCTAGAACCACAAACAAGTATATACGAGAACCTATACCCAGCGAGCCTCTAAGAAGAAGCTGGTCACTGAAAACCAGGAGGATTACAGAACACAGCGGTGAAATTGAACACAGCAGTGAAATTCAAGGTTTTAAAGGATTTTTAAAGATTTTCAAACTTGATATGCCTGTTGTCTGTGGCTGCCAGAGACAAGGTAGCTTAGTGTCCTGGGGATAAGCCACAAAAACTTCTATCCTCTCTCTTTCGTGCAAATAAAAAGCATAACCGCTATCTGAACAGAGTCTGCTCTACTTTGCCATGTTTATGTCTCCGTTGTGCTAAAAGGAGCCACCTGGCCACGGTTTTCTTGAGGAAACAGCTTTCAAGCACTTTAACAGCCAATACTTAAGATTCCAAAAGATACCTTTCTTTTTCTTTTCCTCCTTTTTTTCTTTCTGTTTGTTAGAATGCCAGCTTAGCTGTGGGGCACATCGCTTTGGATCCATCAGTGTATAAGGAAGAAAGAAGAAAAAGGAGGAAGAGAGAATATGAGAAGAATAAGAAGAATATGAGAAGACGAAGGAAAAGGTAGGAACAATAGCAAGAGGACTTAAGAGGGATTCATGGGGGGAGAGGGGTCAAAACCCCAAAGAAACAGTAGCAGATGTCATTTGTTGTCATGATTATCAGTCAGCCAGAATAGTCTAGAATTTAACCACAAATTCAGCAACTAGATCTGAGAGACTCCACCACAAACAGGCAACAAAGGGTCACAGTCTCAGCTGAAAGCTAAAATTTTCAATTATGGAGATGTGTGTTTGCTTTTATAGCCGTGAAGTAACAGCATTGCTGACAGAATACAAAGATGCTCTTAATGGAGAAAAGATAATTGTAGTCAAAAAAAAAGAAAACGTCTTATTTTATAATACCTAATCTGATTAGTGTTACTTTTGAAACTCTTTTGAAAAGGACTAATCCCTTTTTTAGCTTAGTCTTCATACTCTTGAGTGCTTTCTTGTTTCAGGAATAAACCGAGCCACTGTAACTCACTCGCTAATTGTATTTCTCACATTTCCTATTAACAAAACTTGCTCTTTATTCGGATTCAAATGTTCCCGGTATAGAAACTTAACCCTAGGAGCACTCCATTAGATTTTTAGTATTAGGCTGAACATGGTATCAACTTTCTCCCCCAAATTTTGCCCCAATTGCATTACACTAAAGACTATCAATGTGGCGATCTAAAATATCTGAAAGTTCACCGAAATATGTGCAGCTACTAGATTTACTATGGCTGGACATCAAAACGAGGACCACCTGCCATAAGTTTAGTAAGTATTTCAATACCCAACATCAAGGTACTTCTCAAGTCTCACATAAGAGTGTGATCCCTTTCATGATGCGACTAAGATGAATGGCTTATTCCAGAAAGAAAAGGAAAAATACTGGATGGTTTCACTCATAGCAGGAGTATAATGGACCAGGCAAGAAAATAATAATAATAATGAACAGCCATATACCAGAGACATTTTATGGGGGTGGAGTGGGGAATGGGATCAAAAACAGTGGGGGGAAGGAAATAACACTGGAATATGGTGATGGCACATGGGTGATCTGGTGATGGGAAATTACAAACTGAGATGAAAAAATACACAACTGAGATTACAATTGAGGTGAAATAATACACAAAATGATATAAAAAATGAACTATTATATTATTTAAAAAAGGGGGCACCCTCCCTGGTGGCACAGTGGGTTAAAGCACAGCACTAAGAAGCTAAAGCCACTTCAGCATGAGTTTGATCCCCACCCCGGAGGTGACCCACAAGGAGTAGCAGACCTCTCCTGACCCTCCCGCTGCTCCCCTCAGCAATGTACTTCGTCCATCTGCCTGTTCTGCTCCCCACTCTGTCTCCGGTGAATCCTCTCACCACCCTTGCACTCTGGCCTGTACCACAGCTGTGTATACATAAATAAATAAGTCTTTAAAAAGGATGAATGGCTTATTCATGTGGGTTTCTTGCCCCTGACTTCCTGTCTTTTGGGCTTCAAACTATCAGATAATCAGGGCTTTCTGTGCTATTGGGATGAAGATGGCAGAAGGCACCGCAGTCAGTCCTAGGTGGTAACAGAGCAGATATCTACCTGGAAGCTGTGGGAAGTATAAGTCTGATCCCAGGCCAAACAAGGTGGCATTTTAAAAACTTTACAATAGTAAAGCAGCACCCTCACCAGACTTGAGAAAGGTTTGCCAAAGAAATTTTCACAATAAAAAAAAAATTAATCTTACTTTTTGGATTCTTTCTGAGATCTAAATACTTCTAATAGATTCACTGAAAATCTATGGAGGTTTACTAGAGCAGCCCAGGTCAAAGTACATAGGTCAAAAATATTCAAAGTATTATGTCCTGTGTGTCCACAAAATTAAATAAAATCTTTACAACAAAAAAATCACTTTTGACATATTAAAATTTATAAAACATGTTAGTAAACCAGTATGTTCAATGCAATACCTTTGATTAAAATATACAAGGTCAAAAAAGAACACATAATAGTATGTCAATAGTAACTATCTTTGGTCATTACAATACATGAGATTATTTATTTATTTATTTATTTATTTATTTGTTGCCTATCAGAATATCCTAATCTTTCTAATCAATATGTATTAATGTGGTTACAATGCTTAAAGAATATTCAAGGTATCTGATCCTAGAAATCAGATTCTATAGTAAACCAATAAAATGAAAACATTCAATAAAAAAATGAAAACACAATTTTAGGAAACCAAAATTTCCTGACATTGAATGAGCCTAATGGATAACAACAAATCAAAGAAATATTCCTTTTATTATAGAATTTCTGGCTGAAGCTATATGTTGGCCTTCCTTTCTTTCAAAGGCCCTCTATAGTAATACTTTTAAAATTATTTATGAGTGTATATATTTGAAGGACAAAAACAAGAATCAGCAATAAAATTTTGAAAACTGAAAAGAAAATGACTCAATGATTACTGAATGATTGTTACAGGCAAGATTGTTACAGGTGGTGTCCCCCTGGAGGAGGGCGCTGGTGAGGATGGTTAGCCCCAGGTGAAATGTGAACAAAGTATTCGTGTGGGTGGTGTCTCTGAGGCATCACTGATAAGAAATATAAGGATGGCAGAAGAGCTCCAAGGCATGAGCACTGGGGATGTCAGCATTTTTGGATCTTTCCGTGATTCCGAATCAGCCATTTCTGCCTTCCTTTACGTTTCTTATCAGTCTCCACCCCACGGATAATTTGTTCACATTTCACCTGGGTCACCCGTCATCACCAGTCCCCCTTCCGGGGGCACCACCTGTAACAGTGTTTGGCTTCAGCCCCCAGTTAAATTAATCAGGCACAAGAAAGCTAAATCCTGAACCTCTGAAGAGGCCAAGAAGCAACTTGTTTGAAATAACAGGATTTCCAAGAGTCTTAGGAATTAGGGGTGCCTGAATTCCCTACAAGTAAGGTTGAATGTAAAGCTTAACACAAAAGGATTGGTTGATATACAATACATAGAAGAAAATGGGCAAAGACACTGATGTCAGTGATACCTTTGGTGACTGGACTCCAAAAGCAAGGGAAATAAAAAAGAGAAAACAGACAAAAATTAAAAGGTCTGTACAGTGAAAAAAACTACCATTAACATGAAAAACACACTACTAAATAGGAGAAAAGGCTTCCATATCACATATCCAATAAGGGACTCATATCCAAAAATCTACAGAGAACTCATATAACTCAACAACAAGAAAAAAAAGTAAATAAATCAAAAATTGGGCAGAAGCTCTAAATAGACACTTCTTCAAAGAAGATATACAGATAACCAACAAGCACATGAAAATTGCTCATCATCTCTTATCATCAGGGAAATGTAAATCAAAATCACAGTATGCTACCTCTCACCTGTGTGGCCCAAATCAAAAAGGCCAGAAGCAACTCAAATGTTACCTCAATTAAAAAGTAAATTTATATTAAAAAAAAAAAAGTTGAGAAACAAAAGCAGTGGTAAGGTATGGAGGAAAAGTTTAAATATTTGGAAAGAAGGCACAGAAAGATCCCAAGACTTGTTGAAGATTTGGCATAAAGAGAAGCCAGAAAGATAAAAAGCATTGCACAAGCTTATCTTTCTAAGTGGTTCTGTTTTCTCCAGCTGTGAAATATATTTATGACTTTCAACTCCTTCCTTTTGTTCTTTCCTAAATTCCAAGTGAAGACACACCTTCAAGCAAGCAATTTACAAAAATAACTCTCCATCATAAATGTTATCATGTGACTTATATTATCGTGAAGAAGTAGAACATATTTCTTAATATGAAATCACAGTTATGACATGTTTCCTCTCGTCTGAATTTTATTCAACCTACCAACAAATTATTGTGCATATTAAATGAGTCCAAATATTTCTTCAGCATTTTCATAACCATCTATCTACCTCAACATCCCAATATATAGTTTTAAAACATAGCCTACTAATTTCAAACCACCTGCTACTTATTTTGTGATTCCTCATCTACCTTTCTAACCTAGGAAGGTTTCTGAACCAGGTGCCTGATACGATAATGCATGAAGGATCATGAATTAATTTTAATGTTACCAAAGAAAAACACAGGCAGAAAAAGAAACCAAATAACGTGTTCCAAAATTTCAAAAGCAAAGGAGGACATTCCTGAGGGACACAATGAATTTTGGTGAAATCATTACCTATGCATCTTTGTGTTAATCTACATAATCAGGGTACATGATAAGAAGACACTGCTCAGTGACCATGATCTCCAGACAAAGCAGATAGACTGCAACAGGCACTGATGCGCCTTCTAACCACCCCCAACTGCTACTAATCATCACACACAACTTGTCTTTTCTCAGAATACAGTCTGGAGCGCTTGCATCACAGCTGTCCTGTCTATAGCTTCCACAATGGTACTTAATCTGCCTGCCTGTCTATTTTGAGCACTGGCAGTGGTGTATTTCACAGTAGACAACAGGTCTAGTAACATGTTCTTTGCTCAAGGATGTGAGAAATTCCTTCATCCCCAGTGCTTTCATGTCTTTCTTCCATGGTGAGGAAATCTGCAGTGTATTATCCCACCATCTTATTGATTACTCCTTCCCTGTAGGGAAAGAGTGGCAGTTAGCTGGTCCCCATCACCAGTGGGTACTACAAAAACAAGAGGGAGCCATCTTCCTTTTTCATAGACTTGAGCTGGGCATCCTCAACTTGAGAGCACTCTTTTCTGCAATCCCCACTGTCCCAGCCTAGCCTCTTCTCTCAGGTGCAACTTCTCAGTCTCAACCTTGATGGATATATTGGATCAGTCTTGCTTTGTCATTCTTGCTGTCTTCAATTCAGGGGAAGGAAGGAACAGGAAACCTCGCTTTGCATAGTCTAACTCTACTAGAAAGCCTCACACGTAATAAAGCCGATACTTTGCCCAAACTGGTTCAGTTCTCTCTGTGCATGCCTTATTCGTCAGAAACCCTGGGGCAGAGAGAGGGTTAGAATATGAAGGGTAAGATTCCAGCACAGAACCCCACCCTGGACTGCCAACAATTACTCTAAGATTAAGATACGCTGAGGGCCAAATCAGTTCCTGAAGGAAAACTCTTTCCAGCCAAAGCCTGCCATAACTCAGTTAACCTATGAGGCAAATATTAGTTCTCTCCCCAAAACAGCATTAAAAAGTGGCTCCACTGTATTTGTCTGGTGCTGGTTTCTTGAGTGTGCCCTGGGGATTTCAGACAATACTCTGGTGCTAAAGTAGCAACTGGAATCTTTTACCCAGTCGGCTGGACTCAGGCTCTGTTCTGGCATGTGGCCCAGTATATCAATATTGTGGTTTTCAGTCCATTTTGGAGGCTGCTTCACTAAGCCATGTGACAACTCCAGAAGTTGGTCTGGCACCAGACTTCATCAGATTTCGGACTTGAGAGCCCTCCAGTCAGCTCTTTTTGTATTGATGCCTCCCCTCCCATAATCATTAACAGAAGGTGAGGGGGCTGCAGTTGGAACACACCTCACACCTATTATGCAGTTTGTGTTTATGTCTCTGAACCCTCGTAAATCTCCTGGGCACTGAGCTCTTGCCTACTCAAATAAAAAGCATTCTCTGGAGGAAACTCCAATAACATTTTGAGTTATTAGCTTCGCTCAACAAACTTACCTGGAAAGAGCACATGGCTGGCCTTCAGATTTGTCAGAAAGATTTAAGCGTGTCCGTTTGTTTACTGAGTTTAACATTGGCAGAAGCTGAAGAGGTGAACACGTGAGAAGTAGCCATCTGGTAGTCCCTTTGGATCGTGTGCAAATCATGTGGCACTTTCTCATGCCATCAAGTAGGTACAAGTTGTGGCAAATTTCCAATGGAAAGTGCCAAAGGAATGGATTAGGTCAACGCTGACAACACTTGACTTAATGCTTCATTGATTCCACTGTTGAAAGTGATTCCTTGTCTGCTAAAACGCCAACCTCACAAGCACTGGTGAAAGTTTAATCCACACTCAGATTTGTTGGAGGCCCTAGGGGCTGCTCAAGAATTGCTCAGATTCCATGGATACGCTGCTCCCCTCAGCAGTATATTTCAGTCCACCTGCCTGTTCTGCTCCCCACTCTGTCTCTGGTGACTCCTTGTAACCCCTGCACCTCTGGCCTGTACCCCAATTCTATATGTATACATAAAGAAATCTTGAACAAAATAATCTGTAGATGATTTGCAATTATGGCATATGAACCAATAGTAGCAAAAGTAAGTTAAGTGATTCTCTGGTGGCTTTCTCAGATGATGTAGGAACTGGGCATAGAGAGACATTAACTGAGTGACTTCTTAGCTACGATCCAAAGGATGGGTAGGTGGGTTGGGTAAGTGGCAAGCAAAGAAGAAATTATTCTAGGATTGGATGCAGTGCTTTTCATGAAACTGAAATGGAAATATGCAACTCCTACTTGTGGAAAAGGAAAGAAAGCACTTGGACTGCTTCAAGAGAATGAGGATGATAGAGCGATTTTGATCAGAGATGACTGTGTAGCTAAATGTTGAATAAACACATGAAACCAAAAGGTCTAAAATTTATGGAAGAGTCAGTAAGAAATCATTAAAGGTTTCATTCTGGAAAATGAAAATATGAAGGTCAAGTTTAAATGGGAGGCAGGGCCTCTCTGGTGGCCAAGGGATTGAATCCCAGCACTATCACCACCACAGGCTGAGTTTGATCTGGCCAGGGACCCACAAGGCACAGCAGACTTCTCCTGTCCCAACTGCTGCTCCCCTCAGCAGTGTATTTCAGTAGATCTGCCTGTTCAGCTCCCCATTCTGTCTTTGGTGAATCCTCTCACCCCCTGCACCTCTGGCCAACACCCAATACTTTTACACACACACACAAATAAGTTAATTAATAGGATTAACCTATGTGTGACAACTGAGATACACAAAAGCACATGGGGCATTTATTGCTCAGACTTGAACGCTGTTGCATCACCAACTTTTTTGCCTCTTTGTGGCGGGAACTCGATGAGGGCCATAACGGCCATGGAGCGGGTTTGCAAAGTAAATCTCTGCTTGAGCAAAAGTTCTTGTGCCACCTACTGAAATTATATAGGTTAGTTAAAGCTGGTCATGTGACAGTGGTATGAGAAACAGGGCCTGAAGTGTGGGGTAGGAATGGGTGACAAAAGTTTTACGAGGGACAAGGAAAGGGACATCGTGAACAAATGTTAGGAGACATTTGTGTCAGTGAAGTATGAATTATCACCAGCAGAATTATGCTGAGACCACCCTGGAGATAATCACGTAATCAAGTTAACAGCGGTCTAGGCGTCCCTGAACCTGCCTGGCAATACGAGCTCTACTCCATAGTTAGTCGTGTTCTGCTGTGATGTGTGGATAGCAAGTAGGTCACAGTTGCCCATGAGTGGCCAGCTCATAGGAACCCCACGTCACTCCTTTCGTCTCAGACTCAAAGGTCTGTGGCGCTGTGGTCCAGCTAAGGCAGACATCCTCTCCTTTCACTGGGCCCAGGAAGGGTCCATGACCCCTGGTCCGTCTAGGCCAGCCGGTCACAGATGAAGGCCCTCTTCGGGTGCCAGAATGCTACGTTAACATGCCAGCTACCTGGGATGAACCCAGTAGCCAAGAGTTACAAACAACGACTCTGGATGCAAAAGCACTTCTAGCATTTGCTGATTTTTGACTGGCATTTGGTTGGCAGGAAAACATTTATTATATAACAGTAATCAAGTATAATCCCAAGCAACAGAATAAGACACAGCCTATTCTTTCTAAATGTTCCCTTGAAGTGTTCTCCCTTCTCCATTTCAATTTGAGATTGCTCTATTTTTGTAAAAAAAAAAAAAGGAAGAAAGTGTAAACTTGGTTTTTTCCATTATAAATAGCCCAGTCATCCCACCATAAATAGGATTCTAAAAAATGCAGATGCCAGATTTTTCAAGTTATTTTCTTGGTAATTTATTAGGAATCCAAATGATTAACTCCTGAGTTGTGTTTCCAAAAAATAACAAGGAGTGTGGCACACCAACACACTCTACACATTTCAGTTTTGTGTATTTTGCCTCGGGCAGCAGTGGCCCCCTCTTTGTTAAGGATTGTGTCTAACTTTTATTCCCTCATTCCAAAAAGATTGCATAATCCATACAAATACCCTTGGAGATAAGCTACTTTCCATTAACTCTTTATGAGGTCTCTTCAACATTAATTTCTAGGACAAGTCAATTAGAAAATACCACTTTGGTCTTTAAAATTAGGATAGCATCCTTTTCCAAAAATTCTGCTCTTTTTCCTGGTCCTGTCATCAGTGATTCCTCTACTGCTGCACGTGTGTCATTTTGATGGGCTTTTGGGGCTACCAGAGATCAGGAGGACATCCAGAATACCATTCTCAGCCCACGTCAGGAGCCAGCAGCCCTAAGCCAGTGCTCTGTTCCAGGCTGATAGCATCCAGGTGGAATTTAAAATAGAATAGATAGGAACCCAGTTATGTAAAAAGTCACCTCTGTTCTTCTATTCTATCATGGGAGTTAAGACCAGCTGGGGTGCTTCGGTATCAGTTTCCAGGACATAAGTCTCTGTGATCTGCAGCAGAAATTCTTACAACAGGGCCCTTAGAAGTCTTGTCCTCTGATGGATTGCCAGAGGCAGAGTCCAAAGCATATCTGCGCAGGCAGACTTTTTGCTGAGTTTCCCAGGGACTGAGAGAAAATTACCAGAAGCAACAAGCGCCCTTGGATTCTATGGTTAATAATCTACAATTATCCCAGGTGGGAGGTGTGATTTATTGCTGGCAGGCAATTTCTCTAGTTCTGTTGGCCTCGATGGTCCGAGATGACCACAGTCACAGATTTGGTCCCTCTGGAGAATTCTTTAGAGGGAAATGAATACACTTGAAATCTGGCTTCCCCCTCCTAAATCCTCTTTCCCAGAACATAGCTTAGAACACCTTCCCCCGGTTGGGAAAACAATACTGATTTTCTCTCCTGCGGGATCAAGAAGCTGCAGATGGTTCAATCACCTGCATGAACTTGAGGCCATGCAATGCTTTTCATAATAGCACTAGTCAAATTTTAGGTAGCTGGGCTTAGATCACAAGATGACGTAATACCAGCTTCTATTTTATGAACAAATAATTATATGGGCTTTGTAACATTTTATAGACTTGGGCACGTGAAGCTTAGAAAGCTTGCATAACACCGTAAGCAGCAGGTCATATTCTATGGCCAATTAATATTTTGTCCTCTCTCCAACTTACAATACCAAAAATAAATTGGAAATGAGACTCTTGTTCACTGCTGAAGAAATGGACAATTTGAAATGTGTTGTGGTGTTTGTGTTTGAAACTGACCCATTCTCCCCTTTATTCCTTACTATACAGAATGGACCATCCCTATTAATTATAGAGGAGGTGAGTGCTTCCTATTAAGTGACATAAAGTAGATGTAGAAAGAGTATCTCACTTTCATACCCAAGATAAATAAAATATCAATTACCTTATAGTTCTACAATTCAGCCAATTGAAAAGATTTCTGCCATTAATTCTCTTACATTGGAATCCAGAAGCAAAGTTAAACTGAAGAGAGAAGATAGGGTGAAAAAAATTAACTAGTGCCTTCTCTGGACCCCTCTCTAAGGTAGGCAAGACCTTACAACACCCAGGGTTCCCCCTTCTTGACTGCAATTCCATTAGCAAACACAGTCATCCAGTAACACACATGCTCACACTAACACAACCATGCCACAGCCCTCCCTTCAGCCCTATGACAACTCCACAGAGAGACTCAGGTCTGTAGTACAGATTTTGATAATTTTACAAATGAGGAACCTGAGGTTCAACATTGAAATGAATTAGCCTAGATTCCAAGCTGCTGTGAGGAGTTCCCATAGAGCTCCTTCGACAGCCCCTCCCAGTCCACAGAACCAGAAAGCAGAGTGGAGTGAAGAGCATCCACTCACACCACAACCTGCCTCCGAAAGACCCACTTCACGGAGCTCTCCCACTGGGACCTTGTGTATCTTCAGAAAACAGCTTTTTTTTTTTCTTTTTTTTTTGATGGAGACACTGAGAGGTAAAGAACAATGGGAAACAGAAGAGAAATTTAGACCCCGAGGTCCAGTGATCAGGATTTGGTCAGAGAAAAGAAAAAAAGAGGGGGGGGCAGCGGGAGATGTTTGAGCTAAGTTATGCAACCTTTGTTGGGGCTTTAAAATAGGCTTGGTTTTTGACATTAGCTAAGTGACCTTGAGCAATGTCTTAATCTCTTCAAACTCAGGTTCTCATCTATAAAATAATAATTTTGCAGCATTGGAAATTTGGTGTGGGGAAAGAAGAAAGTGATAGGCAGAAGTGGAGAGTAAATGGAAGAAGGTGGGCAGATAGGAAACCTGCCATGCAGAACGTACAACACCTGACACAAAACAAGCCCTCAAATAGCTGCCCTTTGAATGAAAAGCCTGTTTCCTCAGCAGGGTTGATCCCTGGCTGAAATCCCCTCATCTGGGCCCTCCCTGGTGGCGCAATAGGTTAAAGCACAGCACTTCGGGAAGCTAGCCTTGGCCGCGAGTTTGACACCACCACCACCACACCCCACACCCCCCAACCCCGCCCCACACAGGGGGCGGACATCATGGTGCAGTGGACCTCTCCTGTCTCGGGCTCTGCTCCCCTCAGCAGTGTACTTCATCCATCCGCCTGTTCTGCTCCCCATTCTGTCTCTGGTGAATCCTCTCACTGCCCCTGCACCTCTGGTCTGTACCTCAGTTCTGATGAAAAAATAAATAAAATCTAAAAAAATAATAAAAAAAATTAAGCCTCTTCTCTGGTTTCATCATTTAGTCCACTTAGGTATCTTCAAAGATGTTCTTCTTCACACTACCCCACTCCATGTATTGTGTTTAAAACCAGATTTCCTGACCTGGCCCAGAGTGGGAAGCGCAACAATAGAAACGCACCTGGACTCCTGCTGAAGAGGCTCACAGGACACAGTGAGTTCAGATGAAGGCTTTGATTTTCAGAAAGCTCACTAGCCATTAGCCTAAATAGTTCTGGATCTGTAACAAGACCCTCTCACCAACTTGACTTTGGTTTAAGACCTGGTACATACTGTCCACTCAGTAAATACTTGTTGGATAAAGGAATCATTGGAATTTGATGGGAATTTCCATGAACTTTTATTGCTCTGAACTATATAAGGAGATGGACCAAAAACATCCTTTCTTTGAGCATAAAGAAACAAAGCAAATCTTTTATTTGAGTAAGTCTGGACTTTGGCACCCACTAAACTGGGATGTCCACCCTGAGAATTCAGTAACATTCCAGAAGTCCTCTAAGAGTTGATGATGCCTCTGTAAACAATGCCTATCACCAACTCAACGAGACAGGGTTTTCTGATACCACAGCTAAACTTGTCCCATTTGTCATCTCCCTGAGAAATATCCTGGGAGGGAAAAAAAAAAAAGTTGATAACTAACTTCCCTAAGCTGCCAGCCACCACAATATCGTCCTGTTTCTCTCTTTGCTTTATACGTCTTTACTGAACTCGCCAATTAATTCATTTCACGCTTCTTCCCACGGCTGGTTTGTGCACTCGAGGGAAGGAAAGGGCACACAATAGGTGTTTAATAAATATAATTACATTTGTTTTTAAGATGACCCCGTCAGCCGTATCCATTAAAGCCATGAAGTGGACTGGATGGGAGAATAAGGTTACAGATTTCTCTGTTCTGGAACTCCCCAGAGGGTTCTCTCACGACCAGGAGCAACGCCTCACCTCAACTACACTCTGAAGTCTCCTGAGGTGTGGATGGAGACAGCAAGCAGGGTGCTAAAATGTCAACTTGTTTGGTACCAGTTCCGACTCACAAAGATTGTTCCCCTGTGAGGGAACGAAAGTGAAGAAACCCCGGCAGTGCTTTTCCAGTCACTCCACCCAGAAAGTAATTCATCCAAATGTGACCCGGGTGAACGAAACTCAAACATTTCCCAAGCAGCCCTCGCCTCCACCCTGGGTTGCTAAAACCGAGCGCCCCTATCAGACTTCAGGTGGAAGGGGCACTTCTGCAAAGACCGGTTCTCGGGACACTGGGACCGGAGGAAAGATCACCAACACAGCAGTCTGGTCCCGCGGTCGCGGAGCTGCGGCCGGGAGCGCCCAGGGAGCCCCTCTCAGCCAATAGGAGCCCGAGATCCCTGGATGATGCGATGCGGGGCTGGGGCTGGGCCAATCAGATTCCAGGCGCGGCCAGAGGGGCGGAGACACGAGGAGAGACCCGGGGCGATGGAGACCCAGCGACATCAACAGAAGTTTCCCACCTTGGAATGCGGGGGACGCTCGCGCATCAACTGTGCATCTCCGACTGCAGGCGTCCCCGCGGCCCCGAGCTGCGTTCTCCATCTCTTCACGCTGCCTGCAAGCCAAGGGGAGGCTGCTGAGAGCCCCTGTCGCAGCGGGCCTTCTTTTTATGCTGTCCGCAGGGAGAAAGAGGGCGAGGGATACTGTGGTGCTGGAGAACTGACCTCTGGCCTGGCGGGGCCCTGGGCGAGGAGGACAGAAGAGGAGTGGCTGGGGCTGGGGGACTCCATGCGGGGGCCATGGACAGAGCGGCTCTCCTGGGACTGTCCCGCCTGTGCGCTCTGTGGGCAGCCCTGCTCGCGCTGCTCCCTTGTGGAACCCAAGGAAACTGGATGTGAGTATGACCCGCAAGGGTGCCCTGGGATGGGGCGATAGGTGTGCCCAGCACCAGGGATCTTTCAGGTGAGGCGGGAGAGAAGGAGCCGGGACCCTAGGGCGGGGGAGCCAAATTTGGGGAAAACGGCTGGGATTGGGGGAGAGAGCCGGGGAGCGGTTTACTCTAGGGGCAGCGGTATCTTACAGGTGGTTGGGCATCGCCTCCTTTGGGGTTCCGGAGAAGCTAGGCTGCGCCAACTTGCCGCTGAACAGCCGCCAGAAGGAGCTGTGCAAGAGGAAACCCTACCTGCTGCCGAGCATCCGAGAGGGCGCCCGGCTGGGCATTCACGAGTGCAGGAGCCAGTTCCGGCACGAGCGATGGAACTGTGCGGTGGCGGCCGCCGCCCCGCCGGGCACCAGCCCCCTCTTTGGTCACGAGCTGAGCAGCGGTGAGTCCCGGGACGCTCGGGTGCTGGCGCTGGACGGAGGGCGACTCAAACCCACGCTCTCTAAACCTATGAAAGGCCCTTCACAGGAAGGGCTTGGGGAGAGAAGCCCTGGGGTGCAGGTGCGGCCCCGGAGGGGGGTGACTCCCCAAGTCCAGAGCAGGGCTCTTGTGGCTGTAGCTCTTCCTCCGTCACGCAGCGCCGGGTTGGAGTTGGAAGAAAAACTCTGACACTCTTCCCTGCCGACCCCGGGATCCCGTAACGCCCCCCTACGTGGGTGACCAGCTGGAGAAACATGATGTCGGCGGCAGGGAATGCTGCTGCCTCAACTGCTTTGATTTCCGCGGCTCCGCTGCGCACGAGCCCTGGTCTCACTGCAAGGAAGCCCCGCGTCCGTGGGACCCACGGGGCAGCGGGTGGACAGAAAAATGACTTTCGAGGGTGGTGCTAGACAACCCAAGTGCGACAAGCCCGAGCGCCCCGTAATCTGTCTCTCCCCTCTGCTCACTCGTCTTTCCACCTCTTCGCTCCGTGCTCGCTCGCGGCGCGGGAAACGGCCGTGAAGCAAAGCCCCACTGTCTCTTCGCTTGGGAGAGATAACGTGGCAGGGAATCAGAACTGTTGCAAGCTTAGGAGCAGAGTCAAAGAATTTCTGGATTTGGGCACTGAAAGATTCGTTGTTTTCCAAGTTCAAAGCCATTCTCCCTCCACCTTTGACCTCTACCCTCCGGGGGTAAAGGCCCGAGTAAACCCTGCCACCAAAGCAGTGCGTTCGCCCCGCTGCGCTTTGGCCGGTCCGGCGCGCCCGGGAGCCCTGACCTGCTCCAGGGCGGGAAAGGGCTCTTCACAGTTGCTGAAGTGCAGAGGCATCAGCTGTTGAAAAGGTTTATTGGACAACGGGTGTGAAACGGTTTCTATTCCAATCTAAACATCTCGAGGGTGGGGTGGGAGGAAGCTGCCTTGCTGAGTCCCTACTGCTTTCTTTTTTTATTAATGTTTTAATGGATCTTTAATTTTTTAAAGGTTTTAGCTTGAACTCTTCTGTAAGTGTGTAAATACACATTCAATAGCATTTTTTTGTCGCTAGACGTTTTAGTTATCTTTCATTGCCTTTAAGACTATAAGAGGATTAACTTGTACTATATAAAATATTTAACTGTTTCATAGTCAAATAGCAAGGTTGGTATTCACGGTATGGTTTAAAAAAAAGTCTGAGGGGAAAGTGAACTAAACAAAGATCTATTAATTGTTCTGGTCATTGCTTAATTTAAGTTTGCATTCTGATGAGTACTATTTAACACATTTTCAGCATGTGTTATCTGAGAACACATTTTAAACTCAAAAAGAAAAGTAATCTGAATTCCCTTGGGCATTATGTTACCATTTACAGTCTCCATGCAAAGGATTTTAAATTGACCTTAAATTTATTGAGCTTTTCATATTTATTAAGAAGTTATACTGAGTTAGTTGCTGACATACATTTCAGATTAAAAATACATTATTTTAACTTAGTGGACAATTTGTGGCATACAATATATGAAAATCTCAAGTGGAGTGGGATAGTGACGATGTTGCTTCTTTAAAATATTTTTTTAACTTGGTGATGCTTACAGGAACTAGGGTTTAGGCAAGGGGGCTGGGGTGGGTGGGGTAGATCTGCTGTAGCATGTGAATTTGCTCCCTGGCCACAGTAGCTGCAGCTTGACAGTGTTCCGACTTAACCCTTTGCACCACTAGGGAGGCCCTTCTTTAAAATATTTAAATGAGAATTTTTGCTTTCTAAATATGTGCTCATTAAGGTATTAATAGTAAGAAACTAGAAACTGGCTCCACTCATTAGAGGGTAAGTAAGAGGCTTTGTTGTGAACATAAACAGATAAGTGTGATTCTTTCACTTAGCAATTTGTGTTTATTCTAGGTACCAAGGAAACAGCATTTATTTATGCAGTCATGGCCGCAAGCCTGGTGCACTCTGTGACCAGGTCCTGCAGCGCAGGTAACATGACAGAATGCTCCTGCGACACCACTTTGCAGAACGGCGGCTCAGCGAGTGAAGGCTGGCACTGGGGGGGCTGTTCTGATGATGTCCAGTACGGTATGTGGTTCAGCAGGAAGTTCCTGGACTTCCCTGTCAGAAACACCACGGAGAAAGAAAGCAAAGTACTGTCAGCAGTGAACCTACATAACAATGAAGCTGGAAGGCAGGTATGTATGAGAACATGGAATAAAAATCCTGTGTCTTAAACTGAGATTATGTTTCTGGATGAACCTAAATGGGTTTAAAAAAACACTTGCAGTGTGGAAGTTTAATATCTAGACATAAGTCTTTATATGTGGGTTTTGTTAGTATGTTAGTTTCATCTGTATACCCACATGAGTTTAGTTTGAATTCTTCATCTGACTGTGAATTGGACCTTGGTCTAGAATATGTTTGTGATTGTGATGGAATAGTTGGTAATTCTGAAACACTAGTTATAACCGTCGGACAAGTACCTGTTGTTTGGTTCTACCCCTGAGCAGGTTAGTTGACAACACCAGAAAAGAGCCATAGTATCTGCCTTTCCAATGGTACTGACTCATAGTCCAGCTCCTCAAATCTGAATTTTGATAATTTTTAAAAAATCCGTATTTTAGTAATTAATGGATCCTAATATGTTTTCAGTTTTAGCTTTACTTTTTCTAGCAAACATTCTTGACATTTACATTAGGGAATATGCAAATTAATAAGCACAGAGAAATGAAGCTATAGCTTTAGCAAATATACAGATGTTTTAAAATGTTGAAGACTGAGGGGGAAGCATATTTGAAGAACCGTCATCTAATTAACCTCTCACTTGAGTTCCGTTATATTAAATTCACTTAGAATGGAGTGGACTTTTAGCTTGATTTAATGTTTATATATTTGCTTTAATGAATATTGACTCAATAGAATTTGGATGCTATAATATAGTGAAATTATTTGGCAATGTATAATGACATTCCTAAGAAACCAACCCCCTTTTAACGAATATATGTTTCAATAATCTTTTCATATCAGGAATATCAGCAGTGAGTACCAATTACTATAATTATAAATATCCTATAATTTGGTAGGTTCCCAAAGTAGTCACTGCAACTGCTGCATTCTCCTAAAATAAATAAAAACAAACTGCAGCATACCTCAGGAATATTTAAAGTATATGTTGTATTTGTATTACATTTTGAATAGTTAATAAACGGAATCTACCTAGAATTATTGCGAGATTCAATCAGTTTTCTTTACTTAACCATTTAAAATACAAACAGAACACTGCATGTATATATCCATAATCTTAAAATTTAAAATTTCTGTTAAATTTGAATATTCAATTCAAAATAGAAAATTGAAAAGGCAGTAAAAAGCTATGTGATCTTTTATGTTCTTATTTAGAAATTTCAGTTACTTTATCTCATCAAAATAACTTTTCTAAACCATAGTTATGCATATATCTTCTCCCTAAAGTTTTGTTTTAAAAAGGTAAATGAATGAGTTTTTACTTCAAATTAAATAATATCCAATAAATGAGTTTTCTTATTTCTAACATTAATATGAAAGAGGGTAAATTTAATTAATATCTATTTTTCAAATCTCTATAGAGAAAAACATCAAGCTAAATTAAATCAATATATTTAAAAGACAAGAAAACACTTAAATAAGCATTTACTGTCAATTTAGACCTTAAATAGTCTCTAGTCACTTAAAAATTAATTTGGTAGAGATTTTAAAAACATTTAACCATAAAACAAAATTTAGAAACTTAATTCTCTTGATAAAGTAACCTCTGAATCGATGAAAAACCCTGAATTTATTCTAAAATGTATTTTTACTTTTAATATTAGTTACCATTTAGTTTTATCGCATTTTTGCATTTTTTTCAAATTACATAGCAATTTTGGCCTCTGTGATGTTAACTTTAACTTAAACTATTACTTATTTTCTGATTTTATTGGAAACATGCAACTTTTCAACACTGTGCTATCTTTTGTTGGCAAAAACAATCTCCTCGTATTACCTAGATTTTGCTATTATTTTAATTATGCAGAAAACAATTTAGCTGATTAATACACACACACACAACATATTGTGTAAATATCAGAGTTTCTCTGCTGAATCTTTTTTTTTTTTTCCTGCAGTGGTCTAGATAGAATCTTAAAATACTACCTGACCGATTAGAGGATACTACACTGATGTTTTTGTTGGTTTTTTTTCATGAAGTATTAAAATTCAAAGCATTTTTGTATTTTTTTTTTTTCCTGCTGGTGCCCCAAACCAACAGCAACAAACCACCCACCACCACGACAAAAACAAGCCAACAAGCCAGTTTCCAGGTTGTTATCTAACCTGGAAGAACAGTCCAGTCCATTTGCAGTATTGCTAATTAGGATTTTAACCTAACAGACTTTTTTTTTTTTTTTTATTTTGCATAAAGCACAAGGTCTGCATTCAATTGAGTTGATTTTCCAAGTCTCAAAATCCCAAACTCAAAATGTAGGAAAGCGTTCAGAAAAATGTGGGTACTGGCGCTAAGTCGTGCTCTGAGCAGAATAGATGATTTTCTAACCGCTAACCTTAAATACTCTGATTCCCACTTGGTTTCTGACACCATTCCTAAAGTTATGACTCCAAGAATAATGTTGCCGAATGGTGATTGGCTGACAGAATGATGTGATGTCTTCCAGGGGCAGAACTTCTGGGAATAATGTGACTTGGAATATTTATGGGTATTTCTTTTGGTGTGCTTAAAATATTTCCATTCTTCCCCTGTCCACCTCATAAACTTTTAAGTTTCTCTACCCCATAATTTGTTTTATGATGAGTAACTCAAAAAAGTGGGAAGGGCCAACCCAAATTTTCATTGACCTGTTTCAAGAATATTTATAAGTACTTGAACAACACATAAATGTTTTGCTTTTCAGCAGGTTCAAATATGTTCTGGAACTTAAAAAATGTACTGGAGAATAGAAATTCTGTGTCTATCCATCCAACCTTGCATAGCAGTTTTCATTAAAACGTACGCAGGTCATCTGATGGATGACAAAATGAAATGCTTGTCATAAAATGTTCCACAACAGTTTCCGGTCATTTCTGCAAAGTTTGGATAAAAACTGTATTGCATATCCCTTTCAATCAAAATTTGTGAGGTCAGTTATTCCTTAGTCCTTTCAGGCAGACTCTATTTTTACCTTAGTGATTAATGATACAGATTTCCTATATTACATCATTAGAAATTTATCAAACCAACCCCTAACACAAGGGCTCCTGTAGATTAAATGTTATCCCTTTAATTGCTCTCCCATAGTTTAAAATATTCCACCCAAATGTGCACATCTGTTTGCAATAGTTAACAAAACATTCCTCTGTTAATATCGTTATAAACCTTAACAACTCAACTAGAGTAGAAAAAGGAATTTTCTCATAACCACACACAAATCATTTGGTTGCTGTTCCCTTACCCTTCCTGTTTCCAGAAAATAACTGTGCTATCGCTGCAGCTCAGAATGACTATTTAATATTAATTAAGACTCTTTGCCGGAAAGCTCCAGAATACACTTTTTGGAGGATTCATGCAATTTTTAAAAATGTATTGGCATTTTCCACTTTTCATTTTTCTCTGTTCTGCTGGAATTATCCTGCTGTTTAGAAAGACCTCATATTGTATATCACCAACATTCCTTATATAAGACGATTGTCTGAAACAGTTTGATTTTAACAGTTTCTGTTAAAACTAAATTAAGTGAAATAATTTATGAAAATATACTCTGAGAAGCACTAAGCTCAGTTATGTGTGTGTTGATTAAACACCTTTATTTTAACCCTTATTTGCCCAGGTTTCTTCCTGGGAATATAATGGAATTGTGTTTATTTAAATTGTATGCCAAGCCATTAGGGTTCTTCTTGACGTTTGTCTATTTTAGAATATCTGCATATAAAATAAAAGCACTGTTTCTTTTCATGTGCTTACTGTTAAAGACAAAAAAAGAAAGTTCAAAGGTACCAGAATAAAACTTAAATATTTCATCCCCCAAATTATAGTTAATTCCAAGTATTTAAAAGGACTATTTTTCTAGTGAGAAATCTCCCTAAAATTCTTAAACAAATTAGCAGGTGGTATAATTGATTTAAAAACTGGTCTCATTTTATTCTTCAAGCTTGTGAACAGTGCATCGGCCTTGTGGACTACCACTGTTGGGGGAAAGCCCAAGTCATCATGGTCTTTCAATATCACTGACCTCCTGGCAGGGAGGGCAGTTGTTTAAGAGGGCAGTTTTTACCACTTCCTCCAGATCCTGACTTCCAATAGAGGCTGAGTGAAAACGGTTCGGGTGATAGGGGCCTCCCTGGCGGCGCAGGGGCTAGTCTCAGTGTTATCAAGCTATCGCCAGTCACTGCAGCACGAGTTCAATCCCCCGCCAGGGAGCTGACCCACATGGCACAACAGACCTCTCCTGTCTCCCTGCTGCTTCCCTCAGCAGTGTGTTTCAGTAGAATAAATAAAAATAATAATAATAATAAACACAGTAACTGTGTAATATGTGCTAGATGAGCACATAGTTCATCCTCCTGCTTTGCAAATTGGCAGTGCATGAAGTCTGAAATGGTTAATAAAAGTCGCTCCAACATCGTTCCAAGAAGAGGGCAGCTTTAAGTCACTAAGTGATGACTGTAAGGAATGTTGTTCAGCTTTAAACACATAAACATACATGTGTAGATTTTTGGCTTTGGGGGAATAATTTGTTTTGTCACTGATTGAGCTCTCTTTTTCTCATATCCTGCAAGCACTTAACATCTGAACAAAAATAGGCAGATTGTGTTAATTTGAAGATTTATTTGCCTGGAGACGTTTTAAGGAGTTAATGACTTTTTTTTTATCATAATCATAAATTTAACCAAGTAAGCTTGTATGCCCAACTTTAGAGTTTTTATATCATCAAAAGTCACCTTTTGCCTGAGTTAATAAGAAATAGACATCCTTCCTTGCTTTTTAAATTCATGAATTAAGAGGGCATATATATTGTTTTTTATAAGATGTTTATTATTTTAAACACCTAAGAGGTGTTGAATCTTGCACACATCAGTGCCACATTGCTCTCACTTAAGGTTGCAATTGTTTGAAATAGTCTGTCTCATTAGTTCAGAAACCGGTTGTGGAAGTATGACTTTCCACAAACTTTTCAATGTCAGGTTTGGTAAAAAAAAAATAACAAAGTGTAGCCTCTGTCATTTTATAGCTTTGATAAAAACTGTAGGAGGTATTTAAACTGAGGGTTTCCCTTTGGTCAAATTACACACATAATTTCTAAGTTATTGAATGGATGGATCAATTTTTCATTTTATTCAGCATGTTGATGGAATGTTAACTCACAGCTCCTGATGACTTACTCATCTGCTCAGCTGTCCCCTGGGAGCTGAAGACAGCTGCACTGTCTAGTTTGGCATATAAAGATGAGAGCCCCCCAATCCTTTGAAATCTCAAGGTCGTTTTAACACCGTTGTCGCATATGAAATTTTATCCCAATTCTTACTGTACTTCTTCAGGGGGAGGGACCATTCATTTAGACCTTAATGTGTATCAGGCAGTGTAAGCTCACTTAATTCCTCAGTCTGTATAAACTAAACTCAGCACTTAGAATTGAAAAATTATATAAATGATTTTCTTTCTATGTTAGGATGGTGCTACTGATTCATTGAGAATGGGACACATGTTTTGAATTAATTTTCAAGGCAGGGGAAGAATTTGCTGGGAGCAACCACACTCTCCAGCCTCTTCTCCGTTTGCCCAACTTAAGTTGATTAGTCAGGGTTTCTCATGTGGTCTGTAACCAGGGAATAGCATGTCCCCCCGAAACCCCAGTGAGTGTAACTTGCTTTTACAGTCACAGAAGGCAAGGACATTCCATTCAGTTTGGTAGCTCTCACCCCTCGCACCCATTAGAATCCTCTGAGCAGTTCTTTGGAAATATCATTACCTGGGTCCCTCCAAATTCAACCACAATGTCAGACGCTAGAGCTTTGGTTCTCTGTAGGATTTCCCAGATGTTTGCACACACCAAGTGAGTGGAAGACTGCTCTATCAGTGCTCCAATTTTAAAGTGTATAGGATTCACCTGAGGCGCTCATTAATTATTAATGTTCAATAACATATTATCAGTGAAATAGGAGTTGTGGAGCAAGTTGTGCATTGCAGGATGTTGCAGAGAGAGCAAAATCCTGGCCTTTTTATTGCTAGAATAATCATATAGCATCATTTACACCCGGAAGGAGAACAAAGTAAAACGGGTGGGTGAAACTGAAAATGTGTTTATGTCATCAAGGGCTTCTGTAGGGAAGTGAGTCTGCTGACCAGGTGTTTTTTATCTGCTTGATGACCTGGTATTGTAATGGAAACTCTTCTGCCAGCTCCCACCCATGGTCCTAAAGGTCACTTCCCACTGATCAGTCTCTGGGACTAGTAATCACACAATGGCCAGGCCACGGTGTCCCCCCAGGCATTGCCAGTCACACTTCCTGATACCCACTGTCTCAAGGCCCTAGGGGCCAGCTCTTGTTTTAACTCAAAATGGGCCTTATAGAGTCTGGTATGTCACATTTTTTTAGGTCTGAGAACTGATTGGCCCTGTTGTTCTGACCTTATACTGGAAGGCAGAACTGCTTGTAACCAACCTAGTCGCTGAGCAGGCTGTTTTAAGTCTAGCCCACCCCACAGTTAAAATGCAGGTTCTAAGCCTGAGAGCTGCTGATACTGCTGGTCCTGAACCACACTGAACAAGGTGTTTCGTGGCCTCAGGAACCCCGAGGCATGCATGAACATCCTCCTAGGCCTCAAATGAAACAGGAGATTCTAAACAATAGTGACCTTCGTTACCCCAGATTATCTCCAATGACAATATTAACCCGGCCCACTACTTGAAAGTGACTTGGAAAATTTTGCTTTGCAGAATCTATAGCAGGATAAACAAAAATTCAGGATGTTTAAAGATCCTTTATATTCAAGGCCATCGATTTTATTAACAGGCCCAGAAAGGTAAGTGCTGTGTTTCTGCTGAATGACGACGTGTCACACAATGACTGTTGGTTTCAGGCTGTGGCCAAGCTGATGTCAGTGGACTGCCGCTGTCATGGAGTTTCCGGTTCCTGTGCCGTGAAAACCTGCTGGAAAACCATGTCTTCTTTTGAAAAGATTGGCCATTTGTTGAAGGATAAATATGAAAACAGTGTCCAAATCTCAGAGAAAATAAAAAGGAAAATACGCAGGAGAGAAAAAGATCAGCGCAAAATACCCATTCGCA
The DNA here is from genome assembly GCF_000260355.1 of Condylura cristata. Lineage (NCBI taxonomy): Eukaryota > Metazoa > Chordata > Mammalia > Eulipotyphla > Talpidae > Condylura > Condylura cristata. Next base: position 54,393,647 of record NW_004567106.1, read on the forward strand.
AGGATGACTTGCTCTACATTAACAAGTCCCCCAATTACTGTGTAGAGGATAAGAAACTCGGGATCCCAGGGACACAGGGCCGAGAATGCAATCGAACATCAGAGGGTGCGGATGGCTGCAACCTGCTCTGCTGTGGCCGAGGCTACAACACACACGTGGTGCGGCACGTGGAGAGATGCGAGTGCAAGTTTATCTGGTGCTGCTATGTCCGCTGCAGGCGTTGCGAGAGCATGACGGATGTGCACACCTGCAAGTAATCACCTGTCCAGCCTTGACGCAGCGACACACAGCGGGGCGTCCCCCCAGGCTGCCTCTCCCCAGCAGGCCTGGGAATTTGACTCCCACCTTGGAGCCCCCAATTCCCTAATCTTCTTTCAGAGATTCCTGTGCCTGAGCAATGTCCATCACACACTGCGCATGTGAGTTTCTTGGGGTTTTGAAGTTGAAAAGGTTTGTGCTGGTCCTTGGTTGATTTGGGGAACATATGTTGACAGAGAAGGAAGATAATCTGTCTCCTAAGCAAGAAAGAACAGGAAAGAACCTTCATGCCAGCAGACGTGTCTTATCAGGATAAGATCTTGACTAGAGAACTCAGTTATAGATTCCCTAGTGCTGAGTGAATATTGGCCATTTTTAAAGACACCTCTTAGAGAAGCTAGGCGCAGTCAACACGGATTTCCTTTATTCTCAATATTTTAGATGAAGAAATCATATTAAGTATGCATAGATTCAGGAGAGGAGATGTTGAAAAGTGAACAGATTGGGTGCTTATTTACCCTTGCATGCATTTCAAAAGAAAGGCAACTTAGAAAGAGTATCTGCATATGTGATACAATTATTTTCTAAAAAGTATTTATTAGAGATCTTCAGTGACAAAGGAAAGAATCAAAATGTAAAAAGTAGAAAGTGTGATTTGGACTTTAAGTGCCTTTTAACCAGGAAAATCTACCTAGAAAATTATCAGAAATGTATATGGCAATCTTTGATTTTGAACTCCATACTTTCATTTGTAGGCCGGTGTCTGCTATCAGAAACCCAGCTCTGGGGGCCCTCCATGGCAGCATGGAGCTTAAGCCTCAGCACTACCACTATTACAGCCTGAGTTCAATCCCCAGCTAGGGAGATACCCCACATGGCTCAGCAGACATCCCTTCTCACCCGCTGCTCCCCTCAGCAGTGTATTTCAATAAAATCCACCTGTTTTACTTCCCTTTCTGTCTGGTGAATCCTCTCACCCCCTGCATCTCTGGCCTATACAGTCATTCTAATAAACAAACAAACAAATAAGTACATGAAATCCAGTTCTGAATACTAGGGGAGGAAGGGAGCCTGAAAGAATGTGGGGAAATTAAAGATAAAAAGGTAAGGGGCTCTAATACTTTGTTAGGAAAAGCACCATTAAATGTATAAAGACAGTATTTTGTATGGTATTTTGCTTTAAAAGGTTTTATATTTTGTAAATACAGTATTTAAGTTATGTGATATGTATTAAAACTTCAGACTTTTATTGCCAAAGTTCCAGAGCTGAAGCAATATTATCTTAGAAATCAGATTAGCTTCTGTTTCTTTTCATACGCTGACTTGTTGTGTACTTTGAGGAGATTAGTAAAGCAGTATGTTATATGGATGTGTATTTCTCGCCCAAGTGGCAGTTTTATATGTTCTAGATTAAAGTATGTTGTAAAATATTGAGAGTTGCGTTAAATCAGCAGCCAGATTAGTTGAATTGTTTTTAATTAGTTATGTTTCACTTGTAAATTTATTGTAGTAAATTATACAGTGAAAGTATAACCGGAAGAAAGGAATCTAAATTAGAATAATGATTTGTGGATTTGATATCCCAGATATTTATTTTATTGCACTTAATGCTGCATTTCCGTGTGAATGTGGAATGGTCTCTCCTAGTGTTCACGCATGGATACGCATCCTATTTTATAAGGTTCTCATGGAAACTATAGTGCTGTATTTAAGTTGTATTTTAAAATGTAAATGCTTATGTTTTTTTTATTAATTGTTAATTATTTCAGTATTATGTAGAAAAAAAATTTCTACAGGACAAAGAAAGAGTATTTTTGTCCTTAATATGCTAAAGAACTGTTTCTCTGCCCCCAGGTCTCAGTGTATTTCCTTTAAAATTTAATTACCAAAACAGACCAGTAAGTTGTGAAAAAGAACAAACCCATAGGAAATGTCTCAGGTCTGATATTAAAATTGAGGCTAAACATTGAACTGTGGCCCTTCAAGTTTAACATAATTATTACTTATAATGAGAAAATAAAGAAATGACAAATGAACAGAGTTCTTATATAAACATGGTTTACCATTCATTCTAAGGTGTTCCACTGATCAGCTTCTGGGGACCTTCATTATACATCAGTCAAGTCCTCCCACCCTCCCACCCCCTCGGCATTCCTGGTCATACCTCGTGATGTGTAAGTCAGGAGTAAGCTCATGCACCAGTCCGGCCTCAGGCCCCCAGGTGGGCGTTCCCGGTTATACCTCGTGCGTGACGCAGACCCTTTCCCGGGTGATCCAGCTTTATGCTCTTAATTGATGTGAAAGGTACCTCTTAGGGTTGGGTTCCTATGTCCAGGTAGTTCTGATCTTGCTTTAGGAATACATAACTGTAGGTTAACAACATGGGGCTGGATAAGCCACCTAAGTTTAGCAGACCCACAAGCAAGTAACTGAAAACCCAACAGATTAGGAACTGAACTGGCTCGGAACTGGAAAGGCCATCGCTGTGACTGGCTCAGGCTTGATCCATAGCTCGCACTATGTCCCGACTCCTATTTCTCCATCTCCACCTAAAAACGCTGGCTTCTGTGGTGCTGTCTTCTGCTCAGCCTCCACACACCACTGCCCCCACCCCCACCCCAGCCCTGCTCGGCTCCCCCAGCTCCTCCAGGTTCTTGGCGGCCGCCACACTTCCTTCCACATTTCAGTCTCCTCCGCTCACTCCAAGGAATGAGGGTGGTTCTTTTTTCCTGGTTGCTCACGCAGGACAGAAGGGAAGCTTTCATTTTTCAGAAAGCCCAGCAACAGTCCTAAGTCTCGTGACTCAGCTGTTAAAAGTGCTCTGCCCTGAACCAACCTTTGTGGATTAGGATTTGGGGTAAATGCCCGGACCACCCGGGCACTCGAGACCCACTCTTGCTGGCAACTGGCAACTAGGGTTTATCCTAACCACCACCTAGCTTGAGAATAGGAAAAGGGTACACACAGAGGAAAACCAGGGCGTCCTGTCACCATGAAATGGTGTCTGGACGCTGGGCAGCGCGCAGACAGGCCAGTTAGAAACCCCAGCCCCACTGATGCATTTAGAACACAGCCTTCTGGCTTCACATGGGTCAGGCTCACAGCCAGCCAAAGCCCTGTGGCTTACATATGCCGGCTTGAAGAGCTTTGATAGGTTTCAATGTCCTTTATATTAAAAGTGGAAGGGAGGTGCTCTGGTGTATTAAATTTTAATTTAGGAGTTCAGTGTTTTTTGAAAATTTGGAACTGCCTATTAGAGGCAATAGTTAAAGGCAATGATGGTTGTGTTGAAATCAAGAAAAATATATGGCATTATCTAACTGGCTAATTAAAGCATTTCCCCGATATCAGTTCATTACCCACCAGGAAAGTGTTTTCTGAAGTACTGTCAGTACTGATGTTTGGTTTTACTTAGTTGAAAATGTGGAACCAGAACAGCTTTCCATCCAAATGCTTATTTATAGGCAGTTTGGTGAGCTGCTGGCACAGCTGGCATCACCTCCCAAAGGCCTCAAAGACTGAGCAACTAACCCAATGTTTGGAGTCAATTATCTACAGCCCTATAATCCACTTAGCCTATTGAGGGAAGAAAAGTTCCAGCCCCATTCCCAGGGGCCATGCATACTCAAGACAAACCCTTAAGGAAGATGGCTAACAATTCTCAGTGTGTGCATTTTAATTTCATTTTCACTCATACCAGTTGTGCTTCAGGACACCTCCTGGAATGGGAACAAGAGGAAGGCGAAGGAAAAAAGCACTGAGGAGGCAGAGGCACAGCTGGAGGGCAATGCCTTCGACAGTGTGAACAGCACTGACAGACAGTGTGTCCGTTGTTCTGTCAGATATATACACGAACACACTTAATCCTCCCAGCAGCTTCTAAGTCAGCACGGTGATCCATAGTCCAGATGAGCCAACAGACTCAACAGCAGCCCAAAGCCATCAACCTGAGCATGGGTGTCCCCTAACCATCATCTCAGTGCTTCCCCATAGCATCAAAGTTGTCAGTACACTGAGTTTACAGGATGCCACTTCAAAAGTCCGGGGGATTTGTAAATGGAATGAAAGTTACAGGATGTTCCTTCACCCTTTGGTTATGTAAACTTGGTTGAGTGGTGAGGGGAGAACTGCGACCTTAACATTCACTGTGAAACAGAATTAAACTATACCTCCTCTTGATTTCTAAGCTCCCATTGATTTAAACTACTTTAGATCTCAATGTGACTAACAGTTGGATTATGCAAAGTCTAGCCATCTCTCAAAAAGGACTGGAAGTGAAGATCACACTAATTTCAGAGTGACATGAAACGCTCACATCTTTTTACTGTTGTGGTTTAGCCAATGGTTACATGAGGTGCTATTTTTTTTTTTAAAGATTTATTTATTTGTGCATACAGAACTGGGGTACAGGCCAGAGGCTCAGGGCGGCGAGAGGCTTCACCAGAGACATTGGGGAGCAGAACAGACAGATCGACAAAGTACACTGCTGAGGGGAGCAGCGGGCGGGTCAGGAGAGGTCTGCCATGCCATGTGGTCACCTCCTGGGCAGGCGGGGATCGAACTCATGCGGAAGCGGCTTTAGATTCTCAGTGCTGTGCTTTAACCCGCTGCACCACCAGAGAGGGCCAAGGTGCTATTTTTAATGGACCATTGGTAATGGTTTGTATTCACATCCATAGAAAAACCACTAGAGGTTGTTTGCACTAAGGTAATGCTAGCAAAGCAACTTCTCCAACAGGTGGTAAAAGAAATAATAAATATGAACCAAGTCAACACAAACTAAAGTTTCATTTGACTTTTTAATTTGCATGAGTGAGGGCATCTGGTTCCTGTGTGAAAATGTGAAAGCTGAAAGAATGAAAGAATGGTGGACACAGAACTGTTCCCCCTTACCCCCAGTCACTGCTGTTCTTAACCCCTGGGGGTGACTCACCCACACAGAGGCTGTTTCTGATTTTCTGCCCCCCTCACTGAACTGGAGGAAGGGTCTAATGGACAAAGGTTTCCTGGATTCCCACACAGACTTTCACCAAGCTGCCTGCACCAATCTTTGCCATTTGCTGCCTGCTGCCTAACAGGGACTGACAGTCCTCATCAAGCCTGCCTGCATGTTTCTTAGGCTGGACTTGATTTGACCAGAACCTCAAGAAAAGAGACAGGGAATGGGGAAAACAAGCAATAGGAAAGAGCCCTAGCTAGTTAACTTGAGGGAGCTTTAAGGAGAATGAATTAGAGGCTCTAGTTTAAATCAAGTTTATGATTTAAATCACCCTGGAAAGAAACATCAAAAGAATTCTGAGGAGTGTTTTACAAAAGGTGAGAAGCTGGTAGTTTATCCTACAACACGGAATTTGCATATACTTACCTGTGATCAAGGCCTAACTGAAGAAGTGGCAAACTGTCCCGCCAGTTAAAGTGAGTAATGTTTCTCTTTCATATTTATTTCAAAAGGTATTCTAAACACATTTCCAGTTTTAACCGGTCTACAGCTGAACACAACACAATTTTCATTCTTTCCTTTTAAAATGGGGATTATCAACCAAACTGAATTGAAACTACCACCTTTTTGGAGAGTCAAATTTTAATTTCTATAAACTTTGAAGTATAAAGTGAAATAAGCTTTTATATGAATTGAACTTCATTTGGTATAAAATTATAAAATAGTAGTTGATTCATTTCCAAACAAATACAGCAAAATACAGAAATGATAAATTTTAATCAAATTAAAGTCAGGAATATAAAGACTCTAGCCCACATTTTCTTTAATTGCCCAAACTGCACATGTTTTCCTGGCTTCGCTTACTTTGACAGGCATATCACAGTACACTTGCTCTGGGAAGCACTGTGTCTACAAACTCAAAATACTTATTCGTATGGCCCTAACCATCAATTAAATGCCCAAGTTTTTTATTTTAATAAAGAAAATTCTTAATATTAAAGGAGCTTTGTTTCCTTGACAATGCTGATTTTTAAGATATGTGAAAATGAAATATAGTAAAATTATTGCTTCCAAAGTTAGCACAATCTATATAGAACAGAACTGAAACAAAAGCGAAATGTACCAAAGCAGTTACATAACAACTTTTATCTCTCCTTTTGACATACAAAGCTATCATTTCACAGCCTTTATCTTGACAAAGGGAGGTGCTGCTGTCTTGATACTTAAATTCTACACACTACACTTTCAGACATATCCTAAAGAAGTTACCACAAAAATGACTTAAATTTTACATGGTAAGCAGCGCAACAAATGCTTGACAAATCTCAAACTGAAACTCTCGTACTTTTCCGTCATACAATACACAAAAAAATTCCCAAAGCAAAACTGAGAATATTTATTGTCATTATTATTTGCAAATGCAACATTTCACAATCCCTGGTATTGTAAAAGTTATTTTTTTAATTTACATAATTGAGGGGAGTATTTTAAATGCCAAAATACATATGCTGAATGTGATTTAGTTCATAAGCACCAAATCTGAAGTTTACAAAAATGGTTGAAGTGTATAAGGTGCATTATCCATGAATTACAATCAGTTTGACAGAAGAAATAGTACCCAAAGTTCATTAATATTTAAGTAACAGTTGAATAGCTTCCAACTTGGTTTACCACAAATTAAAAATACTGCTTTAAGATTCTTTATACAAGTCATCTAAAATTGAGATTCAAAACTGAAGTGCCACCTTTTATTGTGAATGGCAAGTCATTGAATGTACTTATGTTTAAGAAAATAGGTAATTTAATGCCCTGAAAAAAATTAAGTCATTTAGTACATATCTGAAGTTAACAAGACTGTTAAATCTTGTTTTATGTAGAATTGTGTTTAAAGTCACTTGAGTGAATTAAACTTATTTTTGAATACCTTAAGTCCACCCAATAACTAAATAACATTTAGTTTTTCTAAATGTCATGATTATCTTCAGGCAAAAGTTGATTGTATGAAATTAAATGAAACATACAGAATTTCTCGATTTACAAATCAAATTTATTGTGGTGCTAAAGCATGCCTCCTTCCAAACTCACTGGTCATTGCTGACAACATTTAAGGAAGGAAAGTATGTCAGCACTGCTCTGCAGTCTCCGACAGGCTTCCTGGATGGCCGATACAGAAGAGCTCAGCCTAGCTCCCCAGTTCTGTGGAGTCTCTAGCCTCACTCTAAATAGCTTCTACAAAATCAAGTGATTCACACTAATGCAAACCCGGCAAGCTGTCATCCTGAAAGACACTGATGTTACATATTAACTTGTAATAGGTACTTACATATTTAATTTTTCCTGTGTACATTAAAAAAAGAATTTTGTTGTGCTTTTGCATATCTGATACATGTTTTCCTATCATTTTATTTCTAGGTTTCCTGGGCAAAGAAAAGAAAGACTAAGAAAGGAGGTGCAGGGGAGACTAAGACAGTGAAGTCACATTACACACACAACTAGCCCAGTATCTTTTTAATTTAAAAGACACTATCATCAAAAGGCCAGAACAGTCTCCCCCTAAAACCCTTATTAGTTCATGACAGATTCTCACAGCAATCAGTAAATGTGTGTGTGTGTGTATATATGTATGTGTGTGTATATATATATGTGTATATATATGTTGTATGTGTGTATATGTATGTGTATATATGTGTATATATATATATGTATATATATATATATACACCTCAATACATTTTCACAATCTTTTCCGTCATTTACTGAGTATACTTTTAGAATCTTACAAGACAACATTACCAGAGCAGTCTAAACTTTGTACTGTTAAGGGAAATGTGCTTAGAAATGGTCCAGCGATTTGCTCATTGTAATTATTTACAAAGATAACTATTTACGTTAGCAATAAATAATCCTGATACCAAGAGATAACATGCATGCACACACTGAGATGGCTGCATGCTCTTAAAATATTTACACCCCACTTCTCTGTGATAGTTCTCCCACCGATAGTGAAAGTGCGCTTTCTTCAATTTTCTCCACATTAGTCTTGCTTCTGGGGGATACATCCTTCCATTTCTACCACCTCAGGCCATCCTTCATATTTGTTTGTGTCCTTATTGTTTTTTATATACTGGTAAAACAACAACAGTATACAGTTATAACAACTCTGGTGAACGACATACTTCATACACACTTCAGTAACATTCATGTTAACCACAAAGTCACATCAATTACTGCTCAAGTTACTGAGTAACTCTTGGGGCCTGGCATGTAGTGGCAGATCTTAAATAACAACTGAAAGAATAAATATCACAGTTTTTTCTTTAAAGAATCATCTGTTAACCGAAAAGTAAAGCTTACATTCTACTCAGTTCTCAAGTATTTCCAAACCTAATTGATCATAACATTGAGTTGAGCTCAACTTTATCTTACTAATCTTTAACAAACATTATTTTTTTAAGACTTGAGATAAAAATAATCACATGCTAATGCACTGTCATTTCGGGAAAAGAAATTCCCAAGAAAAATTGACCATTTTGAAGTTTCACAATTAAAACAGCGTCATGGTTATTTCTAAGTATTGACAAACACAAACTTGTGGAAAATATAAGAAAATACTCACTGTCTGCTTTACTTAGGCTTCAAATAGTCGCAATAAGTAAATGTACAGATTTATACAATTTGCTCTTGTCCACTAACTGAAAGTCTTTGACACTAACCTGTTCAAAAGGGCTTTTTGTCTTAATGCCTTTCCCACCACAGAAGACCCAGTTGTCTCTAAAACCAAGACTAGTTATAGACGTGCTCCCCAACTCAGCAATGAGTCGTCGTGCTTCATCATTGAGCCTTCAAGAGAGAAAAAAATACAATAAATACAGTGCACTGTATGTCAGCTAACTAATACTGGTTGACACGGGATATTTAACATGTAATACAAAGATAAAAAGAGAACATAACAAGAAAAAGCATTTTTTAATGTAACATTCCTACCACTTTAATTCTTTAGTAACAAAAAAACATGAACTCTAGCAATTACTTTTAAGTTCATTCGATTATGGAGTACCTTTTTGATGTTTTGTTTATAATAACTCATTCTCACCCACAACTGTTAAATAATTATGACAATTACTGAATGTCTAGTCAGGCAAATCTCAGACCTTCAAGCCTGTATCTTTGTAAAATTAAAAATCACTTTGAATCTTCACTAAAAGCTGTTGTAAATGATATCGGAGGACAGTAAAGATAAATGCTGTCAGGAATCTTGATGTTTCTAGTATTGTGTTTTATTTAAAAGAAAACAAATTTAAAAGTAGACCATGATTTGTATTTCAGTGACAATTGCTGAGTGGTTATTTGGTAAAAGTGAAAGCATTAACCATAGCACATCTGCAGGAAGAACAGCGAAAGCCAACTGCTAGGGAACTACCTGAAAGATGTCCTCAAGGAATTTGCTGTAGGGTGGCAACCTAATGTGTGGTACTCTGTCTCCACTATGTCTCAAAAGGGGACGAAACTCAGTAGATACACCCTATTGTAGAGTTGGGGGGGGGTGGAAAGGAGAGAGAAAGAAGGTTGACTTGTACATGTCATTTGTAGTAAGTCCTACACAGCCCCCAAGAGATGGAACTTAAATGTCAATTTGAATGGTTTGTTCTGCCAAAATTGGATGCAGGACAAGCAAGTCTCATATTTGCAAATAGTTGGAGGATGACTAGCTGCAGGGCCATGAGGAAGATCCTTCATATCGCAGTGTTCTTTTAAACACTTCATGCTGCTCTCAGCTCCTTTAATGAACTGAAGAATGAAACAATAGGAAGAGCAGTTCTCATTAAACTAACCTGAAGATAAATGGGACAATTTGTGATACTGTGAAGAATAAGAAATACTAGGCATAAGAAACCATGTTATAAGAAGTTGAGATTAGAAACTCTCGTGAGGGAATGAGGTTGTAAAAACAAATAATCCTGCAACGTTTCATTAAATAGTTGCTAACAATCCCTTTTAAAAAATGAAGAAAAGTTTCTGAAGTAATGCTACCACAGGAGCATCCTGCAATTAAAAAAGTGTGCAAAAGTCACAGGCAAATCATACTGCTCATTACAAAACTTGATACTGTGACCAGAAGACCTGCAGTGCTCTGAAAGATCACAGGAAGAACTTACACATCTGAATAACAAAGGAACCCACAGTCTCACAAGAACCACCCAGTATCTAAGTTCAAGTACAATGGACATTTCCAGGGAGGCAAACTCTGATCAACATGAACAGGAACAGTAGATCAAGAACACAAATGCTGTAAAATCAATTTAAGCCTCCAGACCCTGTCACACACTTCAATTCTAAAGGAACTTGTTAATATCTTCAAGTAGTGTCAGTTATATTAGAATCAGCATAGAAAACAGATGCTGGTGACATGAAAATTTAGTTAAATATTCCAGATTTCAAAAAAGGCAAGCAAAATTTTAAGAACCAATGATTCAATAAAGTATAGTCCAACTCCTAACAAATTTCTATAATAAATTATCATACCTATGAACATTAAAAAAATAACAATAGTACCCTCCCTGATGGTGCAAAGGGATGAGTGGTCACCGCTGCTTCAGTGCAAATTCGATCCCCAGCCCGAGATGACTCACATGGCAGGGCAGACCTTTCCTGACCCACCCACTGCTCCCCTCAGCAGTGTACTTCATGCATCTTGCCTGTTCTGCTCCCCACTCTGTCTCTGGTGAATCCTCTCACTGCCCCTGCACCTCTCACCTGCACCCCACTTCTGTATGCATAAATAAAAATAATCTTTTTAAAATAATAATAGTAAAGGGAAGGGGTGGCAGAAAGAAGGAAGGAATAAATAAAGCCAAGTTAATGCCATCTCAACGATTTTAGCTTTTGAGGGGGTTTTGGGCAGCCAATCAGGAAACTGTAATTAGCACAGTTCATGAATATGAAACAAGCATACGAATAGTCTCAGAAAATAAACCCTATGAATAAAATAATGAAACAGCAGTCAGATGGCAGCATGCTTATAAGGTACACTGGCAGCTGTTGGAAAAGTAATTCCTGCAGTAGATTTATATGAAACCCCTGGAGGAGGCCCTTAACAGGGTGGCACGCTGCCCTTGGTAAACATTTTTATCAATGACTTAGATTTAGAGAATGACTTTGGAGTGAGTACAAAGCCTGGATCATGAAAACCTCAGGACAAATGTCAGCATCAAGACCAAGAAGGCCAAAATCAGCAAAATTAAACTTAACAAGGATAAACAAATATGGAATCCTTCACACAGATGATATGAAATCAAGCTCTGAATTGGGAGAAAGACCTGACTTGGCAGCAGTTAAAAAGAGAAAAAGAAGTTAGATCAAATTAAAAGGTCTGAGAAATTAACTTGACCATGATTTCTCAAGCCAAAAATGTGATATGACTGTTTAAATAAAATGAATACAATACTAGTCTGCATGAATATTCAAGGAAACTGGTCTGTAAAACACGGAGCGCGAGCTCCACGCACCCTGGGCCGGCAGACCGCGTGCGGAAAACTGTGTTAGCCTGGGGTGTTCTCGTTTTAAGACAGACAATTACCAACCAGGAGGGCAAGCATCCAGGCGAGTAAAATGGCCCAGAAACTGTTCAGCACTGAGGCTGGAGGAGAGAAGGGAGGGAGATGCAATTAGCTTCAAGTACAAGTGATCAGAAGGTGAGCAATATGGAGGAGGAATTCACCCGGAAGCTCCACGGGAATCTTGCCCTGGCTGGGAGGCCGTTCAGGAGGCCTTGACAACTCCTTATTTCAAGACATTCACATCAAAATCTTTTATTTGGGCATAAAGTTAACATGTCATGGAGTGTTTGCTCCAAAAAGAGGTATGCAAAATTTTAGTTTGCTCATTCAAACGATCTTATTCTTTACTAACCAGAACCCAACCTATGGTAGTGGTTAGGATGAAAAATAAGGACTCATTAGAGATGTGCATGGCCCAAGGTTAGGTTTTCTTACACAGAAGTGCTCTTCTCCTTTATAATGGGTTCCAGTAAAATCATTACAGGGATAAACAGGTAAAGAGGTTGTTTAGGGCAGACATTCAGGGCCTTCTACTGTTTTGTTCCTTCGAAAGGAACAAAAATGTGGTGCCTTCCGCAAACTCAACTATTATGTAGGTTAGAAAGAACTAAGGTTCTACCAGCACACACTTTGAGAAATGCTGTGATGGAAACCAGACCCAGTCATTCTGCTGACGTTCGCCGAGGAGCGGAGGGCTCGTCAGGTTTGGTAGTGACAGGATGCTTCAGAGCGAGGAACTGTGCAGACAGACACACTCTCCTTTGTACTCCGAGTCCTGCCTTCCCCAGTCCATATGCTGCCAGTTCCCTACCTTTGTGCTTTCATGTATTTTCCAAATTTTACCACAGATACAAGAAAAAATTACAAACTACCACCTATTATACTTTACACACACACACACATCAATCACACTCTTTCACAATTGATTTCACTTCTAGGAATTTACCATAAGCACATAATCACAGTGTGCAAAAACTTCTGTTTAGAAGGATGTTTATCAAATTATCTATAATATGAAAAATTTGGCAATAAAAGGACACTGCTGAATAATGGTGGGGCCTTGATGATCAGGCAGCCATGAAAACTGCTGATGAAGGATTTTAAGGACAGAGAAAACAATTTAAGGTTATTAAAAGACAATATAAAAAAGTCTAAAAAACTTTATGTACAATGTGATTCTGACTTTAGTCGTGTGTGTGTGTAGTTGTGTGTACACACAACTACACACACACACATACATAAATACAAAAAAAAATGACAGGAAGGAAAAAACTGAAAAAAAAAAAATGTTAATAGTGCTTTATCTGGAAAGTGGATTCCTTTACTCTATTTTGTAATTTTTCTTTGACGAAGATGTACTGCCTTTTCAAATATAAACTGTAGCTCCAAAAGGTGTATGCATTTTTAGTATACATACTTGGTCGCTCCATCATCGTATGTCCCCATTAGGACGATTGTTCCATCTTGTATGGACTTCAGAAACTCAATAAAAGGGGCCACATCTGAAGGGAAAGGAAAAGTTAAGGGTTTTTTTGTTTGTTTGTTTGTTTTTAAATGAGTGACCTCCAAGACTTTTAAAGTTAAAATATATCAAATGTTTGTCAGTAAGTTACTCAAAACACAGAGTAACCAAAAGGCAGACAAGTCTTGCAGCCAGCCTGATGAGACTGTCCCTTCATATGATCCCACTATCAACTTAAAATTTCCCAATGCTGATTCATCCTATTTACCTTCTGAATTAACATCCTAGGAACAAAATGAAAAAAATCACTGCAAAATCAGACTAAAGCATGACTTATGATTAAGATAAAGTCAGGAGAGTAAGGTAGGAGAAAGGCTCCCATAATCCGAGTGGACGTGAACCTGTTTGGATGGGTTAAAAGAGGATACACAGCTTTAATCTAATACACAAGTCTGAAATTTTACATACATGTGGATACACACACACATACATAACAACAGACTCTGACTGAGGGGTCATGTGTACATAACTATTTACTGTGACCTTGGGAAATAAGCAGGTTACCACTAGAATCTAAACTGCTGAAGCAATTCATAGTCATTAATGGTTTCATCTAACAAAAAGGTTTACTGACTTCAAAATAAACCAGTCAGTGATTACATATTAGTGATACCAAAGAGATAAACCAAGTACTACAAATTCTTTTATATCTTCAGTAATTTATGATGGTAGTTTTTCATCTAGAGCTCCATTAGAGTTTTCCATTTAGAGTTCTCAACTCTAAACTAGAAAGAAGATTCTATTTCTTTTCTTCTCTCAAATATTCACCCATTTTCATAATAGTCCTAGTTACGATTTTGAGACTGTAAAATCAGATGTAAAAAATTCAGTTAAAAATACTTGAAATTGCTATGCCCACCTGTAAATCACTTATCTCTTAATATTTCAGAGAGAAGTCTACAGGAGACCAAAGCTTTAGTTGTCCTGCAGAAAACAGAGCTCAATTTTTTTAAAAAAATCAATTTTTATATTGCTATTTTTATTATACACCATGATCTAAAAAAAAAAACAAAAAAACTACATACAAAATGACAGATCTTATGAAGTGAATTGGACAGAAAAGTAAAAGAAGATAAACACAAAAATAGTTCCATTATTTTTCCATTAGTGGCTACATATACTAAGATGATTAAGTCAGTGGTAGTGATAGTTATTTAACTTACCTCCTCCCCACATGTCAAAATATTTAGTGTCTAATACTTCTCCTGTTTTTCCTGAAAGAAAATGAATCCTTATCATATTATGCACTGGAAATGTATTCTATATTCTATAACAGATCTTATTTGATGATGAATATGAATTTGCAAGCAGAGAAAAGTTATCATGCCAAAGAACTGAATTTGAACTATACACATCTAAAAAAATACTTCTAAAGGGTCATTTTAGGATTTCTAAAGGGTCTCACTAAACTCCAGTAAACAAAAGTCTACCACTGGGGCCTCCCTAGTGGTGCAGGGATTAAGTCTCAGCACTAGGAAGCTCTCCACTGCAGCACTAGGAAGCCACTGCAGCACAAGCTTGACCCCCAGCAAGGGAGGTGACCCAAAGGGTACAGCCTGTCTCACCCTCAGTAGTATATTTCAGTCAATCTGTCTGTTTTGCCCCCCAATCTGTCTATGGTAAATCCTCTCACCCCTCCCCCCTTGGACCTCTAGCCTATACCCCAGTTCTTCTACACATTGGGGAAAAAAAAAAAAGCCATTACAGGCCACTTCGATTCAAAGTCAGTCAAGTTTTCACCTCTGCTACATTTTCCCTTATTTAAGAATTATCCCAAATACCTGTAGCTCTTATAAAAAGGTATATTTGATGCTATTTTCTAGCATTAAAGCCATCTTTTCAATATTATTTTCCTCTTCAGGTTGTTTTAGTAACAAGATAAAAAAAGTAGAAACACAAAAATGTATCTCTTGTTGTGAAAGATGTTCCCACCCCATGAACGAGGTGAAGTGGCTGTGGTTTCTAACCACCCCACCCAGCTTTACAGGGTTATATGCCAGGAAGAGAACACCACATGCTGGGAGGTCTCACTCTGTGGGTTTGTGTCTTCAGGTCTGACTTTACAAGGTGATCTTTCAAGACAGTTAGGAGTTAATGGGCTTTACAACATAAATGAGCTTACCGGAAGATTGTACACAGTACTGAAAAATTAAAATAAATTATTTTCCATTCTCCCCTCCGTCCTACCCAATCATTCATCACCCTTGTCATTCTAGATATACTCATCTGTATCAATCTGTCTTCATATTAATGTGAGGATCCCAAACTTTTGAGTAAAATTTGTCATGTAATGTTAGATTGCCGTTCCCTGGCAGTCTGGCAGGAATCTCTCTGAACATTGCACATCAAGTTCGAGGCCTCCAAGTCAGTGCGCTGGAGCGACACGGAAGTCAGGTGTCCATCCCGGCCCTTGGGGAGGGGAGGGGGCGCGCAGGGCAGCCTTGGTGTAGAGAGCCGCCCTTTGCACCCGCCCAGTAACTGAGCGTGTCCCGCCTCATCAGGCACACTTACCATTCACCAAGGCCACATTGATCCCTCTTCCAACGTTATTCTTAACACCACTCATTAAACTGAAGGGAAGAAGTTAAGACAAATTTAGAATTACATGAGCATGACGTACATCGAAAAAATCAAGTCAGGCAAAAGAGAAAGTCGGGGTATTTTATATACAGGTACAGTTGCTAGTACTGCAGGAGCAACTAAAAGGAGATCACTCAGAGACGACGGCCTAATATTGAAGAATTTTAAAGCCACATCTTTAGCAAGCTCTCACAAACAAAAATGGACTTTAAAAGTATTAAGACTGAGATGGAAAAAGGGAAAAAATTATATAAAAATAAACTATTACTTAAAAAATATATTAAGACTGAAATACTAGATTTGCTGTCTTGCATCAGATTATGAAATATTATTTTAGAAAATCCTTAGGACATGCAGACAGTATACATACGTGCCACACCAGTCTCTATTCTGAGTGATTATCAATGTAAAATTCCTCCACACCAGAAGAAAATTATATTTGCACAATTATTCTATCTAGTTACACACAGTTACAGCATCTTTTCAAGGTAATCAACATGCTCTGGTAGTTCACAGGCTGTTACTTAACAATGCTATAGAAGGCACAGCGCAAGTGAAACATCATTCTAATTTGTTGAAGTAAAATTATCGATAATGTGCATTTAAAAAAATCAAGGAAATAGCTGTACTCCCCAAATGCACTGCTCTACCACTGACAACTACTCTGAGGTTAGCAGAAGGGGAAATGCATGGTCCCCACACACATCCGCCTATCAATACAGATGTTCTCATCCCTGCATACATACAATAGCCACATACATTTATTACAAATTCTACCAACCTACATGATGTGTAGCATACAATTTCACAAGCACACAACCTATAATACTTCACTATAATTCTATATAGCCAACTGCTTTTCACATGTCATGTTCATTGATTTTCACAGAATTCCTATCTGTAGCAAACCTCCTGTTACAAGTGATGAATGATTATAGATAGAACACACATGTTGGAAGATATTGCACTTAAAGAGTAAACAAAAGTAAAGAAAAACTGAAATAGTGAAAATCTATGCTGTTAAGGATGTGACATTTTTGTTAAATTATTTAATCCAAGTAATGGAATTTCTTTAATTTTTGTGCTATTCACAATAAATAAATACAGACATGCCATAATTTTAAATTTAATCTGAATAATTAACATTTCGCCCTCACTTTCTCAAGTCTAGACTTTGAGTTGGCAAACTTTTTCTATCTGGAAACAAACAGTAAATATCAAGAACCACCATCATAGGAAGCAGTAAAAGAAAATAGAGAAACAAAAAAAAAAATCAGAAAGAACAAAAGGAATGGCAGTCACTAAAGTCTTAACATATTAAGACTTATTAACATATTAACACAATAGTTTAAACTGAGTAAGCAGAGAGATTGGTATAATGGATTAAAATAAAGCAATCAGGGCTCTCCCTGGTGACACAACAGGTTAAAGCACATTATGAAGCGCTCCAAAGCCACTGCAGCACGAGTTCGATCCCTGACCAGGGAGCTGACCCACATGGCGCAGGAGACCTCTCCTGACCCACCCACTGCTCCCCTCAGCAGTGTACTTTGTCAATCTGCCTGTTTTGCCCCACTCTGTCTCTGGTGAATCCTCACAGCCACCACATCTCTGGCCTGTACCCCAATTCTGTAAGTATCAATAAATAAATCTTCTTTAAAAAATTTTTAAAAAGTTAAACAGGAGTAGATATTTCACACACTATATATAAATCAAAAAATGCTCAACATCACTAACCATACAGGAAAGAAAATTCACTAAGATGTCACTATAAATTTAATAGAACAGCTTAAAAAATGAGCATGCTGGCAAGTATACAGAGAAACTAGGTCTCTTATGCACTGCTTGTTGCGAATGTAAAATGGCACTCTGGAAAATGTTTGGCAATTTCCTATAACGTTAAATATACCTTTGCCACACAACTCAAAACTCCTAGGCATTTCATTAAATAAAGAAATGTGTCCCTGTAAATATGTGCATGTGATTTTTTTGGTGACTTTATTTGTAATACCCAAAAATTACAAACAACTAAAATTGTCTGGGTCAGGACAACAGGTCATGATAAACTGTGGTATATCCATACTATAGAATATTACTCAGCGTTATGAAAAAAGGAAACGAATATGCACCAGTATTTCAAAAACATGACGTTGAGTGAACAAAACCAACCTCAAAAGGTCACGTGCTATATGTTCCCATACACAACATCCTCAAAACACCAAAATGATGGATGTGACTACCTGGATGGTGGTAGGAAAGAGTTACTTGTAATGACGGAACAGTTCTATACCTTAATTGCCATGCTGGATACATGGATCCACACATGATCAAATGGTATGGAATCATTACATGAGACAGAACTCCAATCTGCAAAGTATACAACGTTGATTTTTTAAAAGCTTAGTAGCATTAAACTATTTATATATAGTTAATATAAATATGTAGAACTGGTCACACATCTACTTTCAAAATTTCACTTGTTAGGCTCTAAATTTTTTTTTTTTTAAGATTTATTTATTGATGCTTACAAAATTGGGTACAGGCCTGAAGTGCAGAAGGTGAGAGGATTCACCAGAGACAGATTGGGGAGCAGAACAGGTAGATGTACTGAAATACACTGCTGAGAGGAGCAGCGGGCGGGTCAGGAGAGGTCTGCCACACCGTGTGGGTCAGCTCCCCGGCCAGGGATCAAATTCATGCTGCAGTGGCTTAGGAGAACTTCATAGTATGCTGCTTTAACCCCTTGCACCCATCAGGGAGAGTCCTGTTAGGCTCTAAAATTTACAAGTGATTAAGCTCAGAACTTTCTCATATACGACTTGTTCTGAGAGGTGGGCAATCAGAGAACCAAACAATATTCACCAAGGAGAAGGTATATTCTCCTCATAAACCCATGAACTCCACCAATGACACTGAGGAGCAATCACAATATTCGATAAAGGTCTTGTCACAGAGCTAAACTTGTCACAGATACTACATTCAAGTCCATCACAGAACAGAACAACGAAGGCAGTAAAGCGCTATGACACAGGCTTCCCACAAGGGGGCAGCAGCTTATCAATCTTAAAAAGAAACTAAATCAGGGGAAACCTGTAACTAGCAAATGACAAACCATTTTAAGTGTAAGGAAAAATGATATTTTCTCTTATTTTTTTGTGTAGCTGACAGCTCCCCCCACTCCCACCTCCACACAAAAATCTAAAAAAAGACTGTAATTGATAGATACATTCTACGTCTTCAGTTTGGTTTCAAATCCTCTATCTACATAAAGTCTAGCTACTGCTTCTCAAGGTGATTAAAAGAGTTCAACAACTGTAACTCACTGTCCCAATTTAGCTAGCTGGTTATTTTTGTGTTTTATTTTGTTGCTTTACCACTACTATTCAGCTTAGGATGGCTTTTCCATTTGTAAGTGATCACACAGTATTGCAAACAGGTTATCCAGCCTTGGCTTTAACCTTGTGGCCCTTACAGACAGGAAGTACTATTTAGATCCTCAATGTTAAAACAAAAATCCCTCAAAATAGTCCTCCATCTACTCCTACCCCAGACATTAAGGTGAAACACTATTCTTACTATCAGCTCCATGTGAAGGGAAATCAAATGAATACATGCCTAGAATAAAGGCGGCATCTGACATAATATAAGTTCCATGGGATCTCCATACAAAAGAAAAAGCTACAGTTCCTATTGTATGTGACTCCAGATGCTTAAACCCAGGATTTCCTTCTTTTAACTACTTAGTATGAAATCCATCTGAACCATAATGTAATCTGACTGCCTCTACTTGTCCTTAAAAATCAAGACTACAGCATTAATCTTACTGTCATTCGTTATCTGTATTAGGCTTTCAGTTTATAATGATACTGTGGGCCTGATAATTACTGTGCAAGGATTAAAACCAATTCCTCTGCTCTAGTGACCTCAAAGTGAGTTGTACATACTAGACCACATGTTAAAAAAACTAAACTTTTGGCCCTCCCTGGTGGCGCAGCGGGTTAAAGCACTGCACTAAGAATCTTAAGCCAATTCCGCATGAGTTCAATCCCCGCCTGTCCCGGAGGTGACCACATGGCGTGGCAGACCTCTCCTGGCCCGCCCGCTGCTCCCCTCAGCAGTGTACTTCATCGATCTGCCTGTTCTGCTCCCCACTCTGTCTCTGGTGAATCTTTTCACCCTCCGCATCTCTGGCCTGTACCCCAGTTCTGTATGAATAAATCAATAAATCTTTAAAAAAAAAAACTAAACTTTTGTGTAGTTTATATATTTATGCATGTGTTTTAGTGAACACGCACTCAAAAGCATTGCCAAAAAGGACGCCGTGCCACAGAGCCGAGGCAGGAACTGCAATGACTTTCCAACTCTCTCTTCTACTTCCCCAATCATTTCAAACAGCAGATAATTTTTTTTCAGCAAGTGAAATCATGACATAGCAGAGCTTGAAAAGCTTCAGCCACTTCTCAATACACTAAAAAAATCTCAAGCCGGCCCTCCCTGGTGGTGCAGCGGGTTAAAGCACAGAACTGAGAATCTAAAGCCACTTCCACATGAATTCGATTCCCACCTGCCCCGGAGGTGACCACATGGCGCGGCAGACCTCTCCTGACCCGCCCGCTGCTCCCCTCAGCAGTGTACTTCTATAGTGTAGATCTGCCTGTTCTGCTCCCCACTCTGTCTCTGGTAAAGCCTCTCACCGCCCCTGAGCCTCTGGCCTGTACCCCAGTTCTGTTATGTACAAATAAATAAATCTTAAAAAAAAAAAAAATCTCAAACCTTTACTTAAATGACCTACACACCCCTACCTGGCGTGTCCCTTGCTCCTGTCTCATCTTGGCCCCACGCATACTCTGCTTTCTACCAAGAGATGTTCTTTGCCTGCTCCTTTCTCCCCTCTTATCCTTAGTTCTTGGGCCAAACAAACACCCCTGGCTCTACCTACCATGAGGCACTTCAACCACACCTCATTTCCCTCACCAGTATCCACCACACCTTGCTGTTCCACACGGCATACGGCACAAGTAGTGATCACTTACTTCCACCTACTAGACTCCGCTTCACAAGCGCAAGGGCTGTGACCAACAAATACTAGTTGAATAGGTGAACAAGAAAATCATACTTTAAGACTTATTTATTTATGCATATAAGAACTAGGGTACAAGCCAGAGGTGTTGGGGTGAGAGGATTCACCAAAGAGTGGAGAGCAGAACAGGCAGAAATACACTGTTGAGGGGAGCAGCAGGCAAGGCAGGAGAGGTCTGCCGTGCCATGTGGGTCACCCCACGGTCAGGCGTGGAACTTGTGCTGCAGTGGCTGTGGACAGTCAGCAGGTAGGCCCCGAGATAAAACATACGCTTAAAAATTTTGTTGGAAAAACTTTCCATATAGAGACAAAATGCACTGGAAAAAAAACCCCTTAACTATGAATTGGTCCCAGCAGTTTTTCCACTGGTGATCCTAAGCCTAATTATTCGGTCAGTATTTGGGGACTAGGTTTCATAACCTGAGACCTCGCTATAAAATCCCATCAATTATTTAATCTCTCAAGGGAACAGCAGAAATGATTACTGAAATGAGAATGGATATGTGACCTGCCTCAATTTTACAGTTAAAGAAACTGAAATACAAATTCTAAATTCTACATGGCACACATACCTTCAAGCAAAAACCAAATTCTCTGGCTCTGAGCCCAGCATTGACTTTACCAGACCCCACTGCCTACACACGCTCTTTACTTCTGCTTGACCTACATAATCTGTAAAGGGGAGAAACTGCTAACAGAGTCTGAGCTTTTCTTTATATTAAAAACTAGCATACGAGCCCTCCCTTGTGGCGCAATGGGTTAAAGTGCAGCACTATGAAGCTATTATAGCCACTGCAGCAGGAGTTTGATCCCAGCCCAGGAGCTGACCCACATGGTGCAGACCTCTTTTGACCCACCCGCTCGCTGCTCCCCTCAGCAGTGCACTTCATCAGTTGGCTTGTTCTACTCCCTACTCTGTCTCTGGTGAATCCTCTCACACACACCCCTCCCCCACACCTATGGCCTGTAACCCCTGTTCTGTGTGCATAAGCAAATCTTAAAAAAAAAAAAAAAAACTAGCATGCCTCAAGGAAACAGAAGACAACCAAGGACAACCTACTATGGACTATGGACTAGTCATTCTAAGAGCTTCTTTGCCATAGCTTAGACTCAAATGTGGAGCCAAAAAAGATGTAAAAGGGGAAAGGGAAGGCTTTAAGTCAACAAGAAAGGTACTATTAATGTGAAATCTGCTATAACAAGAAATCAGAAGACACTGGATCAACAATGGATTATCATTAGTGAAAGGCAAAAGAAAGGTAATGCAAAAGACCTTCAGGAAAACGGCACACAAGCCTTTGATTTTACAAGAAAGGGCTCTTTCTCAGAGACGTCCCAACATACCCAGAGCTCACGGACAAATGGGCTGGAAGGGTAATGTAAGAGCTTCCACAGTAAAAAGACACAAACTTTGGGAGACAGGACCTAGTCCACTCCTTTCTGTAAAACTTCCTTGGTCTATTTCTCATAAATTTTAAATAAGCTCATACACTGTAATTTTCTAGTAAAGAGAAAAATTAAAAACAACCAACACAGGTTAATAAGTGGATATATACAGCAACTGTGAGTGCCACACACAAATCTCCTCCCAAGTTAGAAGAGCAGGATGCTAGATCTGAGGCAGGAGGTGCACATCTGGAGTTAAGACCCAATGCCAGGGGCCAGTACTGACGTGGTGAGCACCGCTGGCACTGATCAGCAGAACGCCTTGTTATTAAGAGGAGTTGGGGTGGGGGTCGGGAGTTATCAGAGGACGCGCTTTCACTAAAGCCCCAACGCTGGGCATTCAGCTGGACCCACCCTCTTCTCTGTCAATAAAAAGACCAAGATCTCGCTTTGAAGATGCATCCTGCATCCTGCTCTGCTCTGTTTCTTTCCATTATCACTGCAGTGTTGCTGACACTACAAGCAAATAACTAAAAGCAGACTTTGCAACGTAACATCAAAGGTAGATAGTTCAAGCTACAAGTGGCAGTTGACACTGAGATACAAAACTGAACCATTTAGAAACGACTTTGCAAAGCATGTGGAAAGATCATCCTACTCAGGGGCAAATTCTGTGCCACAACAGACCTGGGATAATACTAGTGCATGCTTCCAACTTCCACAGGCAACTGTCTAATGTAGCTCTACTGGTCTGTAAGATGCAGCGCTTACTCTCGAGGGCAGCGCTGTCGATCAGGACTCTGCGCAGAGGGAAGTGCAGCTTATCCACGCTGCTCAGCTCCCCAGCACAAGCCACCTGGGATACTGAGCTCTTGAAATGTGGCCAGTGTGACTGAGGAACTAAACTTTTTAAAAATTAGTGTAAATGAGCTAAAATTTCCCCTCTTATTTAATAATCAAAATTAAATAACATGCTTCTATGGTTACCGTATGGGTCAGTGCAGCTAGAGAGAATCCACTCAGGAAAACCCTCGTCTCCACACAAAGCTGGATAAATTCTATGTTCCTATGTCCCTCTTCAACAGCAATTTAAGGACTTTAAAGCTCCTTAACTGAGTGAGGGAAAAATTGTATAGTGAAAACGGGAATCACTTTTTGTTTAGTAGAAGCTTGCCAATACATTTTCAAGGATGCATTAATAAAACAGAGTCAACTTACTACAGTATTAAATCACAGTTATAATTCCAAATCGACAAATACTTACATGTTGTCTTCCAAGCAGATTTTGGGTCCCACCACATTGGCTGCTCCACTTGCCATTTTAAAAGCAAAATGCTTCTCAGGGCAAGCTTTTGAAATTCCACATTTATATCTGGGAGGCTTAGTAGCTTCAGGGGAGAACAAAATATTGTTCAGAAAACGATGTTAATAGACTACCGTTAGTTTGTTTCATGCCTCAAACCACAAAGGCCATTATGTAAAATACCAACATATTCAGCTTCAAATATATGCTACGACTTGTTTTCCCCAAAAGATTTCAAAGAACCTTAAAACCAGCAAAGAAAATCAAAACCCAAAATCGCTTTACAAACAAGCTAGTAACGGACATAAATACATCAAGGAATATGATTTTGATGACAGTAAGCATATCTAATTTTTTAAGTTTGTTTTTAAAATTCAGGATGGAGGTTGTTCTGTATTGTTGTTTTCAATTTCTAGCACTTATCTGCATAGCAGCAGATACCCACAGGGTCACTAAAGTCTAATGCATCCCATTGGAACTGTCTAAGCAGACATGCTCCTCCTTGTACACACTTTTGGCATTTATAATACTGAAGCTAAAGAACACTAGGGAAACAAAACGTCCATTATGAATAAGTAACAAGAACACTGGGCCGTCTAATCAAATTGCATCCTTATAACTTTAAAAAGCAATCTCTCAATCAGTTTTGCTCACTTGGAACTTCCCCCATTGTTTCAGTACACGTTCTCAGAGTCCTAAAATAGAACAAAATAAACCATCTGCAAGATATTGAGATAGAATACTCACGTCGTGCAGCTGTGTCCAATGCTGACCTTGCTGAGGAAAAAAAAAAGTTATCTTTGTTAGAAAGAATAAGGCTATTGGCAAGTATCATTTTTTAACTTACTTGGAGCTATAAAAAGCAGTACGTGATTAACTGCTCAGAATACAGTGAAGTACATGGATAGCGCCTTAGAGCAAAGCGACACAGTATCCATAGGCCACACACTTGACTACAAACAACTGTGCCAAGCACTTACGGAGGGTTACTGACAGAAGACTTTACTTTTACATTTTTAGTTATATAAATTCAAATCCCAGTGAGACAGTTACTCTACAAGCTTTCCTATACTTGGGGCACATCAGGGTATTCCAAGGCTGTCGCTCTGTCCGTGCGGTGTACACAGGTGCAGGCAGCCTGGCGCGTCAGCTATCAAGTTAGTGAGGCTACGGCCCTGGTGGGTGTGGGAGCCCAAGGGAGGTGCTGGGAGCTCTGACTTCTCGAAAACAGAGATGCACTGGGTGGAACAATAAAAAAGTTGAAGTCATCACCTAGAGTTTTACAAGCCCTGAGCTGGAGGGAGCTAGTGTCTGCTGACCAAAGCTTAGCTTGACTGCAGCAGAGCTCAACCTGGCCATCTTACATTCAGAGTTTTTAAAAAGCATTAACATCTGGTCCCAGTTCAGGAGATTACAATTCCAATCACCAATAGCATTGTGAACAACCATTTCCTGATTTGGCTAATAAGCATGCAGTGTCTGCAAATGTTTGCCAGCTGTTTGACTATAAATAGTCACTTACTTTTAGTTCTGTACTATTGTAGATAATTGCAAATTTCCTATAAGTCCAGTACTCAAACTGAAGAACAGAAAGTTAAAGCTGAAAAGGGCCATGGAAATGTTTTAGAGAGAGGAAAGTGGCCAAGTTTGTGAAGGCTCGCTGAAACGACAGAACACACAGGAGATAATGTGCCGTGAACTCACAAAGGCAATGCTGTACCAAGGCACAAGTTACATGCATGGAATGAAGTCAAAAGCTAACTTTACACCACAACTGTATGTATGTACTAAAAATATTCAAGGGTAAGGGCAAAGATTTCATGACCAAAGTGAATTTCTCTAGCCCATGTAAAAATTCTCATTCTCGATTACCTACACTTATTTTCCATTCAATCAGTAGCTACTGTTTACAAGGTCAAGCACAAAGATATTACTATTGTCAAGATTCATTCCCTTGGAAGGGGAATGGATACATGAAAAACAGTAAAAGAAATTCTATTACTATAAAGCAGAACAAAATCAGCACCAAATTAAGATAGAAGTCCTATGCCTTAGAACTAAAAGTCTTCCAACAGGGAGCTTTAATTTCTCTACAGGAGCACTTGACATACTTTTCAAAAATGAGAAGGATTAGCAGATGGCCAGGTGAGAAATGCAGGCTGAGGGGTCAGCAAGCCCAAAGGTTGAATTCAGGACAGGCACGTCACCAGCCACTGGCGGGCACAGTGGCACATGGGTGTGAGACCCACAGGGTGGTGCGGCGAAGGGCGTGGAAAGGCACAATGGAGGCTTTTCCATGCCAGCCCTAGTGAGGAGATTAGCTTTCGCTCTCCTGTAATCCAACGTGCTGATGTTCTTGAGTTTGAAGAGCATCACAGGCAATGGCGAGACTACAGCAAAGATGTGAAACAAGGGCAGCATCCCGGCCACATTTACAGAAACAGTCCAGGCAAGGGGAAGATCAAACTTGGGCGAGCAGAGCGGCCTCAAGTGGCCTCTGTGCTCCTCTCTCAGAAGTGTGCATTTCTCAAAGCAATTTTCTATCTATGCCAAAGATCCTAGTGCCACCCTCCCCTCAAGGAGCCCGTTTTTTTGGTCTTTTCAATCTTTTCCATTTGATTTGTCATTCAATGAATCTCTGCCTAAGGCATACACACAAATGAAGTATCATGACTTAAAAAGGATGGTGCCACTTTGCATATACCACAGCAGAACAGACACTGAGGCCAGGGTAGAAATCCAGCCACGCAGCAGGGTAGAAAGGAAGATTTTGATAAAACAACTCCTGCCCCACCCCCAGCCCCAGGAAACTTAAGTCTTGCTCAACAGAATTTTACATTGCTAGTATTGAGGGACTGATCCATATAGATTTTACTACAAATTAAAGATGATAAACAAAACCAAAGTCACAGCACCCCAACTGAAAAAACAAGTAAGACAACATACAGGAGTCCTGGAACCCAGGTGAAAAAGCTAAAAGAGAAGAATAAAACAAAGAAACACTAAACACTAAAGAAATATCTAAAGAAAATTACTAAAGAAAATTAAGAGGAGTGGGTACCCCAGAAGAGAGAAGGGAGCAAAAGCCCAATTTAAAGAAGTTATAGCTGAAAACCTCCAAAATCCAAGGAAACAGCTGACTACAGGTATCTGAAAGCTGTCAAAAAGAAACCACAGATTCTTAAATCCACACCTCAGATTCTAAAACTAGATCACTACTTTAACTCTAGATTAAAAAAAAAATTTGAATTGTTTAAAAACTTTGAAAAAAACCCAGCTCCTTGCTCTGGACTCTACTGTAAACCAAGTCTTTCCTAACTGGTTTGATGGAGGGCTCCTTACTCAGGAGATGGTCACTGGGGTCTGCTTACATTTTTTGATCTTTGACCCCACATTAAAATTTCCAAACAACTGCAATTCAAAGGTATAAACGACTGGGAAGATAACTCAGTGATATCACCTCTCAAGTTAGCTAGGGAAAGATGCCTCCTCTCCATGGATCCCCCCAAACCTCCAACAGTGCTCGGCAGGTAGGAGTGAGTTCCCAAAGACCTCCACTCGCTGGGCTGCAGGTGACAGAGGAGGGAACTGCAAAGTTCCTTCTCCTTGTCCTTTGTCCTTGCTCTGCTCCTATTTATCTTCTTATAGACACAACCAGAAAACCAGGCAAACCAGATGAAGGCAGAGGTAGAAGACACTGATTAAGCCAAAGCCTCATTACTAAAGTAAATAAAATGCATGCCTGCTTCTCTAAACTCCTGCAGAGATCCCTGTCTCTCCTCTTTTCTACCTTAGTCTGCACCCCCACCCTCACCCTCACCCCCCCACCCCTGCTGTTTTGGGGAGATGACCTTTGTTGACCGCAGTCCATCCTGTCATCAGGTGTGTTGGCACCAGAATAAACCTGATTTCCTTCCAAGTCTTGTCACTGGAGTTTTGACTTAAGAGTAATAAGTAGCCAGACCCCACAAAACCCGTAACAGTTTCACAGTGTCAGTTTTAGGAGTCCTTTTTCAATATGTTATAAAAATGCTTTGTAGTTTATTAAAGCTCTTCAAATGTTAACTTATTTTATTAACTCACAGATTTTGTAAAAAGCTAACTTTAGGTAGTTTACAATATGTGTTCATATTTTGGCAACAATAAATGGATAAAAATAAAATATTGTAGGGTCCTCCCTAGGGGCGTAAAGAGTTAAATCTCAGTGCTCCCAAGCTATCACCAGCCACTGCAGCAGGAGTTGGATCCCCCACCAGGGAGCTGACCCACATGGCACAGCAGACCTCCCCTGACCTGCCAGCTGCTTCCCCTCAGCAGTGTATTTCAATAGATCTGCCTGTTCTGCTCCCCACTCTGTCTCTGGTGAATTTTCTCACCTCCCAGCACATCTTACCTACACCCCAGCTCTTGTATACATAAATAAATCAATCTGTATTTAAAAAAAAAAGAAAAAATATTGCAGAGGAAAACAAGGGCAGGAAAGCAAGAGACTTTGCGGGGCTGGGATCTAACATCATCACATGACTCCTACCCACTTGCTGAGAGCTAGATTTGGCTCCAAGTTTTCCAGCAGGCAACTCAAATAGAGAAACAAGTTAAACTTAGGTATGATATCTCTTAGAATGTGCATTCAGAACACATGATTAATGTTCCTAAGAGTGCATAAAATAGATCTCATTAAATATGTTCAAATTTTGAAGAGAAGATGCATGCATTAGACTGAATTCTAAGACCTTCTATTATGTACTGTAGAATAATCTAGTGAATCACTCTCACCAGTATAATTACATTTTCTTTCCTAGACAGACTAACAGCAGAGTGATTCAATGTTGATAACCAGTAAAAATTTAAAGACAACCACTTAAAATAAGATTTAAGAAAGGAACAAAGTTAAAACTTACCAAATAGATTTCCTAAACTTGCATCCATTTTTATTTCAAATACTTGAGATATAACATAAAATGTCAGTAAAAATACTGCCACAGCTACCACCAACTTTGCAGCTCCTGAAGAACAGAAGTAATTCAGCATGATCTGATGAACTCAACAGAATCAATTATTATGCATTTCTAGATAAAATGTATGTTTACATTCTTCATCCCAATAAATTTGTTTTATTAGGATGTTAAGTTTACTTGAACTATAACAAAAACTATGTCACAGTCCATCAAGATAAGGGATTTCCATGATAAAGAACTATCATACTGGCTAACAGTCTAGACATAGGACAGCTTCTACATGCAAAAAAAAAAAAAATAATAAGCCCTGCTCTCAACTGCTGACTGACTCCACAAAAGTACAGTGGCTGGTACCGCACCACACCAAGTATGCTGCTGTCTAGGCATCCTCCTTTTCAAACAAAGGGTAATACTGTGCCGGGATAATACAAAAACACAGGCCGATGTGGAGACACAAGGCAGCAGACAGGAAGTGCACTAAGCAAGGCATTCCCAAGCTCAATGTGACAGGTTTGCTGTCCTATTATGAACCAACAGCACTCTGGAGTGACATAAGTCCCTCTATCACGGTGATCACTTCAGTATTTCTACTTGTACTGTAGACCCAGTTTACCAGGCCTCCTGAGCCTTGTTTGGTGCCTCCCAGATAGCTTCATCATACGGTCACATGTCCACCCAGTGAAGACAAATTCTTAAGCCTGTCTTCATTTCTGAGTTCCACACAAATTCTCATTATGAATAAATTGTTTAGTATGAATCATCATTAGCCCTTTTTCTCCAAAGCTAAGAAAGTCTAGAGAAGAAACAGTGCAAAAATGGAAACTGACAGGAAAGGAACATCACTTTCTTCTTACAATTTCAGTGACCTAAGGAATCTTGGGTTATTCAGGAACAACACTACTGTCCCTACAACCTCTTCCCTCCTCTTAACACAAGTTTAATTTGCTGATGTAAAAGCAGCGGATGGCATCAGCAGTTATCTCAATGTCCTTAAGATCTCTGTCCAAGATCACAGATGAGTCAACAGCAGCACAAGGACAGAATCCAGGGATCTTGATGCAGCCCAGGGCTTGGCGAGGACAGCACGGTAACACCAAGCCACACAGTCCCTGGAAAACTACTACCCACAACCAACTACTGGCTAACAGTAAAAAAAAAAAAAAAACACTATATTCATTCTATTTCATCAGCTCACAGAAACTGGGTCCTCATACTGGGGGGTGATGAGAGTGGGGAGGAGGGAAAGGACAAATGATTAGCAATTGTTTCCCAGAGCTTCTTGTTTCTATTTAGAAACACATTAAATGTAGAAATGAAGTGGCAATGAGGAAGTATTATCATTAATCAATCCCAATCCTCCCACCTGCTCTTCACTTTAAAGACTGCATTTCCTGTTTTCAAGAGCAACTACAAGTTGTCTACATTTTCAGTGCACAAGAGAGCAAACTTCCATTAGGCTCCGAGCTCTTCCCCCCAGAGCAGAGCGCCTCTCATGTATAGCAATGCTCTCAACAAGTGACTGTTACATGGATGAATGGCCACAGTTGGCATATTCCTTCTTGCTCACTAAGACCAAGATTATGGACCACTAAAATCTGTACGTCCCATTTTCTAGCAATGATGACATGTGCCAATAGTGAGAATGTTTCCCTGTCTCTTAAAGCAGAATATGAAACTTTCATTGTTCAAGAATAAAATCTTATCCCACTCCTAGAAATCAGCCCAAAGGACACCAAAACATTAATTCAAAAGTAAACCTACACACCCATGTTTACTGCAGCACAATTTACAATGGCTAAGCTACGGAAGCAACCTAAATGTCCAAAAACAGACGACTGGATCAAGATGTGGTATATACACATGATGGAATACTACTCAGTGATCAAAATGATAAACTCAGCCCATCTGCAGCAATATGAATGGGGCTGGGAATACGTCACTGCAAGAATAAGGGTTTTTCAAAGCTATCAGTGTACACATACAAAGACAAAACACATATTTTAATTAGAAGCAATTAGTTAAAAAGCAGTAAAATAACAGTTTTCTTTTTTTCATTCATTAAAGGTAGTTCCCTCAAGACCTATAGTAGGAATACTGCCAAAGATAAAATAAGCCCTGAATGAACAACTACCTATCAATAAACCTTAGAATTAATTGGCAGAATCAGAGAAATGGATTAAGATGACAAGGATAATTTCAATAGGATGAATGTTGAATTATGTGAGAAAGGAAAAATTTTGCTTTGATTATTTCATATCACAAAAACAATATACTTTTACACCATCTAGAAACATGTGATCATATTCAATTCTGTTATCTTCGGAGATGATTAAAAAATAAAGGACATTATAACATTCTTTTAAGCCAGAAATAAGTTCTTATCTTTGGGGAATATTTTCCTTGAATACTTGTACAGCTACTGAAAAAAGGGAAGCTTTATAATTTCATGACCAAAGGATCTAGATTTTCAAATACTGATGAAACATTGTAAATAACCCTTAGTAAAATCTGTGTTTTATAATCAAGTTTAGTCACCTGCATCTGATTCTATGTAATTATGACTGAAGCATGAAGATGTTTCTTCACCCACCTTGACTCCAGGTACTCCTTCAGGTAAGAAAAGATTTTGTGTGTAGGTGAGAACATATAGTGAATAGGATAATTGCCTGATTTTCGAGAAATACAAGCTTTCCCCTGTCTTGGGCACACTTAGTAGAAATTTCTATGTAATTCTGTGCTTGAGGAGGCTGGGGGTAGAAGGTACACTTAGATTTGAAGGACTCATCAGCACCTCCAGTGAGTTATGGATCTGCCTTTTCAAGACTTGGAGACAACTACCCTAATACTATGAATATTCAATTCCTTCAAATTGCTGCCTCAGGAAATGTTCTTGCATGTAACCTCACTGATGAAGACTGAACTTACACTAGCAAGTACAGTCACTTAAGCAAAAACCAAATTCTACTGAATCCTTCACACACATTAGTTTCAATTTAAATACACAGAAAGACTTAAGCTTTTAAACTTTGCAACTCACTGTTCAAACTAGAACTTTAGCAAAAATAAAAATCAGCCTCCCTAGTTTGTCAAAATCACTCTTTATGATAATATTTTCTATATGTAATACATATACATATAATCAGGCAATCAAGTTTAATGTATAAGAACATAAACCTGAAAACCATAACAACTTATCTGGCATAATTTCAACAAAAGTGTATCCAAACAAATGTGTTTAATGTTTAATTCGTTTTCAAACTGTGACCTGCCAATTACATGAAAGAGTAAAATGACTACAGATAAGATTAACTCTGTTCTACTTTAGCTTTGTAGTCAATACTGAAAAAGATGATTTTTTTCTTTCCTTTAGTCATTTCTCAGCAAACAGGTTCCACATAAAGAAAACCGTTAGCTGAATTAAGGCTCTTACCTGCTACTCTCATGTTTGATTTTTCCGACTATGGCACTTTTCATGAAGTAAGTTCCTAAAATCAAAAGAAAAAAACAATCTTAGGTCCAGAACAAGCAGTTGTCCCTAGGCTGAGTTTGATTTGGGATGTATATTTTAAAGTAATTAATGTCATGACATTTCAAAGTTGCCTACCAGAATTAATGAAAAAAGTGCTTATCACTGGGTCTCCCTCCTTTCACTCCCCAGAAAGCTCCAGAGAAAGGTCTGTGTTTTGTACCACGGTGCCCCCACTACTGAACTATAGGGAAATGTGACAGAAGACAAATGCCTTGTTAAAATGCCTTGTTAACCTCAGTGATTATGCAAATCGGTAAGGAACTCTAGATACTTAGCACCCAAACTTCGGTTTACTAAGGTGCAAAGAGGGTTAGCTGCTTAACCAGATGGAACAAATGATGTGTGGAAAGGAGCAAGGGCCATGAGTGGAACCTGCTCCAAAGTTCCCAACAGTGCACGATGCCACTGCATCTCAGGACCTTGAAATTCAGGTGGTGCGACATAAGCACTTATAGCAAAAGCTTATTTTACTATCAGGGTCCTCTTCAAGTTTGAGATTTAAGCTTGAAACAGAAAATATGCAGCAATTATCATTATTGCCAGTGATTAATACATCAAATTAGTTATTCTGTTCTATGTCAAAGAAATTATCCTCTGATACTATTCTAATTACCAAAAAAAAAAAAATGATGCTGGGGAAAAAATCGGTTTGTATGTATGTTTCACTCCTAAGAAATAACTCAAGATAAGTAAAATTTTAAAAAGAAAGTAAAATGAGTGAGTCTGATAGGAACATGGCATCCAGGCTCAGCTGGAAGCCTCCACTCTACACAAGTATATACAGGAGTGGAGCTCAGGCGATAACTGTAATTAATGACTACATTAAGTAAAAAGTTATGTGCCTTCATTATACGCTGTATTTTGATGACATCTCAATGATCATGGCAAGTCTAATAATTTATAGACTATTTAAAATAAAAATACTGGACACTCCACAGCCCATTGGAGAAAGTGAAAAATCTGGTTTCCTTATTCTCCAGTAAAGAATAAAGGGGGCGGGGGGGCCCTCCCTGGTGGCACAGCGGGTTAAAGCACAGCACTGAGAATCTAAAGCCGCTTCCGCATGAGTTCGATTCCCGCCTGCCCCGGAGGTGACCACATGGCGCAGCAGACCTCTCCTGACCCACCCGCTGCTCCCCTCCTGGCGCAGCAGACCTCCCCTGACCCGCCCGCTGCTCCCCTCAGCAGTGTACTTCGTCCATCTGCCTGCTCTGCTCCCCACTCTGTCTCTGGTGAAGCCTCTCGCCACCCCTCAGCTTCTGGCCTGTACCCCAGTTCTGTATGCACAAATAAACCTTTAAAAACAAGAATAAAGGGGGCGGGTGTCGTTTTAAGGTCACACTAACCCCCTTCCCTCTGCCCAATCTACCATGAAGAAAATAACTAACCTTTAAAAGAGTATGACCTGAGCATTATTGATTTCTTCTCCTTTGTTAATTACCTGAACACTTTCCAGATAACAGGAAAAGTCAATCTGCCTCTTACAAGGCTAGGAAAGGAAATAGAGCTCCTCAAGGATCATACACTTTAGCCCAGAAAAGCAGGGAAAAAACTCCTTTGCTTTTCAAGTGAAAACATCCAACTGGTTGTAAATCCTCTTTTGACTTCCAGCAAAATCGAACACTACATTCACTACATACCCATATCTTTTCTTCCTCCCTCCCTCTTATCTTACCATGGCCCAGGCAAGTATTTTTGCAACTGGGATAAGCCATAGGCAGATCACATTACCTGAGAGGCAGAAACACCTATCCAATCGAAGTTCCTGCTTCCTAGACCTGCCACCTGTTCATACCTCCCACCAAGTATGCTTCCAGGCTTATTACGAGGAAGACCACAATACAGCAATGACGTTGCATAGGGAAATACAAATATTTCCCATTAAAATTTCTCCAGACAGAAACATTTAGTAGAAATGTCTAAACTAAAATTGTATCAAATCTGAGTCATAACATTTTTAACTAATTTGCTTAAGAAGCAAAGTAACAAGGCACAAGTGTAAATCAGCATAAGGAAAGAGTACTGAGCACATGACAGCAAATTCTGGAGCATCTGTCTACAATGTGTTGATTCCAAGTTAGTCCTGCGCATCCTCTCAGGAAGGAAGTTAAAAGGAAAGACAGACATTACATGTAACAATTCGGGGATGAAAGTAAAAATGTAAAGGCATCTGGTATAAGCTTCAGGCCCAGCCTCCAAGAATCAAGCAGGAACAGGAACAAATCCAGTGCAAGAGAACACAGGGGGATATCCAGAGTCAAGAAGTGAAGAAAACTGTAATTTTTCTGGCACATTCATTAAGAGATAGTTCTACAGAAATTAGTCACCCACCAAAACTAGAATATTGGTGGTACAGGGAAAGTTTTTTTGTTTTTTTTTTTAATAAAGACATTTATGCATACAGAACTGGGATAGAGGCCAGAGGTGTGGGAGATGGGGGGTGCTGAGAGGATTCACCAGAGACAGAGTGGGGAGCAGAACAGGCAGATGTCAAAGTACATTGCTTTGACAGCAGGTGGGTCAGGAGAGGTCTGCTGTGCCATGTGGTCACCTCCCCCACCAGGGATCGAAATCATGCTGAAGTGGCTTTAGCTTCTTAGTGCTGTGCTTTAACCCACTGTGCCACCAGGGAGGGCCCAGGGAAAGTATTTTTAAGTTAGAGGAAAACAAAACTCTGACACCTGTGAATTTACATTTCCAGAACAGTGCACCTTAGGCCCAAGCCTCAAGTTTCAGTGTTTCTGAAGAGCACTCCCATCTGGCAGCCAGGTCCTCGAGGGCAGCTGAGCTCTCCACCGAGTGAGCACTGAGCAAGGATGTGATCCAGGCAGGAGAGTAAGCCTAAATCAGGATATCAGGCTGACATACTAGATTTCTTTGAATGTCTTGTAATTTAAACATTTTCCGTAACCCAACTACTATGGGTAATTTTACATAGTTTGAAATTTTTTTTAAAAGGAATCAGGCCTGACTAGGTAGACATTCATAAATAGACATCATCCTAAAATCAACCAACTTCAGAAGCATCACACAAAAAACTAGTGATACTTTTGTTATTTCCTGGAGAAAAGGACAGGAGTAACATCCGGTAAATTACAAGAACACTATTCTATGTCAACACAAAAAGACACAAAAACAATTATTTAACAGGCAGGTAAAGCCATGCCAGTCAACATAAACTAAGTAACAATTATACAGCAGCTCAACCTGTATTCTGGTTTTCTGTCATTTTCCCAGCAACCCTCTGGCGGTGATGGGTATTACTACGGCATTAGAGATGAGGTCAAGGGATTAATTTCCCTAAATTATATGAAGAAAAAGAAAGAAGCTGATACTACAAGCAAGTCCACTTCTTTTTCACCCCAGCAACTCACTGACACACTCTAATATTAGAGGCTGTTGACAAAACTCTATGTCATTCAATCTGGCTTTTGCAAATTGCTGTGGGAATTGCCAATCTCTGTTGCCAACTAGCCACTCCAAGATTTGACAGTCTGTCAAATGACTAAGCGTGTGTATTAGAACCCCCTCCAAGACAGGAAGGAAATAAGAAAATGAAGTGTGCAAACACACCCACTGATGTTTTTAATAGGAACAAATACCAATCATTTAATTAAATCAGAAAAAAATACTACAAATTATGCTCCACTAATATAGAGAAATTATTACTCAATCCAATCCACCTTGAGCTCTGCAGTGAAAGCTGGAAAGCAGCCATGAGCATAAGACAAACAAGCCCACTTGTGCTATAATAAAACTTTATGGACATTGAAGTTTGAATTTCATAAAATTTTCATGTTATAAAATACTGATCTTTTGAGTTTTTTTTTTTCCAACCACTTAAAAATGTAAAAACTAATCTTTGCCTAGGTTGTAATTTGCCAACCTAAAATAGAGGAATAAAAAAATTTTTTTTCCAATAAAATTAAATCTTAAAATATGTAAAAATAAAAACTCTCCTGCCCTAACATTCTAACAATTTTCTGGGCTGTCTGCCATAGGCATCTAGTGGTCCTCTTAGAAGTATTACTACAGAAGGGTCAAGTCACCCTGAATTCTGTGTTCCTGCCACCAAGTGTTCATATGTTTCATAATCCACAGCTCTCCAAGGAATAATCATCTTCTCCATGAGAAACAATGTGATGAAACCCCCTTCAAGAAGATTATCCTTTCCTTCCTGTAGATGAAACTGTCCCACACACAAAAAGAAGGGAATACATCAAGGCTCTGGGAGGTTTTCCCAAGCAATCCCAGTAAATAAAAAGAAATGGATAAAGTAATTTTACTACATCCTATTTCAGTTAACTGTAAAATGATACTGGTACGGGAATGATGCCACGGTTTAGATAGGTATTTAAAAGACATTATTTTTCTGATGATTAAAAAGGATGAGGGGAGTAACAATATATCAGATGTCTGATGAGCACTATAAGTCAAATAGACTGACTTATAAAACCTTTAAAAAGCAAGTTATAGGCCCTCCCTGTTGGTGCAGTGGGTTAAAGCACAGCACTGAGAATCTAAAGCCACTACTGCATGAGTTTGATTCCAGCCTGCCCTGGAGGTGACCACATGGTGTGGCACACCTCTCCTGACCCACCCACTACTCCCCTCAGCAGTGTACTTCCTCTATCTGCCTGTTCTGTTCCCCACTCTGTCTCAGTGAAGCCTCTCACCACCCCTGAGCCTCTGGCCTGTACCCTAGTTCTGTATGCACAAATAAATAAATCTTTAAAAAAAAAAAAAAAAAAGCAAGCTATCACCACAATAGACATGCAAAGTGCCGTCAAGTGCCTGGTCTCCAAACACCATCCAACAAGCACAGGAGCCTGGCCAGGGGGCTACTGAAACAGCAAGCTGCAGCCCTGCAAAGACACTAGCTTGGGAGAATCTGAACATTGCAAAGTCAGTATGATGGTGGTGAAGAGCTACCATGATGCACCTTCGGGGAGAGCTGACATTATCAAGCTATTAAGAAAGATGTAAAACAACAGGACTTCATTAATTAAAGAAAAAATATACAAAATGAAGTCAAACTTGTAATAGAACAAAAAAAATTGATAATTTGATCTGATAACAGAGTTTAAGTATTGTGAATTTAATTAAATTGTTAACATTAAATGCTTAATAGAAAAATCTAATTGCTAACTTGATAAGTTGACTAGGACACTCTGGTACTCAATCCTAGAAAATAAAACCTCCTAAAGGAGTTTACCACTTTAATACTTGTCATATACTCTTTGTAGGTACGACCTAGTAGATAATTAAAGGGGGAAAAATTTTAAATGGCTACCTAATAATGAGAAAAGTCCCAGTTTTTTCAGTCACCAACATACCTTCACATTTAACAAGGGGAAAAAAAAATTTTTCCCCCTTTGGGAAAGAGGAGAGTCCTATGAATTCTTATGAACTCTATAACACCAAGACTAACTACTTTCTCAAAAGTTCATAAAGGAAAATACACATGCATTCACTCCTTCTACAACATGGGCTTCAAAAATTGAGCTTAAAGTAACAGCAAAACTTTTAAATTAAAAGCACAGAAAAACCAAAAAACTCAGTCTTTTAGAAAATAACTTTAATACTCTACTGCAAACCTTGCAAGAGAGAGATAAGGATGATCTATGCTTGCATTCTAGACTTACCCCAACTATTCTAGACTTACTCCAACTAGTCTGTTCCTCCTGACACTTATTTTCCTAACTAGCCTGATGTTGAAATTACATTAAAAAGAGGATCTTCTTTACATGTGCCTAAGAAACCTATAGCAAGCCTCTCATTCAGTAGTCAACAAGCCATTTCTTTTTGAGTTAGCAAATGGAACTCAGGTTTACTCTGACACAAACTTGACCTCAACCTGGTAACCCAAAAAGTCTCAATATCAGAGAGCTGGTGATAAGTGTACATGCACATAACCAGTTATTTGACACCAGGCATGGATTTTCTAACAGTAAAAGGGTGATAAAAAAAAGCCAAGTGATAAAGTCGGTCTCATGTTAACATGACATGAAATAAATATTTCCATGAATGATAATTATAAAATGGAAATTACTAAAATATTAAAACACTGTAAGTAATGTTCTGGCATTGAAATATATAAATGATTACATAAGATTAGCATAAAGTACCACTCCCTCATGCTGCGGAGGGTTAAAGCACAGCACTGAGAAGTTAAAGCCATTTTAGCATGAGTTCAATCCCCGCCCCAGAGGTGACCACATGGTGCAGCAGACCTTTCCTGACCCACCTGCTGCTCTCCTCAGTAGTGTACTTCCTCGATCTGCCTGTTCTGCTCCCCACTCTGTCTCTGGGGAAGTAAATATTTCTATGAATGATAATTATAAAATGGAAATCACTAAAATATTAAAACACTGTAAGTAATGTTCTGGCATTGAAATACATAAATGTTTACATAAGATTAGCATAAAGTGTCCCTCCCTGGTGCTCAGGCCTCTCTCAGGCCACACTTCTGGCCTGAGCACCAGTTCTGTATGCATAAATAAATCTTTAAAAAAAATTAGCATAAAAATGTGATGGCCAAGAGTGGAGTACTTTATACCCTAAAATATAAGTTGCAACTTTATATAAGTTGCAATTTTATATAAGTCATCAGTATACTCTTCATTATGAATAAATGTCAAGATGCCTTACTTAAGCTCTACCACAGGGCCTTCCTCGTAGCTCAAGGTGTTAAAAGTCTCAGTGAACAAAATCCCCAGCGAGGAAGCTGACCCCCATGACGCAGAAGACCTCTCCTGCTTCTCACTGCTTCCCCTCAGCAGTGTATTTCAGTCAATGCACCTGTTCTGCTCCCCACTCTGTCTCAACCCCTGCACTTCTGACCTACACCCCAGCTCTTGTATGATACATAAAATAAACCTTTAAAAAATAAACTCTATTACAAACAAATATTTTACATGGTAAGAGACCTGAAGAAATGGTGAATTAATTTTTTTCTCTTACCACTTTTGTGCTTCCTAAAAAAGCTTTACCACAACAAAGTAGGGCTTGTAGCTCCCCAGGCACCTACTCCATTTTATTGATTCCAAGGTGCATGTTATTTGCCTCAATTTAACAGATCATAAGCCAGGAGGAGGCTTACACCCACGTTTGTTTCCTTAGTAGTATAAGGGTGTTCTTTGCAAACCATTTTGGTAGCAACGGAACATCATTGCTGGCTCTTTGAAGCCCTAACTGCCACACAGACCACAGCATGAATATTGCCATTACTGGTGGGCTTTTAAAAATGCAAATTGCAGGCCCTTGCAGGTGGCCAGCAGGTTAAAGCGCAGCAATACAAGCAAGCGGCAGCCACTTGAGTGCAAGTTCGATCCTAGGTCACGGAGGTGACCATATGGGGTGGCAAACCTCTCCTGTCTCACCCGCTGCTCCCTTCAGCAGTGTACTTTGTCAAGCTGCCTGTTCTGCTCCCCACTCTGTCTCTGGTCAATCTTCTCACCATCTCTGCACCTCTGGCCTGTACCCCAGTTCTGTATGCATAAATAAATATCCTCTAAAAAATGAAAATTGCTGAGGACCAAAATCCCTAGAACAAGGACTGAAACTCCTCAACTCTCCAGGTGACTGATTCATTGTCAGAACTTTAATCTACAATACACCAATCCAAACTTAGAGAGATGATGTGGGCTGGGGACAAGAGAGGCAGGTTAGACTGAGATGAAAATAAAAGTCACATAACAGGAATTTTCATCCTGTTCTTAACAATGGATGGAAATCAGCCAGACCTGTGGACCAGATTTCCAGGGTGACAGCTGGGGGGTTAATTAGACAGTGCATCAAAATAGACATGAACAGAGCTGAGGGAACTCTAGTTTGCAGTGGTTACAAAAAGTATTATATTAAAAATTACCCAAATGCTTTCATGCAGTTTTTCCTCATCTACCAAAGCAGAATTTTCTTTGAAAAAGTCATAATCCAGTTAGAGCGATAAAATAGTCATCAGATTTCTGTAATCGAGAGCATCAACAAATCCAAAAAAGAACCCTTAGCCTGCCTTGCTCCTTTAGAGTTCTACAATTGTTGACTGAACAGAAGTAATCTAAACTACCTTAATCCCACACTACACCATCCAGGAGATAGAACAGGTGGATCCATGCATGGAAAGAAAGGAATCACTGTCTACAATGGCGAAATAAAATGAAATACATTGTAACTGGAAGTTGAACATGAGTAGGGTAAAGAAGTGTATATTCACAAATTGTCTCAAAGAGTAGAGAAAGATACATATTTACACTTCACCTAGTCTATATATATCAAATAGTTTGAAAAGTTAGTTTCCTGTTCTGAATGAACGGGCAAGAATTCCCCTACAGACTCATTCCCCTAATATCTTCTTGAAGTAGTCTGCAGAAATTAACTAAACAGGGCAGACACTATTTTTCTAGTCAAGCCTTCTGTGTGATGAAATGGAGGAGCTGAGTGGTGCTGTCTGCCCAAGCAGCTGGCCAGCACATTTCCACCACAAAAACTGGACATGATCTAGCGCTCATTGGCAAAAAAAACAGACTGTAGAAAGACAGTAGTGTACAATCTTCTGAACCTATTAAAACTGACCACAACCTCTTCAAAACACATTTAACATCACTTAACTGTCCAGCAGATACTGATTGGTGCCCACATTCAGGTAGATATGTGATGCCATGGTGCTAGTTCAACAAGCCTTGTGGAGCTTGCTGTGAAAGTCAACTCAGGAGCTGAGGGTTTG
The DNA here is from genome assembly GCF_000260355.1 of Condylura cristata. Lineage (NCBI taxonomy): Eukaryota > Metazoa > Chordata > Mammalia > Eulipotyphla > Talpidae > Condylura > Condylura cristata. The sequence goes on from NW_004567106.1 coordinate 54,434,484, forward strand.
CTATAGATTTTCCTATAATTTCTAATAGAATATAAAATTGGCCAGGGTCCATCAAGAGATGACAGATTCAAGGATTAAGTAATTGCCATACACACAATATTACTCAGCCACAACAAAGGAGCACTGACTAAGCTACAACATGAACAAACTTGAAAACAATACGCCAAGTGAAAGAAACTGATACAAATGACCACATACTCACATACTGTATGGCTCCATTTATATGACTATTCAGAATAGGTAAGTCCACTGTGACAAAAAGCAGATGTGGGGTTACTAAGGGTTGAAGGGACAGGGGGAAGTGTTGTAATTGCTTAACAGATAAGATTTTCTTTTGGGAGGATGAAGTGTTTTGAAGTAAAGAGAGATGACTGCATTGTGAATCCACTCAATGTCACTGAACTGTGGACTTTAAAAGGTGAATTCTGTTACATGAATTAAATTTAATTTTTAAAAAGTTGGAAATATTCACTAGAGTAAAACTAGGGTCACAAAGAGCAGAAAAACCTAATTAGAATAGAAATAAAGGAAATATAAGGATAGTTCCAGTCCATTGGATCAGACAAATGAAAAAGAGAATGAAAAAAATACTGGTGGGGTAAACTAAAATTTAAGAGGAAGTGGAACACAATTTCATCCTCTGAAAGAAGAATTAGCTAACTGAATTTTAAAAGCTGAATTAAAAAAAATTAGAAGTTTAAAGCTCTTAGAAATCTTGCTGACTCTCCTCCATCAAACTAAAACAGCACTGCCTAATATTAAGACATCTGGTCAATGCAATTTATAAAGTAAGTAAATGCAGAACCACTGCTTAAAACCCAGATTATACAAGCCCAAGGAGAGGAACAGTCTGAACTAAGTTCAAGACAAGTTTTTATTATTGAACTGAACATTAGATTTTTGTGAAACCTAATTCCAAAATCTTTTGTTTTGGAAGTTTAATATCTTTCAGCTTTAAGCAAAGTGTATAATGAAAAGGAAAAATGAATAAGACCCACTGTCTCAGAGAAAAATAAAGGAGCTTTGGGAGAGACTTTTATTCACAGTATCAAGTACCTATAGTTACTAGTACATATAAGCACTTTCATATTTTTAAGTTAAAAATTTTTGAAAATAGGCCCTCCCTGGTGGCGCAGCGGGTTAAAGCACTGCACTAAGAAGCTTAAGCCACTTCCTCATGAGTTCAATCCCCGTCTGCCCCAGAGGAGATCCACATGGCG
>NW_004567106.1:54435862-54437323 GCF_000260355.1 Condylura cristata
TAAATCTTTAAAAAAAAAAATTAAAAAAAAAAATTTTTGAAAATAAATTTGAAAAAAAAAAAAAAAAACCGCTGAGGTTCATCATTTAAGATACAAAACATGTGGTAAAAGTACCAGACTTGTGATTACCCCACTTTTTGACACTCAAAATCTCTCAGTCTTTTGACCCATCCGCCCTTTGCCTTGTTATCATCAATTGTGAAAAGATTAGTTATTAGTTGGCAATGGTTAAGTTAGTGATGAAATAGAAACTCTGTCATAAAATATCATTAAGCTTATTCTGAAAGGTGGTGCTGGGCATTATTTTAACTCCCATTTGAAGCCGAAGTTCCTACCACTGGGATCTTGAAAGTAGGGTCTCTGTGTTCCTTTCTAAAAGGTTCTGAGCAGTCTTCAGGGTGAAAAACCACTGTAATCAGCTCTTTTTATCATTTCTTACTCTCAAGAAATACTAGTCTTTATTGAGCTGAGAAAACATTATACAGGAACTGGTGAGAATTTACACCTGTATAAAATTGGGAAAAAATAATGACTTAGTTAGTAAAGGAGAACTCAAGACTGGCAGCCTGTGCAAAGAGATAGATTTAATGATATGACCAAAACCCATGCAGATTCTGATAACTTTTGTTGAAAGAAGTAACTTTGGCTTTTTTCAGTTAAATGGAGGTCTTTGTACTCCTAATGCACTATGAACTACAGGGAAGTTTCCCAAAACATGTACATGTAACAATGTGTCACTAGCCCTGACAGGTGTCAAAGATCCAAGCACCAAACCCCACGTGATCACCCCCCCACCCCAAGAGGCATGTTTTCATCTGTAAGATTAGTAAAGAATAGGTAAACGGTCCTATTCTTTGGGTTATAAGAAACAAATGTACATATGAAACATCTGGCAGTGTTTAGTAAGCATCTAATAACTAGTATCCCTGTATTTACAGACGTATAATACACTTTTAAAAAGATTCTGTCAATCAGATAGTTCTGCATGCTATGAAATTTAACTTTAAAAAGGTACAACATGGTGAAACACACACACACAAACCAAAGCTGGAGATCTCAATTTCTACTATCAATCTACATCATTAAGATCTAGGGTCCCGAATTCTCACACATGGTGGAGAAATTTGAGGCTACTGGCAAACAAATGGGGAAGAAAACGAAAAAGAGAGAGAGGGAGGGAGGGAGAAAGACACCGCACACTTCATCAGTTACCAAACACCCACGAGCTAGACAAACGTTAAAAATAAAAAGTACGTCCAGTTTAGGAGGCACTAAAACTTTACCAGTGAGCCAAAACCGCCCTCCGCATCGTGCAATGCAACATCCAACTCCATCCCCGCCTCTTTCTAGAGCTCAGCACCAGTTTCCGACCGCGAGCGGGAGCCCCCACGCGGAAGACGCGCTTCAGGTACCCGGGCCGGGCGCCGCGCCCCAGCGCCAGGTGCAGGCGCGCCCCGCCCT
>NW_004567106.1:54437458-54478418 GCF_000260355.1 Condylura cristata
CCCGGGCGCGCCCGGGACCCGCCCCCGGCTGGCGGCGGCCGCGAGAGCCGAGGATGAAAGGGAAGGGGGGCCCCGGCTCCCCCAGACACCCTCCATCCCGCCCCACTCCCGGTCGCGGCTCCGGCCGCCTCCTGGTCCATCTCACCGGCCTCCCGCCCGCCTTCCAGCTGTCCCGCGGTCAGTCCTGCCGGCGGCCGACGGGAGCCACCGCCGCCGCAGCCCGCTCGCCTCTCCGCTTCCTCCCGGGCTGCTCCGCTTCCCCTCACCCCGGAGAGTGGCCAGAAGGAAGCCAGCTCGCCGCCGGGCCTCCTCCCCCGCTTCCCCGCCGCGACCAATGGGCCCCCGCCGCCGGGAAGCCGCGCCCGCCCCCTGGCGGTGGAGGACCGAGCGGGCGCCCCTGCCTGCCCAAGAGCCCGGACGGAGAGGTGGGAGGAGTCTGCGGTTCCTCCCGCCGGCCCCGCCCCGCGCGGCGCAACCTGGGCTTGCCACGTGGGGACTGCTGGGGCGGGGCGGGAGGGGGCGCCCGCGCCTGGTGGCGTCCCGGCAGGGGGGCGTCTGTGTCCCCAGATTTTTGCAGGCGTTCATAACCTAGCCCTGAAGGCATAAATGTTAAAATAACCAATCCCATTCTAGAGATTCACCAGCTGGGAAAAAGCGATCTTAAACTTCTTAACTAGTAAATTGATTCTGAAAATATTGCTCATCCCAGGCACAAACCTTACATGTTTGATCCAAGCAAAAAAGTTAAGTATATGTTTTGTTATTTAAAAAAAAATTTAAAAACCCAATGTTTTGAAATTTTTTCTCACTTCTAAGACAGGTTTACCATACGTGTTGATAACTGAAAAGGCAGTGCAGACCACATACAAAATTAGACAACAGAATTGTTTCGTAATTCCGTATTCCCTAATAGTGACATTACTATTATTGCTAGTAACTTTTTACCTATTAGAGAAAATATTGGGGCAATTCATATAATAGAAGTTTAAATTGCATTAAAGAGTAAGGTTTGACCATAGTAAGTCTTCTACCTAGAGTGAACTTTCTTTCAAAAATGTAAAACACAGAAGCTAAATAATGCTAAAGTAGGAGAGGAAGCAAGAAACACATTCTAAGAGTCTTCTAGGTACCACTTTATTGGATCTTTGATGAGCCTTGAGGGATGTGTTATTTAATTCTCACAACTCAAAGGAAGTAGATGTTATTTGTGTCTTAACTTTAACACATCAAAAACCCAAGACTCCAAAACCACTAAAATAAGTTGCTCAAAAATACAATGTAATGAGTTGTGAAGCTAGAATCACAAGACAAACAGGAAGGTAATTTGTTTCTTTTCCCACCAACACAGTGCCGGGGACACACACTTGTCCCATTGAAAGATTTCTGAAACCTCTTCAGTGAAAAGGTCAGGTCATGTGTGAAAGAACTTCTTCCATAACCAAACTGGCTTATGTGGAAATGGCCTTGTACTTCTACCACCGTATTGAAACATTTCCTAGGTTGGAGGTTTGTTTAAAAGCCTACTTCCCCATGACATTAATATATGACTTCGACTCCTTGGTTGGTAATGAAATTAATAACAGTGGAACACCAACAGTATTATGCCGGTGGTGATTCACTGAACTAGAAATAAAAACTCAGAGTTCATAGCACAACTCAAGGATAAGTACTGTTTCATGAAACATTTGTACAATAGTAGATGTAGGTGAGTGTGTGTATGTCTTGTAAATTACATTTCTTAACATGGATTGCAATGTTTAAGTTTGTGCAGCATTTCTTTAGTTCACCTGCTTTTTTTCTTCTTTTAACTTATGAAAGAGTAAAGATAATTTTCCTACATTTTTTCACTTGGCAAAGGTAGGAAAGGCAGCAGTGGTTATAAAGATTAATGGTTAAATTTATGAAGACCACAGAATTTTGCAGCTCCAAGTTTAATAGTTTAATATCAATAGGTATAGCTGTGTTACACAATAATAGGTAGTGATTATATTTTAAAGCCAATATTTATTGTATATTTTGTATGCCAAGTTCTTTCCCTAACACTGCAGAGTCTGACTCATTTAATCCTCACATTAATCCCATAAATACAGAGAAGGAAAGGGAAAGCTGCCCAGTTCAGATAGTAACCGAGCAGAGATAAGATTCAAATCTGCCTCACAGCCTTCCCTCTGTGTGAATTTGAAAAGAAAATTCATTCTTTCTTCAACAGGTGCAGGGTTTTCCTTCAAGCCATCACTTAAGCTGTATTAGTCCCCACACCAGGATTATATAATATTGTTTAATGTAAATCTTGATGAAAAGTCTCACAATTTTCATTGGACCATTCTCATGCAGAATATCCCCTTTGTCCATTTAGACAAATGGAATATATATGTAGTTGTCTATATATGGAGTAACAAACAGGACTATATTTGCCTATAAAACAGGGCTGCCGGTAATTTCTCCCATTCCTGACAATTCACACCACTTTTACCATTCAGAGGTGGTTTATGTCTTCTCTCCTCTTGAATCCAGACAATACTGGGAATTGTTTGGACTCATCAAATGCCAACCAAGTGCAGCCGTATGACTTGTAGAACTATTACAAGGCAGGCAGAGGGGCACCCCTGAACCCTCAAAACCACACATTCGAAATCGAAGCTCAAACCAGTTCAGCAACCCCAGTGGAGGGCCCAGACGGGAGAGTGAATTCACCTGATGCCTTCCCGTCCTGAGGAAGCTCCTAGCTGAATGCAGCACAGGCCTGATCTCGATGCACAGCAGCACATAGGAACCGCCTGTCAGGGCCACCTGGTGACAGAGTGCTTCCCAGCACTCTGAGTTGTTTGTTTGTCTTTTCTGTAAGTTGCTAAGTTTTGTGGCAGTGTTTTCTATGACATATGTAATGACAATCACTAATTGAAACATGAAGTACAAGATTTATAAAACTTAGCAAACAAAAAAACACCAGTTCTGGAAGTAGGGTTATTTTAAAATATGAAAGTATGGTTTATGCTTTTATTGGGTAATAAAGTCAAACCTGAAGAGAGAAGTCCAGATCTTCCCTAGCTATCAATGAACAGCAGGATTAAAAAAAATCAGAGGCAGAATAATACAAACAAGTGTACAAATGTCAAATGTACACCCTATGCTAGGTAGCCTACCACACCCAGCTACGGTTTACAAACTATTCACAGAATGTGCATTCAGAGCTCTTGAATGTCATCCAGCTTGTGACACTCGTTTTACTCCTCTTGAACCAACAAATCCTTTCCTGCCAAGTAAGGTCAGTCATCCTTTGAAACAATTTGATCCCAGGTGGATACGTCAACTCCAAATTTCCTGACTTCTCTTTTCACAACCCGTATTGGCCTAGTAAACCAGCTAGATTTTGCTAAACGTTATACCTTAAATTCCTCTCAGTTCCTCTCATTCTGTTTTTCCATCCACAGACCCAATCCCATGCCCAGATTCACGGCCCCACTCTTTTTTTTTTTTTTTTTTAAAGATTTATTTATTTGTGCATACAGAACTGGGGTACAGGCCAGAGGCTCAGGGGCGGTGACAGGCTTCACCAGAGAGACAGAGTGGGGAACAGAACAGGCAGATAGAGGAAGTACACTGATGAGGGGAGCAGCGGGCGGGTCAGGAGAGGTCTGCCACGCCATGTGGTCACCTCCGGGGCAGGCGGGAATCGAACTCATGCGGAAGTGGCCTTAGCTTCTCAGTGCTGTGCTTTTAACCCGCTGCGCCACCAGGGAGGGCCCCACTCTTTTTTTTTTTTTTTTTCAAATATCTCTTCCTTTTTTTATATAACAGTTTATTTTTACATCATTTTGTACATTTTTTTTCCCATCTCAATTGTAATCCCCACAGGCTTCGCATCACCAAGTCACCCATGTGTCGTCACCATAATCCCGTGCACTTTCCTTCCCCCAAATCCCCCCCCCCGTTTTTGATCCCATTCCCCACTCCACCCCCACAAAATGTCTCTGATATATGGCTGTTCATTATTATTATTTTCTCGCCTGGTCCATTATACTCCTGCTATGAGCGAAACCAGCTGGTATTTTTCTTTCTCTTTCTGGCTTATCTCACTAAGCATGATCTTTTCCAGCTCCATCCAAATTGCACAGTCCTACTCTTAAATTGGAGCTGTAACATTTGTCTTATTTTACCCTCCTTGTTGCATAAAGTATCAATATAATGTATCATCAAGGAAAGACCCAGGGATGACTCTGTTGAATACCTGAGCTCAAACTCAATTATGCAATAAAGGTTTTGGGCTGAACATATGACAATAATATATAGTCTTTAAGACAACTACATACAAATTTTTGCACCTTAAATAGTGCACTCTGCGCAAAGATACCGTGTGCTGGCCTACATTGATGAAGAGAAGGCTCTGGTTACAGACAAAATGTAAGTCTCTGGAGAGAAAATCCTCCTAGTTTCCTTCAGTGTTAGCATTCCCAAATCAGATTTGGAATTAGTGACGGGTTCTCAGATTAGGAGGTCACCATGGCACATTTCCACATGCTCTTTTTACTATACACAAAACTTTTTTTATTTGTGTGTATGTGTAGTTAGCTAGCTAGCTAATTTCTAGGAATCTAAGGGCAAAATGTATACTATAGAAAAACTAAAATGCCCACTAGTTTAAGGGGCCATAGTTGATGCATTTGCCATTTTTAACATAAATGTTATCACTTTAACCATTTTTAAATCTATCTGTGTTCACTTTGTTGGGGATCAGCACCACCTTCAGAAAGCTATTCCTCTTGAAAATTGAAAGTTTGTGTTACTAAACAGTAATTTTCCATTCCCTGTCCCTCCAGGTGTTTACAGCTACTATTCTACACTGTTTCTATCAGCTTGAAATTTTCAGATACATCATATAAGCAAAATGTGTAGATCAAAAAGCTGGGAATTCCCATGACTTCATGACTCTACATTTAGTGTGTAAGCCATACAGGGATTTGATTTACTATGAAACATGTTATACAATGAAATCTTGGCATAGTGAATATTTGCATAAAGGACTCTAGTTTTCTCATCTATACCTACTTTTCTGGTAACACAAAAGAAGATTCTAGATACCATAAAAAATTATATTTTTAATTTTTTTAATTCTATTCTCAGGAAGGTTCTGGTTTAGATTAGTTTGTTCAACAGATCCTTCAGTAGGGAAAATTTGGCACTTTTGTCTTGTTTATAAATCATATTCAAACACAAATCACATCTAAAAATGGATTTTAAGAGATAAAAGGGGAAAAAATTAAAAGCATAAATAATATATAGTAATCATAGCTACAAAGTAATTTCCTTAACCCTGCAATTATGTACAGTGTATATTATAAACAATTATTAATCATATTCATCTTATATAACTTACGTGTCATATAAATGAGTACATATAATTCACCGAATACATATATGCAAAAATATACTTGTTCTGAAGTCTTGTATGGCAATGTGACTTGTCTGGAATGCCAAACAAAGATACAGAACTCATGAATCAGATGAAATAGTCACACACAGACACACACACACAAGTGTACACACATAAAGTGCAAATACATAAGTATACCTTGCACATACATAGCATGCACATGTTCTATAAAGTATCTTCAATATATATTTGTTAGGTATTGGGAGAAAAAACTGGTTTATTTATTTTAGTGCCACAGAGCAAATGGGAGAACATTCATGTAATTTCAAGTAAATGAATGAATAAGCCTCACATTAAATCATTTAAAAAATACTTCTTTCCACATTTGATTAAGGGAAAAAAGCCTACCAGAAAGCCTACTGAGGAGAAGTGAACAAAGCGTGCATTTTCTTAAAAGGTAATTGCTTCAGTCTGTGACTTCAGTTCTTTATTAAGTGAGGGTCCTTTATTCTAAATACAGATGGATTCACTGTGACTGTGGTATTTTTATTAAACATTAAGATCTCTAGTTACATGAAATTGAAATGTATTGTTTTCTCCAAAGGCATAAAGTTAGGAATAGGGGTAACAAAATATCATCCTATTGTTAGTATTGTACTAAGACATCTTCTCTAGTAGATTTCTTGGTCACTAAAGATAATTCAGTCATTCTAGGAAGACCAAATCTCACATGGTTATAACATGGCCAAGGGCTTCCTGGTGGCTCAAGGTGCAGCACTATGAGGCTGTCTACAGCCACTGCAGCATAAGTTTGATCCCCCACCAAGGAGGTGACCCATATGGCGCAGCAGACCTCTTCTGTCTCACACCCTGCTCCCCTCATTAGTATATTCCAGTCAATCTGACTGTTCTGCTCCCCACTCTGTCTCTGGTGAATACTCTCACCCCTTGCATCTCTGGCCTATACTCCAGTTCTTGTATGCATAAATAAATCTTTAAAATAAAATCGTTGGTTTCGTGCTTCGTGAAAGTTTATATGTGCATAATAATGCCTTTCCTTCACTCACCTGTGACCTAGGTAGGGAACTGGGAGCAGTCTCTCTATCCAATTTTGTTTCATTAACTGAATTTCACTTTAGGTCAATTTCCATTGCAGTTTCTACACTTTTCTACAAAGTATCACATGAGTTATTCTGAAATTAAATTTGTAAGGATTTTTATGAGTCCCTGCACTGTTCAATTTTTGTACTCTTATTTTGAAATGTTTCTTATAAAATCTCTGTGGCCTTGCTGAGGTTTGGTACATATTTTAAAGTGTAATTTACTTACGCAGAGAACTTCTCAAATATAGCATCTGGTATTTTGTAGTTTTATCCAATAGTCAAATTTTCCATTTCTATTCATGAAGCAAAAACCAGGGAAATTGCTCACTTTACATTGGGAGGAAAAAAAAAAAAAACAGGAGTGGGAAATCTAACTTTTAGTTTCTATAGATTCCAAAATAATGTTGCCTTCCCAAACTCCCTTCTCTTCTCTAATTCCAGGATACCTCTCATGGCTCCATCACTATTTAATTCATTTAAAGACTCAAGGTGGAGAGTTGATTTAGATTTGGAGTGAGATAAATTTAGATCCTGAATCCAAGTTATAGTAGCTCCTAAGTGACCTTCAGCACTTTGCTCAACCTGTCCAAGTCAGGTTAATTTATTTAGCCAAATCAGGTTGATATATTTCCTCCCTGTACATAGAATAGTTTGTGCATAGAGTTTTGGGATGTGTGAGTGTATGTGTGTGTGTGTGTATATGTGTGGGGGGGGGCAGGGTGGGGGGGTGTTTAAATTCTTAGGGTAATTTTTTTTTAAGATTTATTTATTTATTCATACAGAGCTGGGGTACAAGCCAGAAGTGCAGGGGCAGTGAAAGTCTTCAGCAGAGAGAGAGTGGGGAGCAGAGCAGGCAGATTGACCAGGTACACTACTGAGGGGAGCAGCAGGCAGGTCAGGAGAGGTCTGCTGTGCTATGTGGTGGTCACCTCTGAGGCTGGGAATCGAACTCGTTCTGAGGTGGCTGTGGCCAGCTTGCAGTGCTGTGTCCTAACCCATGAACCACCAGGAAGGGCCCCCGGGGGAGTATTTTTTAAGTGGTGCAAAATGTGTTGTAAAGTCTTTAGTAAGATGTGAAACCAATTTGCCATATATGGTTGCAGAGAATTCTTAAGTCCCCTCACCCACTTCCAACTGATCAACATGCAAAACTCTGGTGAGATATTGCTTATCAGTTTAGGCTGGTAGTTTTCCTGTAATTTTAGTTTAGCTTTCGTTTATAATTCTATAAACCTTGAGACTTATTTTTGCAGGTTATTATTCAGTTCTTTGTTGTATTACCTTTTTTACACAGTCTGCTCCAATTCATCAGCGCTGTGATCTCAGGTCATCTCCCCACTTGCCACCATCCAGACCAGCAGAACTGTCATCTTTCCACTCACAGTATTATATCTACAGGGCTGAAACTCTTCACAGGTCATTCATTCTATCCCAGGAATCCAGTAGGTACAGAGTTTATCATTAACCTTTATCTTAAATCAAGCCACTTACTTGGTCAAACCCTTAACTCCTGTACCAGATCCTGGAGACAGGATTTTAATTTATTCTTATAAGATCGCCATTGTAATTCCATGTCCTTTTGTTTGTTTTTGCTGCTGTTCAGTCATAATCTGCGCCCGTAGAAGCCCCTCACTGCCAGTAGATCATTTTCCCCACCATAGGGTTTAACATATAACTTTATTTTAGGCCTTTCCACTTGTGTCTCAGTGCAATTCTTGAGGCAGGGATTGAGTATCCCCATATCACCAATAGTGTTGACACACACAAGATTTCTCTAAATATTTATCAGATGAATATATTAATTTGTTGCATGGGACTAATTTAAGTACCCTCAAAACTTTAAAATAAATATCATTTTTTAAGAGAATGCATGACCCATGATAAATACTGACCTGCCATCCACCCTGTAATGTTACTGTTGGGTCCTTTGCCTGGACAGACCTCCACACCTCCCCCACAGAATCATATGCACACTGTTGTGTGGAAACAAAGAATGAGCCATGGGTGCTGGAACAGAAAAACAGGAGGCACCCGAAGTGTTCCTGCCTTGTGTTTGCTACCTTGTGTTTACGTGACTGTTCTTTGACTCCCATGTTATTGTTGCATGTTATTGATGCACTTGCTGAGAGCTTCCGCCTACCCCCAGCCCCAGGCTCCATGCTGAAGGGTATAAATAGGGAAGGATAGAAAAATAAAGTGTGCCTTTGCTTGCTGACCAAGGAGTGTGTGCTTCGCTCAGACCATCTCTGCTGTCATGCTGGTGCGGCAGTTACCACTTCAAGAACATTATAATGTATCTATCCTATTACTTATAATGTTCTGGGGTTGACTTTTTCACTCAGCAGTATGCCTTTTGAGATTCACTAAGCTGTTATCCTCAAGGATAAAGGTAGGGGTGAGGCCCAAAGGATGTGAATGTGGTTATAAGAGGGCACCAGGAGAGATGGTAGTGGCAATAACCTAGTCCTACTTCCACTGTGGTGGTGGATTCATTCGCCCACACAGGTGATCAAATCACAAAAACTATACACAAGTGAATACAATTAAAACTGGGAAAATCTGAATAAAATGAGTGGATGACATCTCTTTCGGTATCTTGGGTGTCACATTAGCTAGTCTTACAAGGTATCATCATTAGAAGAAACTGAACAAAAGGTATATAAGATCCCTTAATAGTATTTCTTTCAAGTGTATATGAAGCTAACATGGTTTCAAAGCACAAGGTTTAAGAATTCACACCAGGAATTTTTTACTGTTAGAGTAAGACAGCATTCTTAAAGAATCATGCAATTTCAATGTCAGCTTTTGAAGAAGCTTGAGGGATCTTGCACCTGCCATTTTGAAAAATTCATATAGTATATATTACGTGAAGAGCCTGGGGTCATTGTCTTCAGTGTCTGAATAAAAAATGATTCTATTGTTATAGACAGGCAGGCTAGAGATGAAGTTCTACCACAGCAGAGGAATTGATGGATGTCCTTCTTCAGCTGCCCATACGAATTAGCACAACTCAGGTAGCTTGAGCAACAGAAATCTTTTTCTCTCACAGTTCTGGAGTCTAGAAGTCTGAAGTCCAGGAGTCAGTCAGGTTATGCTCCCCCTGCACATTCTAGAGGAGACTCTTTCCTTACCACTTGCAGCTTCCGGGCAGGGGAGGGGGTGGGGGGGGCGGGGCAGCAACAGACATCCCTTGGCTTTGTAGAAGACACTGTGTGACTTTACCTGTCTTTCTTCTCTCCGTATCTCCTTTTCTGTATCTTATAAGAACACTTATTCTGTTTAGGACTCCACCAGGCAATTCAGTAAACTCTCATCTCAAGACCTTAAATTATACCTACACATTTTTTTTCCCCAAATTAGTTCATCTCTATGAGTGCCAGGAGTTAGGATGTGGATCTTGGGGAAGGGGGTGCTAAATGAGCAATATTTCATTCATCCACTCATTCTTTCCAGAAATATTCCTTGTGTTCCTAAGAGGAATAGAACAGCACCCTAGAAAAGAAGATCTATGAACCATGGCATTTATGAATAGCTTGTAATCACATTGTGGGGAAAACACATACCAGAGCTTAATGACAGTAAATATAAGGAATGCACAAACACAAGTGAGGACAGGGGTCAAGTGCAGGGGATCCGTGAAGACTAGTCTGATGTAAACTGACTGTGGGTAGATTTCTCGTGGGTCTTGTAAAGGAAAAGAACTTGACAAGGTTCTTAAAGGTGGATTGAAATTCAGTTTAGGGGCCCTCCCTGGTGGCGCAGCGGGTTAAAGCACAGCACTGAGAATCCCGCCTGCCGCCTGCCCCGGAGGAGACCACATGGCGAACCAGACCTCTCCTGACCCACCCGCAGCTTCCCTCAGCAGTGTACTTTGTCTATCTGCCTGTTCTGCTCCCCACTCTGTCTCTGGTGAAGCCTCTCACCGCCCCTGAGCCTCTGGCCTGTACCCCAGTTCTGTATGCATAAATAAATAAATAAATCTTTAAAAAAAAAAAAAAGAAATTCAGCTTAGGAGTTATTGGTGGCAAAGCCATTATGGTGAAATGACCACTGTGTGTATATGGAGGTATGCATGAAATGAAAGTGACTAGGTCAAAAGGCTGATCTTGAGATACAGGACTGGGAAATTTCCACTGAAGCTCGATCCCATATGGACAAGAATGTCACCAGAAGCATTTAAGATAAAGGAGATTTTGGGGATGTTTCTTAACAAAGGGTGGCACTAACTGAATGTATTTACAGGACACTAACAGGAGATACCTGAAAGGAGAGATCAGCTAGGGAGCCTTGGCATAAGAGCTGGCAAAAGGACATAAACTTCTGCATTCCACCTGTAACAGAAGGAACTGAAAGAAACTGAAGGTTATGGGAACTGCCATATCAGGCTTCACAGACCAGTATTAGGCTTTGCTGGAGAAATAGAGCAAGTAGAAGAGAAGGCATTGGCTCAGTCACTACGGAGCTGGAAAGTCCCAAGATCCACAGCATGAGGCAGCAAGCTGGAGACCCAGGAGGGCCAATGGTGTCCCTCCAGTTAGTTGGCAGTTCAAGACCTGGGAGGAATCTGAAGGCAGGAAAACACCAGCACCCCAGTGCAAAGGTAGTCAGGCTAGAGGAATGGCTCCTTTCACTGCTGAAGAGGGTCAGCATTGTCCTAGTCAGGTTTCAAATGATTGAGTGAAATCCATTAACTTCAGAGAGGGCCACCTGCTTCCTATCTACTGATTTATATGTTAGTCATCCCAAAACAGCCTCACAGAAACGCCCAGAAGAATGTTTGACCCTGTGATCCAATCAAGTTGACACATAAAACAACTATAGAAAGGCCACAAACTTGGAAGGATCTTGCTGGGGGTTTAATGTTCTGTCGTCAACTATCTAAATTTCTTCTTCTTTTTCTTTTTTAAAGATTATTTATTCATACAAAACTGGGGTACAGGCCAGAGATGCAGCAGGTGAGAGAATTCACCAGGGGCAGAGTGGGGAGCAGACCAGGCAGATCGATGAAGTACACTGCTGAGGGAAGCAGTGGGCATGTCAGGAGAGGTCTGCCAGACCATGTGGTCACCTCCGGGCAGGCGGGAATTGAACTCATGCGGAAGTGGCTTAAGCTTCTTAGTGCAGTGCTTTAACACGCTGCGCCACCAGGGAGGGCCCAACTATCTAAAATTCTTAATAATTTTACTTACAAATCTTTGCTTTGTATGTGAAATCTGATGGAACAATGAAGCATGCTTTGGGGGCTTGGAGCCACTGTTTGCTGTTCACCTCATGTTCCCTGAATACAGTTTCTCTGCCTCCAGTTTCATAAGGGTCTCCTTGGCCCCATCAGACTTCCTCTTCTGGGTCTTTGTTTAGTGCCTTCTGTTGTCTTTTGCCCATTGGGGCCTAGTGCTGGTGCTGGGAAGATTGCAGATGCCAGCGCCCACTGGCTGGGCAAGGATGTGTTCAGGGACAACTCTGTAGGGGTGAGCCCCTGTTCCTCCCAGATTCAGGAATAAAGCATGTTGTGGTACAGATGTGGGTTAAAATATCATGAGTCTCCATCCACTAGGGGTCCAGGGAGGGCTTTCTTGATCCTAATTGAGGCCTGCAAAGTGATCCAGCAGCTTGTGGGAGAGGGAACCTGATTGTCAGACTCATGGTTGCAGGGGGCTGAGTGACCCCAAGATTAAAGGAGTGTTGCATTATATCACAAATTAAAAGCAGCCCAGATTGAGAAACCACAGAGAACTTGCTTAGTTCTTTTAACAGTAACTTTTTACCTGCTTTTTGGACAACAGGTATTTTCACTTGCATTAGGTCTCACAAATTATATAGTCAGTTGGAAAATGCCACATGTGAAGAATAGACAGGTTATGTGATTAACTAGATGTGAAAATTGCAGAGACAAAAGTATCAAGATTAGGATTTTACGTGGCAAAAAATAAGATAAAGATGGAAAAATATATAGCCAGAAATTGCCAGCCAGAAAGGGAGGGAACCACTGACGGAAATACCTGTCAGGAATGTTAACGTGGAACAGTGTGTGTACATAAACTGCCAGGACTGAGACCCAGGCCTCTGCTTGCTGGGTGGACCCCAATATACTCTCAGTCTTGGCTTATACCTTAGCTGGCCCTCCCCCATCCAGTCAACATTCTGTCCTCCCACCCCCACCCCATATGCTCTTTGCATGAGGAGGAAAACTGGTTTAGCTTAGAAGGAGGGTGTGCAGACACCTAAGAAAGTGAGAACAGTTTTAAGAAGCTAGTGTGACATCTGTATTTTATTATGAAGTATTTTCGTTTTGATGGGGACTTTCTGCTCACATTTAAGAAAAGCTGCATCTTAGAAGCAGCTTCAGATATCATTATCACCCATCAACCCCAAGCTTTTGCTCATTAGTATAGCAGAGATTAAAATCATGTTCAGGCCCTCCCTGGTGGCGCAGCGGGTTAAAGCACAGCACTGAGAAGCTAAAGCCGCTTCCGCATGAGTTCGATTCCCGCCTGCCCCGGAGGTGACCACATGGCGCGGCAGACCTCTCCTGACCCGCCCGCTGCTCCCCTCAGCAGTGTACTTCATAGATCTGCCTGTTCTGCTCCCCACTCTGTCTCTGGTGAAGCCTCTCGCCGCCCCTGAGCCTCTGGCCTGTACCCCAGTTCTGTATGCACAAATAAATAAATCTTAAAAAAAAAAAAAAATCATGTTCAGGCCCTCCCTGGTAGCATAGCCAGTTAGGACACAACACTGCAAGCTGGCCATAGCTGCTTCAGTGTGAGTTCGATCCCTGGCCCCAGAGATGACCCACAAGGTGCGGCAGACCTCTCCTGACCCACCCGCTGCTCCCCTCAGCAGTGTACTTCGACAGTCTGCCTGTTCTGCTCCCTTACTCTGTCTCTGATGAATCCTCTCACCACCCCTGCACCTCTGGCCTGTACCCCAGCTCTGTATGAATAAATAAATAAATCTTTAAAATAATCGTGTTCAAGTATTAGTGAGATTAGTGCTTTTGTGGTTGCAGATTAGAAAAAATATTTCAGAACATAACCTCTCCAACCTACCAATAAAGTTTATGAATCTAGTAAGCTTGTCCCTAAAAGAAAGCTCCCCCAAAGCACTGCCTCTAGGGTGTCTTTGCCTCGAGAGGATTGCATCAGTAACCAAGGAGGCTCTTACACAAATTGTGTTCATACCTCTTCAGGGTACAGGGAATTGAAATTTCAAAAATTTCAAAAAGTTTATAGAAGAGTTTGTACGAATAGTTTTATTCTGTTTTTAGTCCAACTGCTAATAAATATCTGCCTAAGAAATATACATGAAATCCAAGGCTCACTTGTTTCTGGTAGCAAGTATTTGAAGAGATCAGTTAATTTTCAACTACCTTTATTGGCAACTACCATAACTTTCATAAATAATCAACATGTTATAATGAGGAAACTGACTGAGGAAATTTGTACCCTTTGTAGGTTCACATACCAGGCGACTATGGGTATTTGAAGAGCAGATGTCACACTTAGGTGTATTGAGAGTCTGGAGCAAATAGAAACTTGTGAGTTGAGTTACCAAGAGAAGGTTGAGAATTTGTAAGGTTCTCTTTCAAATTTTAGAGATAAATTCAAGGAAAGAGATGGGTCGTCTTGGCTTTGAAAATATCTTTGTGGTTGTGTTAAAATACAAACTCAAGAAAGAAGAAAAAGGGGAAATGCCAAAAATGATTCTTAATTTCCTGGAGACATTAATGTGTCTCTGTATAAAGGAGACTTATAAAAAAAATACAAAGGGAGCCCAGAAACATGCAATATAAAATTACTTGAAGATGTTTGCCTATTAGATTCTTTTTTAAAGATTAGATTAAATTATACATATATATATGTACTCAGTGCGACACAAGGATTTACTCTAACACCAGCATCAAGCACTTTCTAAAACTCCAACATTCCCTTCAAAAGATTCAGCTTCCTTAGAAGGCATTATGGTCCAAACAGCAAGCTTCCCCTTTGATACGTCTACCATTTCAGAAGGAATAGAGAACTTCTGAAGTCCATTCATACACCAGAAGGCTACTAAGCAAATCATCCTCCTGCCAATACTAAAATACCAAGTAACTTTCTTAAGGTAAAAATGAATGGTGGGACTGGGAGAAAGACTGTTTCTTATATAACTTTGTTCAAATACTTCTCCACAATGTGCAACACAGAGGATTTAATTGTGTTCAAAATATCATCACATAGGGTTAGTATTTTATGAGATCTTTTATAAAGGCCATACTACAAAGGCTTGGTTATTTACACACACTTGACTGGCCATCCTAAAAAATAATACCAAGCATATCTGTAGGTTTTGTTTTAATTTCTCAAGGCAGTAAGCGCTCAGACTTTTAAAAGTCATCCCTTATGCATTTGTGCTTTTTTCAGTCGCTTTTCACTGCCAAGTTAAAGGTGTTACTGAGTACATCCCCTAAAAGGGACAGGAGTGTCACAGAGTGTCCCGGAAATGGATGCCATTTCTTCTGCCCTCACTTAAATGCAACTACTTTTGATTACAATTCCCTGTATGCTATGAAATGGATTTCCTGAACGAGGGGGAGCTGGGAAGGAAGAAGGAACAAAGAAGATACATTCTGGAGGTGGAATAAAGGAGGGACGAGATTCACATGGAGGAGAGACACTTGTAGGTAGGTTGCTCCTGGTCATTGGCAGGAACAATGGTAGCTGTTACCTTTAAAAAAAGTTATTTATTTATGCATACAAGATGTAGGTGTAGGGGTGTAGGGCCAGAGGTGCAGGGGGTTGGGAAGATTCACCAGAGATAAGAGTGGGGAGCAGAACAAGTGGATCTATTGCTGAAGGGAGCAGCAGAAGGGACAGGAGAGGTCTGCTGCGCCATGTGGGTCAGCTCCCTGGCTGGGAATCAAACTCATGTTGCAGTGGCTGGTGACAGCTTAATTGCTGAGACTTTAACTCTTATGCCACAAGGGAAGCCTGGTAGCTGTTATCTTGACTTCATGGTGGATTTTGAATTCTAGGTCTCTTTTCTTCCAACAATCTGGGCTCTGTCTAACTTTTTCTTCCCTACTGGAAGAAGGAGCGATATCTATGCCATAAGGTCTCCTTGCTGTGTGCTGAGCCTGTTGACTAGACATTTACTAGGTAGATTTTGGAGTGTGATCAAGAGTCTTATTAAAATTCTTTCTTCACTTCTCTCTCTTTCCTATACCAATTAAAGAGGTTTCACCCTATGCTTTCTTTGTCTGTTTGCAAGTAGCTGAAGGAGTATGGGTGACTCAGGCAGAGATATTTCCAAACACTCAGAAGGTATATATGGTATTGACTAAAGTGTGTCTTATGGAAAGAGATATCAGACTTTGGGCTTCAGAGTTAGAACTTTTCTTTTTTTTGAAAGATTTATTTATTTATGCATACAGGACTGGGGTACAGGCCAGAGGCTCAGGGGGTGGTGAGAAGACTCATCAGAGACAGATTAGGGAGCAGAACAGGCCGACTGATGAAGTACACTGCTGAGGGGAGCAAAGGGCGGGTCAAGAGGTCTGCCACGCCATGTGTGTCACCTCCGGAGTAAGGGTCGAACTCATGCTGAAGTGGTTTTAGCTTCTTAGTGTTGCACTTTGACCCACTGCGCCACCAGGGAGAGCTCCAAAATGAGAATATTTTAAATGATGATGAAGTCAATGAATTTTGTGTATTATTCTAACCACCATGGATCAAAATTGAGAGTGATCTCACAATATCCAAAAAAAATTGATTTTGGAAACAAGCAGAATATCCCGCTAGAGCTGTGATTTTACAATGTGTATGAACTTATAAGGAAAGAAGAAATTAGGTTCAAAGTATATAATCAATCAGAAGGTCAATTCTAATAATGACCACTGATTTATTGTAATTGGTAAAGGCTATAGTCTCTATAGCTTTGTTTATGACTTTCACATGGAGGAAATTTTTAACAGGAAAAGGGGAGGCTAACACATCTACATTTTCTTTGTAATTACAAATGTCTTCAATTCAGTATTAAAACATATCAAAAGACATGTTTAACTCCTGAGCTTATAGTTCATATATGTGAGCTGAATTCAGTTTTTTCAATAGGAATTGGAAAGTAGCTATGTTTGGCTTAGTTGTATTATATAATATTTACACAACTATCTAAGCATACACTGTCAAGATTTTGAACCAGGAAGAGATATATTAACATTCTTGAAAATGTTTCTTTTGTTTGAACCATTTCTGCTGCCAATTGTATGTATATTCAAGGGGTAATTATTGAGATATTCAATGGGAATGAGTGTGGGTGAATTTTATCTCCAGTCTTAAAATGTAATTGATTTTCATAGGGTTGTAGATTGTTCTCTCCAATTTACGTACTATATTTATCATTATATTTATATAATGTTGGGCCTGTTTTTGAAAGCATTTACTTAGGGAAGTACGTGGCATTTACTTAAGGAAGTGGAATAAATTTTACCTCTGTTTCCTTGCCGCAACTTTATATTTATGAATCACGGCTCAGGCCAACCCAAAGGAACCCAGAGTGTATGTGACAAGAAGGACGCTGCCTCAGGGGGGTTAGCCTGGGGCATAAACACATCCTCCCACTGGGATCATCTCTAAAAAGTGTGCAACCAACCACAGTGAAGTGTGTTTCTTCCTTCAGCCCCATGTTGATATAGATGAAATCAGATGAGGCAGCATGAGCACTAAAGCCACCCTTTAATCGTCAAAAGAAAAGTTACAAAGAAGTGTTTATAGGGCCCTCCCTGGTGGCTGACAGATTAAAGCTTAGCACTAGGAAGCTGCTTTGGAGTCCAACGCCTGGCCAGGGAGCTGACCCACATGGCGAGGCAGACCTCTCCTGACCCACTCCCTGCTTCCCTCAGCAGTGTACTTCGTCAGTCTGACTGTTCTGCTCCCTGCTCTGTCTCTGGTGAAGCCTCTCACCGCCCCTGCACCTCTAGCCTATATCCCAGTTCTGTATGTAGAAATATTTTTTTTTTTTTAAGATTTTATAGATGGAAACTGTATGTGCAGTTTGGAGCCTGGGGAAGGAACAGTCATGTATTGTCACTGGTTTTGAAAGGGTGAATTCCACGCTGCATGCTTATACATGAGCCTCAGAGTAATTTTTTTTTTTTTTTAAAGATCCACCCATTTGTACATACAGAACTGGGGTACAGGCCAGAGGCTCAGGGGCGGTGAGAGGCTTCACCAGAGACAGAGAGGGGAGCAGAACAGGCAGATCTATGAAGTACACTGCTGAGGGGAGCAGCGGGCGGGCCAGGAGAGGTCTGCCACGCCATGTGGTCACCTCCGGGGCAGGCGGGAATCGAACTCATGTGGAAGTGGCTTTAGCTTCTCAATGCAGTGCTCTAACCCGCTGCGCCACTAGGGAGGGCCCACTCAGAGTAATTTTTACAAACACCAACTGCAGCAGCAACTGGGCCCTCCCGTGCTGTGTCCTTAGGTTGATTGTCAAAGCTGAAATGAAAAACAATCTGCCAACAAAAAGCCCCACAAAACAATAAAAAAAAAAGTTGATTTGTTAGTAGTCTAAGAATTGCTTCCTTTAAAAAAAAGATTATTTATGCCTACAAGAGCTGGGGTGTAGGCCAGAGGTGCAGGGGGGTAAGAGGATTGACCAGAGATAGTGTGGGGCAGTGGATGAGACAGGTGGGTCTGCTGTGCCATATGTGGGTCAGCTCCCTGGCTGGGGACCGAACTCAGGCCTTCACAGTGGGTCACTGTGGTGGTTCTAAGACTTAACTCCTAGGCCACCAGGGAGACACTTTTTAAATTTTTTTTAATTTTTAATTAAAATCCTCAAATCCCTACTGACAATAGCATCACTGAAATGTTAGTGAGGATAATTATCAGGTTTGCTTTTAAATAAAAAGAGCAAATTTCTATCAAGACAGGTAGAGAAGAGCGGAGTGGTGGTGGTGATGAGGTATTTGCAACAGAGATCTCTGAAAATACTGAGAATCAGTCATTGATACAATGTATGGGGCAGTAAATCTGTTCATGATCTGTATATCAATATCTTCACGTTTTTGTTGGGAAGAGTGTCACAGAAGCTGGTCTACTGAAAAGAAAGACTGAGAGCATTCTAAATCTACCTTAAGAGTTTGAAGGAATGCGATAGGCAGAGCCAAAACCTGCTTCCCCAATGTCCATCTTATATATTGGCGGACATGTGTATATTGCCTCCTCCTACTACTATTTGTTTTATTGACCTGCATTTGATACACAGTTCATTCATTTTATTTCTGGTCATTATTCTAATAAATACCATTTGGTAACTTAAAATCCATTGCTTAAGACAAGTTCAATTGATTCTCTCATAGGTCTGGAGGCCAGAGATCCAAAATCAAGTTGCTGGCAAGGCAGTATTCCAAATGGATGCTCCATGACAGCATCCTTTCCTGAGTCTTGCTGGTGGCTGTTGGCTTGGTTTCCATGGCCTGTGACATACCGTTCCAGTCTCCCTTCTCTGTGACCTTCCCACCATGTGTCTCTTGTAAGGAGACTTATTGCTAAATTAGGGTTCACCTGCCTAATCTAGAATGATCTCCTTGTGTCAAAATCCTTATTTTAATTATATCTGCAAGAACGTTTTCCAAATATGGTTAAGTCATAAATGCTGGCCTTCTCTGGTGGTACAATGGGTTAAAAGCACAGCACCATCAAATGATCCATAGTCACTGCAACACAAGTTCGATCCCCAGCCAGGGAAGTGACCCACATGGCATAGCAGACCTCTCCCGCCTCACCGGCTGCTCCCCTCAGCAATGTATTTTGTCAGTCTACCTGTTCTGTTCCCTACTCTATCTCTGGTAAATCCTCTCACCCACCCTCCAAAACTCAGCTCTTGTATGCACAAATAAATAAAATAAATCTTTAAAAAATATATTGTTCACACTAATTGACAAATATATAACACTTTCAGCAGTTCTTCTAGTTTCATAAATTTACTCCCATTGTGGGTATACATGCCCCCCCCCACACACACACAGACACACAGAGGTCATATTCCCATATCATTCATACCAGTTTGGTATTTAAATTTGGAAATTTAATACTTACTTATTCCAAATTGTTCAAGGCAAAATGTATCAAAATAGTCTCCTTCCTTCCCTTAGTACTAAAAGGAATTTAATCAATGTTTATCACTATGCAACTTGGTTTGAGACTAAGCCAGATTTTATATTTACCTTGCTTTTAATTTTTTCCCTAGACAATAACTGTCTTGTGCCTTTTATTTGCTTGATTTTCTATGCGCTTATGATTAATATGTTCTCAAACTTTCCTAGAAAAGCATGAACCACAGATCCATATTGTATAACATATTAGATAATGTTTCAGTTCCAATGTTTTCATTGGAATCTTCACTCTTCCACCCCTCTATCCATATGCTCTAGTCCTCTGTGGTTTTACTGTAGGACTTTACCACCTTCCAGAAGGTTCTAGTGAAGTTTTAAGAAAATAACATTTTTTCTTGCCTCTACAGTCTCTTCCTTGTCTACATTTGTTTGGATTGCTCCCTTTCTAGTAGGGACCTTCATCAGGTATCCTGGATCCTAGAAATTTATAATTAAGAGTGAGCCCCTAAAAACTGGGTCTCCCTGCAGCACAGCAGGTTAAAGCACAGCACTAAGAAGCTAATGCTTCTTCAGCATGAGTTTGATCCCCACCCTGGAGTTGATCCACATGGTGCAATAGACCTCTCCTAACCGCCATCCCCCCACCCCCACCCCCCGCTGCTCCCCTCAGCAGTGTACTTCATCAGTTGGCCTGTTCTGCTCTCCACTCTGTCTCTGGTGAATCCTCTCACTACCCTTGCACCTCTGGCCTGTACCCCAGTTCCATATGCATAAATAATTAAATCTTAAAAAAAAAAATGATCACAAGTCAGAGGTACAGTTGTGGTGTGCCAGGTCAAGAATCTCCGGTCTAGCTTGATTTCTAGGCTGTGATATCAACCAAAAAAAAAAATATTTACTTTCCCTACTCGATGTATAACCCATTTCCAGTCTATTCAAACTCCTGTCCAGGCTTCACAAACACAATAAATTATCAGCCACTTTACTACCTTCCTCTTCTTGTTCTTTCTCCTCCCCCATACACTCTATTCCTCCACCTGTCAGGTTGGCTCCTGCCTCTTGGACTTTATACTTGCTGTTTTCTTCCTTGTGTGCCTTATCTCATAATTCAGTTTGGGGTAGCGAAGCTCTGCCTGATCTCCCCACCTCAACACTCTGCACCTCTTACTTGACTATATATTTTCCATAGTTCTAATAGAGTAGAAGTATCATTCCATTTCTAGTTTACTGTGTATCTTTGCCATTAATACTTCAGTTCCTGTCTTGTTCAACCATTTTTTTCCTCAGGACACAGAACAGTGCCTCCCAGACTGTCACACTCATTAAATATTTATTTAAAGAGTAAAGGGACGATACAGTGATGAACATAACATCTTCCCTGGAGAATAAGCACATCAACAAAGAAAGCACAATTGGAGGTGACAATACAGTCACTTTTCAAAGGCCTTTTCCAAGTTAAATTCACTTTAAAGAATTGTATCCAAATTGACTTTAAAGTACTATTCTCCCATGAGAAGTCATCTTCATCACCATGAGTAGTACATTTTTCTTGCAATAGACATATTGTGCACTCCCTAATTTGCTTCAGGAGCACCTTCAGTGTATTCGTCATTATAGTTCTAGCCCAGTTTAGTAAGATTAACAAGCACCAGTTGAAGTATGAAATATGTAACTAAACTGATCCCATGCTAAATGTGGATTTAACTCATCTTGATATCAAAAGCATGTTGTTAGCATATCAATAGCAGTGCTACCATATTAATTGGGGTTTTCCAGGAACACAGAACCAATGGGTTGGGTGTATATTATGAAAGAGATTTTAAGGAATTGGAAATTGATTCATGGAATTATAGAGGATGGGATATAAACATCTGCAGGCGGGTAGGCAGGTTGGAGATCTAGGGAAGAATTAATATTTAGTTTATTTGAAAAATATTCTTTTCTCTAGGAAGTTAATTACCTTCTCCTTTCCTCAGTCTTTTTTTTTTTTTTGTCTCAGGGCCTCAGCTGACTGGGTGAGGTCTACCTACCATGAACAGTGCTCTGTTTTACTCAGTTTACTGATTTAAGTGCTGATCTCCCTTTAAAAATTCTTTCACAGAGGGCCTCCCTGGTGGCGCAGCGGGTTAAGGCACAGCATTAAGAAGCTAAAGCCACTTCCACATGAGTTCGTTTCCCGCCTGCCCCGGAGGTGACCACATGGTGTGGCAGACCTCTCCTGCCTCGCCCGCTGCTCCCTTCAGCAGTGTACTTCGTCCATCTGCCTGTTCTGCTCCCCACTCTGTCTCTGGTGAAGCCTCTCACCTTCCACATCTCTGGCCTGTACCCCAGTTCTATATGAATAAATAAATAAATCTTTAAAAAAAAAATTCTTTCACAGAAACATCTAGAATAGAGTTTGATCAATTATCTGGGTACTGTAGGAAAGTTAGAAGAATTTTGATTTTCATGTATGCTATGAAATCATCACTACTTATTTAATATAATAGATTGAGGTTTAAAAAAAAAAAAAACCTTCGCATACATTTAAGGACCTTGTATAGCTCCAGTTTTGAAACAATTAAAAGGCTAGGCCACTAAAATATAAAGGAGGAGACTCCTTATAAAAAAGGTCTTTTGTCAGATAAAAATGTGTCTATTGAGTCTAATCAATTTGAACTATTATTATGATCACTTCAGAAGAAACAGTAAGAAAACTTCTTGTAAAACTGTGGGTAGGCCTACATACTTTCTCCAAACTACACTCTTTTTATTTTTATTGCATGGGAGCTGTTAACAATCATTCCACATTAAAAAAAAAATACCGAATTTTTTCTCTATCTAATTTTATCACCTTTTGTTGAAGTGATAGGTAGGACCACATTTGGTGACAGAAATGAGCTGTGGGAGACTGAGATGAATTGCACATTACCATCTACACTGCAATTGCTACAAAGGAAATCCTCTTGAAGGGAAGAGTTAGTTGTTTTAGAGATGGAATATGCATTCCATTTTCATCCTGGAACCCAACTAGAAAGTGTTACTTTTACTACCAGAAGAAGCCCATCATCATTCTCCCTTGCTTGGCAGCAGGGTAAAGCATATGAATGGAAAGGGAAGCAGAGATGTAGGGATGAGGGTACACAGAAGAGACAGAGCCTCAGGGCTGAGACAAGAATATACTAAAAGGTGAGGTCCGCTTTGTCTGTCAAATTGGGTAAGTTATTCATACACTTGGCTTTCAATTTCCTCCTAAACAAATTGAGACTATAGTATCTATCATCTAGTGTCATCAGGATAAAATAAGAGAGAGGAACTTTTGTTTCCATGTCATCTTTTGAAGCCCTGCATCAATAATTCAAGAATCTAGAAGTCTGTCAGTCAAAAGACTATGGCCTGAGTTGTGAGATGGGCCCAAGACCAAGGCCAGGCACTCTTTCCAAACATTTGAATCTTAACTGGAGGCACATTGAAATGGTGGGGGAACTAGTTGGGGTCATGAACTTTCCATGAAACCATTCTAATTCTTGTCCTTTCTAGGACTTCATTGTCCAGTTTTCCCTTTGATTCTGTTGGGAGCTTATCATTCTTGCTTCAACTGGCCTTGTATTCGCTCTTGTTTGTAAACTAAAGAGTCCATAGCATTACAGGTTATCAAGTGCTTGAAACATTAGCAAATACTTAAAAATCATTATCATGGCAGCAAAACTTATGGAGCTCAGGGTTAGAAAAGGGTCAGCTAAACATTTCTACTTGTAGAAAGTGGTCAGTAAGGTGTCTTTCTTAGCATTCCTTCTTTTATGAGATGCTACATTCTTTCTCTTAGGAAAGTCACATGGCATATCAGAAAGAATGATGAACCTGGAATTAGGTGCCTGGATTCTGGTCTTGGGTTTGCTACTTGCTCATTTCATGACTTTGGAGAGTCATCCAGACTGTCCAAGTCTCTTCATGTATTGAGTAAATAAGTGTGTTGGGTGATAGGATCTCTAATGCACATTACAATTCTCTATTGGGTGGTTTATACATTTCCTTTTACTATTAAACACATTTTTAAAAGAATTGGCAAATTAATCTAAAAATAGGTATGGAATTGCAAAAGACCTCAAGTAGCCAAAATAATCTTGAAAGAGAACAAAGTTGGAAGAATCTCATTTTCTGATTTCAAATGAATTACAAAACTAGAGTAAACAAAGATATATAATAATGGCATAAAGTATAGAGACAAAAAAAAGAAATATGTATTTTTTGTTGTTTTATTTTTAACTGGAATTGGCTATCCATATGCAAGGGAATTAAGGTAGACCTTATCTAATACCTAATATCAAAAATATAACTCCAAGAGATCAAAGATCAATATGTAAAACCTAAAAATATTAGTACAAAAGGTTTATGACACATGATTTTATGGATGTGGTACAAAACAAAGTCACAGGAACAAAAAGAGGAGACAATAGACTTCATAGTTACATTAAAATTTTGTGCATCAAAAGACAATAGCATCAGTAATAAAAGCAACCCCCCAAAATAGGAAAAAATATTTGAAAATAATTTATTTGGTTAGGAATTAATGCCCAGAATATTTAGAGACCTCCTGAATTAAATACCAAAAAAAAAAAAAAAAATTACAAAATCATGAAAGAAAATCAATAGATGTTTTTTCCATAATAGATATACAAAGGTCTGATGATCTCATGAAGAGATGCTTGGTATTTGTGTCATTAAGGAAATGCAACAAAAGCTACAATGATATCCACCCCACATCCATTAAAATGGGGGGCTACTATCAGAACCTAGAAATTATCAATTATCGATGAGGATGTCAAGAAATTGAAACCCTTATGTGCTGTTGTTGGGAACGCAAAAGGGTGCAGCTGCTGTGGAAAAGCAATGTAACAGTTCTCAGAAAAAAATAGCTTTACCATGATCCAGCTAGTTTTCTTCTGGCTGTATACCCCAAAGACATAAAAACAGAACCTCAAAGAGGTACTTGCAAATTCATATTTGTTGCAGCATTATTCATAAAAGCTACAATGCGTCCATCTAAGTTCCATGGACAGGTGACTAGATAAACAAAATGTGGCATTTGCATATAAGGGAAGATTATTCAGTCTCAGAAAGGGAGGACATTCTGATATATGCTACAGCATATATGAAGCTTGGGGGCATTATGCTCAGTGAAATGTCAATCACTAAAAGACAATTTGTTTTGATTCTGCTTTATACGGATATTTAACATCATCCAAACCTTAGATATGGAAAGAATAATGGCGGTTGCCAGCGGTCATGGGAAAGGGGAATAGGTCATTATTATACATTTAGTGTGTGGAATTCGATTCTGTAAGATGAAGAGTCCTGAAAAAGGATGGAGATGATGGTTACCCAGCAATATGAATGTTCTGAAGACTACTGAATGGTCAGCTTTAAAATGGCTAAGGAGGTAAATTCTCTGTCATTATGTATTTCATCACAAAAACTGTGAAGAAAAAGGGAGGGTGGGCAAATGCAGTTTTATTATGTGACCGGAGAGTAGAAAGTTGGAAATATGTGACTAACGCCAACAACTGTGACATAGGAATCAAAATCCCCAAAGTGGGGTACTGAATTTTGTTAAAGAGTAGGGAAATGGACTTTTTTTTTCTCCATAAAAAACATATATGTACGTACTAAATTTCCATGACATGGAATCTTGCTCATATCTTTTCCCCCAGCTTTACAGAGGTATAATTGATAAAAAGAATTGTATGATATTTAGGGTAACCACATACTTATATACATAATCTGTAGATAAGATTATTATCAAATATTTATGCACACACACAAGGATTCCCCTCATCAATTTAGTAAAACTTTCATAAGCTTATATAATTACCTCCTTTAAAAGTCTTTTTCTGGTGAGAATATTTAAGCCCTATTTGGTCCTATTTTCAGCAGATTTTAATCATATAGTATAGAGTTCTCAACTTTAGTTACCACTTTATACACTAGCTTTTCTGACATTATTCATCTCAGAAATCAAAGTGTATATCCTTTTACCAACCTCTCCCTTTTCCTATCACCCCACGGCAACTTCATTTTTACTCATTATTGCTATGAATTCAATTTTTTTTCTTTAAAAAATATCCACATATAAGTGATTCCATGTGACATTAGTCTTTCTTGGTAGCTTATTTCACTTAACGGCATGCCCTCTGGGTTCATCCATTTTGGTTCAAATGAAGGGATTTTCTTCCTTTTTAAGTCTGAAAATATTTCATTGTGTGTGCATATATATATTATATTTCCTAGTATATATGGAGATATGTATCTATATAGCTCTCACATTTTCTGTATCTGGCAGACACTTAACTTGCTTCCAATCTTTACTATGGTGAATAATGTTATACACATGACAATGTAGGTATTTCTTTGAGATAGTGACTTTGTAGCCTTTGGATCTACTCCAGAAGTGAGATTGCTGATCCATATTGTACTTCTATTTTTAATTTCTTGAAAATATCAGAAAAAAGGAAAAATAAAAAAAAACAAGAAGGCTTGCATTTTCTAGTGCAGATGAAAAGGTGGCTTACCTTTTAGACTGAAACTTGACAAAAGTTTCTAAAGTTTCGAGCAGCGACTAAAAGACCCTTAGAGTGATGTGTTGGGGTAAACTGAAAACTATGTTCCAAATATTGTTTGTAATATAGGAGATCAAATAATCTATTAAGTGATCAGGGAGAAATCAAGACTTTAGCAACATGGATAGAACGAGGAAACAGGCTGTAACATACCAGGAGTTAGGAAATCTGTGTTAAAAGTTTCAGCTCTGTAAGAAGGACCAGAAGACCTCAGTGAAATTTCTGGGTTTCAGATTTTTACCTAAAATATAAAGAAATTGTACTAATCATCTAAAGTTCCTAACATTCTCGTTTGATTCTGTGATAGGCTAGGAGGGCTGGAATGTCTTCTCTAATATTGCTGAGTCACTGAGAAATACACTGCACCGAGCAGCAGCACGAAGATCCAGTTGAAAAAGGTAAATACCGAGTCAGGTCCCAACAGCCCTATGCCATCTAATAATCCTCAGATGCCGGAAAACAACCATGAGGGAAACAAGCAAGATGGCGGCCCTGTGTAGCGCTACTGCTAGAGTAGAACTCGATAGGAGAGAGGAGCAGTGTAGACCCTGCTGCCTGGCTGAGAACAAAATTCAGGGCCATGATGGGCTAAAATTAATTAAGGGATGCTGAAAGCGTGGCGATCTTGCTGAAGTTGGAAGGCGAGCTGCAGAGGTAGAGAAAGAGGCGAGCTGGAAGGAGAATGTTCTTGTATAGCAAGTAAGGAGTTCCTATTTCAGCCTTCAAGAAGGCTGACATTTGTTGTGTTGGCTCCTGACCTGTGAACGATGTTAGACTCAGATTAGTTAGGACAACACACAGCACATGTGGCATCAAAGTAGTCTAGCAATAAGATCACTTACATGGCCAAGGCCAGGGATTATAAATTAAGAAATGTAATCGTGAGGACTGAGGAGATGGTGTCTGGAGTACTACACATCTGAAGATTTGATGATGGTGGAGATAGGTTGCATTTTGCAAAAAACTATATGTGGGTGCCTCCCTGGTGGCCTAGCAGTTAAGTCTCAGCGCTGTCACCATTGTGGCCTGCGTTTGATCCCAGCCAGGGAGCTGACCCACCTATGGCACAGCAGACCTATCCTCTCTGGCCTGCTGCTCCCCTCAAAGGGTATTTCAGTGGATCTGCCTGTTTTGCTCCCCACTCTGTCTCTGGGGAATACTCTCACTCCCTGCATATTTGGCCTGCACCCCAGCTCTTGTATGCATCATTCACTCAATCTTAACAACAAAAAACACCCTGTGAATATGTATGCACATATTGGGGGAGGTGGGAGGGGTACACAGGGTGATATAAAATTTAAGACAACAACAGACAAAGACAACCCTGATAAAACAAGGAAGGAATAAAATTACTCTTCATCACTCTTCCAAGGAAAGAGAATGGGAGGAGTTATAGTCACTGTAATAGAACTGAACAATAGTTTATTATTAAAGAGAATAAATAGTTTTCATTAAGATCACTCATAAGAGACAATAGGGAGATAATTATAGTACTTACAGTATTGCTTGGTCCAGTGTATTTGTCATTGGGAGTAAACAAATCTCTCCATAAGCTTTTGTTGCAAACGTATCACACATTTGTTTAATGTTTATTTCCAGATCACCCTGTCTGGAAGCATGTCTATATTTTAATCTGGTGAGATTAAAAAAAAAAAAAAATAGATCAGCCGATCTGCTTCCAACTCTTTTTTTCCCAGCTCTTATTTACAAAGCAGCTGAGATCAATCAGTGCAGGATACCGGCTGTCTAGATCTCAAGGATTGGCAACTTGGACATGGAATCTAAAGTCCATCTAAAATCAGGATAATGAGCAAAGAACAGAGCTTTGGGAAAAGCCAGGTTTTAAATGCTGGGAATATCAAGGCCTAATTTCAAATTCAAAAGGTCAAAGACAGGATTGAAATGAACACTATCGAGTCAAGAACTGGTCAGACCCTGGATCAGAGGTGAAGAACAATCCAGGAAGAAAAGTGTGGCGGGTTCAGGGCGGAAAGCTTGCAGAAACCTCAGCCTATGCTCTTTAATTCCTAATAGGTAGGTCTATCAGCCTAGTTTTAAGAATTAACAATAGTCAGGGGTGTATTTTTCTCTTGGAGCTTCATCTCTTAAGTTGTGATTAATGTTCATGTCTCTTGTTCAGGTCCTTCCTGGTGGTGCAACAGGTTAGGGCACAGCACTGCAATGCTAGCCGCAGCCTGGAAACTGACCCACACTGTGCAGCAGACCTCTCCTGTCTCGCCCACTGCTCCCCTCAGCAGTGTACTTCATCAATTTGCCTGTTCTGCTCCCTGCTCTGTCTCTGGTGAATCCTCTCACCATCCCTGCACCTCTTGTTAGGGTCTGAGAACTCGATTACCTCGAAAGACAGAGTGTCACACAAGAATGCAGTTCGCCAAGTAGAGTTTATTGGGCTGGCCAGCCAGGGTCAAGCCGTTCCCTGCTGGACACGCAGGGCTCAGGCAAGACCCCAACCAAAGGAATGTCAGGGAACATAGTGGCCTTGTTGGCCGTTACATACGTCAGAGTCCGCGCAAATTCAACTTAGCAAATGGATTCAAAGATTAACAGACGTCACAGCCTGGGTCACAGTTCAACCACCCACAGACAGGTTTCCAGGAATAGATGTCTCATTTCCTGGTGTCTCCAGTCCAATCAGCCTGGGCCACACCATTCCCATTATCCAATCAATTTAAATGTACATTGTCCCTCTTCAACCTATCCTGCATTCCAGGGGTGGTGGTGGGGGGTGGGGGTGCTTGCCTGGGCTAGTTTTGCTCAGGCCTGCGTTACTTCCTCCATTCCTTCACTCTGGCCTATACTCTAGTTCTGTATGCATAAATAAATAAATCTTTAAAAGAAAAATAAAGGTTTGGAATAGAGGGGAGTTTTGTCCACAGTTAAAAACTTGTTTCAGGCCCTCCCTGGTGGTGCAGTGAGTTAAAGCACAGCACAAAGAAGCTAAAGCCACTTCCACATGAGTTCGATCCCCCGCCTGCCTCGGAGGTGACCACATGGCGTGGCAGACCTCTCCTGACCCGCCCGCTGCTCCCCTCAGCAGTGTACTTCGTCCATCTGCCTCTTCTGCTCCCCTCTCTGTCTCTGGTGAATCCTCTCACCTCCCCTGCCCCTCTGGCCTGTACCCCAGTTCTATATGCATAAATAAATCTTAAAAAAATAAAAACAACAACAACAACAACAAAATTTGTTTCAGGCCCTCCCTGGTGGTGCAGCGGGTTAAAGCACTGCACTAAAAAGCTTAAGCCATTTCCGCATGAGTTCGATTCCCGCCTGCCCGGAAGGAGATCCACGTGGCGCGGCAGCCCTCTCCGGACTCGCCCGCAGCTCCCCTCAGCAGTGTACTTCGTCAATCTGCCTGTTTTGCTCCCCACTCTGTCCCTGGTGAATCCTCTCACCCTCCTCATCTCTGGCTTGTACCCCAATCCTGTATGAATAAATAAATAAATCTTTAAAAAAAAAAAACTTGTTTCATAATTTATCTAATTGCTTCTGATTCTTCTGCCTTTTGGGATCACTCTTTTTAATACAAGTAATTGTTCTGGGCTACCAGTTAATCACAGGTAATTGCTATGAAAAGGAAAATACCCTCCCCCCTCCCCACACTACCATGTCTTCCTGATTTCCTATTTCTCATAATTTGACTCCCTTTTCATTCTTTATCTTTGATCATGCCCCCGACTCTGGAGCTGCCCTCTTCACCCTGTTCTTCTCATGGCCACAGACGGCCACTGTTCTGCCTACATTCTCGAACAGGATTCCAGCAACAGGATTTCTTATGTAACAGCTATCAACACAGGGTTTTGGGATAACAGGGCCATAGGAACATTTATTTACTCCATTAAGTTCATAGATTTTAGCACAACCTATTGTAACAGGGTGGTGCCCAAGTAAAGGGGAAGTTCCAGGTTCCCTGCCCCACCCAGAAGGAAGGTGGAGCTGAGCAAAGAAAAAGAGAGAAGAGAAGGAATCAAGAGAAGAAAAGGAAGCTGGATGGAGAACAAGAAGATCTGAGGAAGCAACATGGAGCAGCAAGCATGTGATGAAGAAACCATATTTGTTTCCTGACCCCGGACTGGTTAAGGCAGATGTGGGTGAGAGACCTGTAGGGAAGTGACTATGGCAGTGTTTATACTGATTTTGATTTTGCTCTTTTCCTCCCAGACTTGTCTGGCCATTTCTGACCCTTTTCCATGGGTCCCGACCAGCAGGTGCTTTAGTCTTGTGGTGGGCTTTCAGGCCTTGCTTTGGGCCAATCCTTTCTGGGTTGAATTTTGCCCACAAGGGGATGGGTAACTTCAGGTGTTTGATTTAGAAGTTATATTCTTTGTGTTCCATATTGTATATTTACTGTACTAAAGCCCCTTTTCTTTAAAGTTTTATATGTTTTGTCTTGAATCCACTTAGAGCAGGCAGGTTTGGGGCTTCAGGGGTGTCCCTCTCTCCCTGTTCTGTAACAGATTTTGTCCTGGAACATATTTGGGGTGTCCTATAACAGAATCACAAGTGGGGAAAGATAAAGGCCATATGGTACCAGGAGAATGCCATGGAATTCTCTGTCACCCTACACTGGTGAATAAAGAAGCAAGGCAGTGTTTCCAGGACTCTGAGGTGGAGAGTTGTGTCTGTGCCCCATTCAGGGCTCTCTGTTCCAGGTTTTTATTTCCTCAAATGGGTGTGGTATGACAAGAAGTGATCCCTTATCACTACCAGGTGGAACCTTCCTCCAGGTTGGACTCTTCCCTCATCAATATGGAGATTCTCCCCAAGTCTTTGCATTGATAGATGGTTTTTACTTAGAATATTAACGGCTCTTATCTCTGGAACTCTCTCAGCTCCCAACCCATGATTAGTATTTTTAGTTCATGCCCTTTCCTTTCATTAGTAATTTAGGAAGGTGAATGTTTTTCTGCTGCAACTAATGTGATAGCTTTGTTTCTTATGTATTTCACTATAAAATGGTACAAAAGAAAATAGAGGTTCTCTGGTTAGATGAAGGGAGGGCCTCTGCTTATTAGTGAAACAGTGAGGAGCAAATTTTGAGCCAGTGAGTGATGTTCTGAACAGACTTCACCACATCTCCAGGTGGTACTGCCTTAGGTACTGAAGATTACAATTCCTGGCATGCTATGAACTGGACTTCATGAATAGGGGCAGCTGGGAAGGAGGAGAGAGAAAGAGAGGGGAAAGAAAGGAGGATGAAAAGAGAGACAGACAGACAGACAAACAGACGGAGAAGGGGATGGGGAGAGAAAGAGAAAGGACAGGAAGGATGATAGGGAGAGAGACACATGGAAAAGCTGCTTCTGGGACTTTCAGCACTTTGGCAGGCAGCCAGGATCATGGCACCCATCATCTCGACCTTTTTCATGGATTATATGTCACATAATGGAGTTTGGGTTTTTCCTTCTATCCTATTAATTCTTTTCTTGTGGTTTCCCAGAGGAAGGGATTAGTAGGAGTTGGAATCAGAAAGTTCCTTGGGCTCCTGGTAAACTTTGAGCCTCAGACACCCTGCTCTGTGTCTGGGCATCTACCTATGAGAAGTAAGGGACTTCTGAAGTTTGAGCTGGGAATCTGTTATTTAAAATCCTCCTCCCTTTGAACATCACTCCAGTCTACGGCCTTACCACTGAATGTGCCCGATCTCGTCTGAACATCACACCAGCCAAAGATCTCTGCACAAACCAAGAGCATGTTTTTGTTGCCGGTGTGCGCAAAGCTAAATGGACCCTAAAGACAGGCAAAATGGCTGATTTCCCTTAATAATTTTGGGTTGCAGGATACCTCTCAGGTTTGCCATTTCAATTTGGTTCCTTGACCAGAAACAAACCTCTGGGTTACATTGTTTGGCCAGATAAAGAGAGTTCCCAAAGTCTGCCAACCACAGGTGTCCCTTAAAGCCTACAGACCTCACCAGAAGGGTATTCCTTTGATTATTTCCCCCAGCTTCTCTGCTTTTCTATTTAAGTCTTTCTTCTG
This sequence comes from Condylura cristata, assembly GCF_000260355.1. Classification (NCBI taxonomy): domain Eukaryota; kingdom Metazoa; phylum Chordata; class Mammalia; order Eulipotyphla; family Talpidae; genus Condylura; species Condylura cristata. The sequence continues at coordinate 54,469,622 of NW_004567106.1, forward strand.
TAGCTTGTCTTTCAGTTCTAGAACTCCTAATCCTTTTCTCCCCCTGATTTCCAAGAGATATTTTTTAATCCTTAATTATTCAGAGAATTTTATCTCTTCATCATCTTCAGCAAGCCAATTCCTACTAAGCTCTAGGGCCTACCTTTAGATAACAAGAAGATCTTGAACAAAACCAAAATTTTTGCAGCTGCCATGTGCTAGAGAAACAAATTTGAGTTGTCCTTTTTTTGCTAGCAATTTTTTTTTCCTGTTATAAATGCATTGCAGCCAAAGGGAATAACAGAGGGGAGGTTTTGGCAGAGGAAGAGATAGGTTGGGGATAGGTATATGGATATAAAATTTCAGAAGATTTTGAGGGTGCTGGGCTTTTGCCTAGAGCAGTGGGAAAGGAGAATAAGAGATTAAGGAAGTTTTTCAGCTAGATGTGGATAAGATTTCTATTTGTGGTTTGGAGGGAAGAGGAGATGGGAAAAGGAAAGGACAGTTTACATATAGAGAGTATAGAAATGCTTAAATACAGACACAGAAAAGAGAACCTACCTCCAAAATTTTAAAATGCTTCAGCATTTTAAATAGCACCTTTAGGTAGGACCAGTACTAACCTACACACATTAACTGTTTATACTCACATACAAACATGTTGTTTGATGTTACATTTAAAAAAGAGGCCAGAAGTTTCAATCATGTGTCTGACAAAAGCAAATTCTACCATTTGCCTCCAAACATTATTGACTAGTGTCTTAGGCCCTGCTAACACAATTATATGTCTTCAATAGTACAGACTTCTGCAAAATTTATCACAGTGGGATTTCTATTATTGTGATGAAGAATTTCAGCCAGTCTGATGAAATCTATGTGCTTTTTGCTAGGATAATTTTTGGCTAGTCATATTAAGACACAGTCAGGTTTTACTTCTTTCAAATGAATAATCTTTATACTTTTCCTGGTAATTCAAAAAGAAACTTTTTTTTTTAATTGATATTCTTCTTCCTGCCCCCCTCCTTTATGTAGATGGTCTTAAGAGAACATAGGTGGTTTAATAAACAAAAGTCAGTGATTAAGTTAGGATTCCCAGGGCCCTCCCGGGTGGTGCAGTGGGGTTAAAGCACAGCACTGTGAAGCTCTCCACAGCCACTGCAGCAGTTCCATCCCCAGCCAGGGAGGTGACCCACCCGGTGTGGCAGACCTGTCCTGTCTCATCTGCTGCTCCCTCAGCAGTGTATTTCAGGCAATCCACCTGTTCTGTTCCCCACTCTGTCTCTGATGATTCCTTTCTTCTCCCCACCCCGCACCTCTTCCTGCACCACGGTTCTTGTATGCATAAATAAATAAATCCTTTTTTTTTCTAATAAAAGGTTAGGAGGTCCAGTGAGTAGAGGTAATGATATGCTACCACTGGGTAACTGGGTAGGATCAGAGGTGGGGAGCCTCAGAAACTCCCTCTTCTCCCGCCCTGCTCACTTCATCTAATTTTCCCTGAGGGACTGAGAATAAACTAAAGTCCAGGAACAACAACAGTTCTGAGATCTGTCTAGATGCCCCAGACCTATACAAGCATCAAGGAACAAATCTACCCATCTAATGCCTCACCATCAGGAAGAGGTTCACAAAGCATGAGTTGCCTCTCCCTGAAAGTCCTAGGCAAGCTTGTTGCACTGCTGTGGAAAAGTTAAGTATTTGTAAAAAAGCCAAGTATTTAAAGCACAACCAATTCCAAGAGAAAGTTCTGGTAGTCAACCTTTAAAAAGTTTTTTTTTTTTAGTTTTCCGATCATGTCAAACAAAATTCGTCACTTACTTAGGGGGGCAAAACATGGTGGGTGTCGGAATGGCTGGCTGTCACTGCCAAATCTTCAGACACTCCCTTCTTGGCTCCGAGACAACCCCAGGTGATTTCCCGAGACAGTGAGACAGACAGCTATGGAGGTCCTGAGGGCCCAGCTGCTTCAATGGGAAAATAAGACAGACTGAGGCTTCATTTCCCTCAGCTGGAAAACAGGGGCGTTGGTGGGGATTTCTGGAAGATCCTCTTCAGTACTTAACTTCTCCCAAAGTCAGCAAAAGGAAAAGTTTTACAAGTGTTTTCATTTATAGTATTCTGGAATACAAAGAAGAAGTGATGAGGCAATTTGGTGACTAATTTGTTCATCATAGACAGCCAAATGGGATAATGAGATCCCAAAGTGGATTTTTATTTTTTGGACTAATTTTTCCATTTAACTGTCTAACACTATCACAATAACCATTAACTTCCAAATTTTCCTCTCACTTTTCTTTAATTTCAACTAAAATTGCTCCAATGCATATAACATTTGCTACTAGAGTGCACCTCACCTGTGCCAACACCACAGTTTAGGTCATGTCCATGTAGTGACAATTAGAGTTATATGGGGGTCAAGGAAGAGAATTTCCACAATAAGAAGTAGTCAGAGCCTGTAGCTAGCTTTAGACCCTTCAGTGCAATGGTTTTGTTACAGGCAGGATGAGGGGCACTCCAACACCCCCAAACTTGCCCAAACCTGTAGGTTTTGCCATCCACTGCATTAAAACAAAACCTATTAATGCATATGACCTATAAAGGAAAGGATCTTTAATGCCATGAATGTTTGACAAAGAGAAGGAAAAGAATATAGTTTCCAAATCAAGCAGCCATAGTTACCCATCCCCTCTTGGGTAAATGCCCAGCCAAACAGGGTTGGCCCAAAGCAGAACCATTGCAACCCAAAAGCCTGCCACAAGTCCCCTTTGGGGATCCAGAGGAATGGGGGAGAAATGGCCAGACAAGTCTAGAAGGAAAAGAGCAAAATCAAAACCAAGATAAACGCTGCCATTGTTCACCTCCCCCCAGGTCTCTCCAGGTCTGCTTCACCAAGTCGGAGGCTGAGATGCAAGTGCAGCTTCTTCTCAGGTCTCTCTTCTCCTTGTGCACCCTCATTCCAAGCCTCCTCCTTACTCTCCATCCTTCTTCCTCCCTTCTCCAGCCTTCTCTCCAGTTTCTTTTTCCTCCTTCCTCAGCTCCACCCTTCCTTGCCAGGGGCAGGGAATCTGGAACCTCCCCTTTCCCTGGGGACCAGCCAGTTACAGTGTGTCCTGAGGGACCTTTAAGACACCCCCTGCCCCCACCAACTGGCATAGGTCACCTGTTTGTTTTTTTTTCCTCATTCTTTTCTGCATTTGAAGTCATTTGGAGAGCTTTATAAATATGATACTTGGTTCCTTCCATCTCCTGCAGACATTGTGATTTAATTAACATACTAGGAGGCTGGGTGTTAGGAGTTGTGAAACTTCCCCAGGTGATTCCAATGTGGAACAGCGTAGGCACCCCTGGATTTGGTCTCTGCAATACTGTAGTAATGAAAAGTGCTGGTTACATTTCTGTACAGTTTATTTCTGACAGTGCTTGGCCCGCAAAAAAGCTGTGACTAAGACTGAAGGCCTGAATTTCACAGACCAGCTTCTTAATCTTGCTCCATTTCTTCTGGCTGCGTTTGAGGTCTGCCCAGTTAATTTGCTTTAGTTTCAGTCTTCTCAATTACAAGATGAAGATAAACATATCTATCTCACATAATTGTTTTGAAGGTTAGATGAGCTTGAAACTTGGGAGAAGTGCTTTGCGTAGCCTGATACATTCTAGCCAACAATAAATATACTTTATTAGAATTTTGAGTCTGTGTTTCTTGCTTATAAGAAAAAGTCACCTGAGAGATTACCATAGCCTGTTTTTGTTTAAAAAAAAAAGTTTTATCTGAGTATTCATTATGGAATATATTCCTTTCTTAGTAATACATTTTTTTTTTAAAGATTTATTTATTTGTACATACAGAACTGGAGTACAGGCCAGAAGCTCAGGGGCGGCGAGAGGCTTCACCAGAGACAGAGTGGGGAACAGAACAGGCAGATCGACGAAGTACACTGCTGAGGGGAGCAGCGGGCGGGTCAGGAGAGGTCTGCCACGCCATGTGGTCACCTCCAGGGCAGGCGGGAATCGAACTCATTTGGAAGCGGTTTTAGATTCTCAGTGCTGTGCTTTAACCCGCTGCGCCACCAAGGAGGGCCAGTAATACATTTTTGTCATTGCTGAGACATTCTTTCATCCTCCTCCTATTTCTCCTTCACTTCTTTAGTTGTATAAAATGGGAGTGATTTTGAGACTACTGTACATCAGTAATTGCAAACTATCATTTACCTGATTACCCCAGCATTGTTTACAAATCAAAGTCAGCAGGAGAAAATGAACAGGAAATTTAAGTTATTGTATTAGTTTCCTAGGAGGTAGCTGGATAATCTTCTGGAATTCAGAATGCCTTATTGGGCTTCTGCCCAGATATGCAACTATAGGCCCATGATGATGACACAATGGACCTAACATGTCACTTACCTGTTTGTAAATGTCATAACACAAGGAGTCTCCTGATCTTGGCCAGGCTCATGTCTTGTACCCATGAAAATGAAGGACACAGACCATGAGCAGTGCATTTGGTTTCTTTAAGTGATCGGAAAGCTCCCCGCAGCAGAAAGGGGACCCGGATGGGTTGTTATTGAAGCATTTGCCTAGGGTTTTTATGCTGGTGTTATAGGGCAGGGAGAGAAGGGCTTCCTTGAACCCCCAAACCTGCCTGCTCTAAATAGGTTCTGCCATCTGCAGCGTCAACACAAAGCATATAAGAAAGACTTTAATGAAAAGGAACTTTAATACAGTGAGTATACAACACAGAAGACAAAGAATATAATTTCTAAATCAAACATCTGAAGTGACCCATCCCCTCGTGGGTAAGAGTCAACCCAAAAGGGATTGGTCCAAAGCAAGGCCTGAAAGCCACACAAGACTAAAGCACCTTCTGGCCGGGACCCATAGAAAAGGGTCAGACAAGTCTGGGAGGAAAAGAGCAAAATCAAAATCAATATAAACACTGCCATCGTCACCTCCCCACAGGTCTCTCACCCACCTCTGCCTTAACCAGTCCAGGGTCAGGAAACAAGCATGGCTTCTTCCTCACATGCTCCCGGCTCCATGTGGCTTCCTCAGGTCTCCTGGCTCTCCATCCTGCTTCCTTTTCCTCCATAGTCCTTCTCTTCTCCGCTTTTTTTTTCTGCTCAGCTCCACCCTCCCTCTGGCTGGGGCAGGGAACCTGAAACTTCTCCCTGTTACAGGGGGTCTAAGGGGAATTTTCCATGTTGGCTTGCTGTGTCTGCAGAGCTGTGACCGCAAACCCAGCCGTGGTATCTGCACAGGACATGGTATCGATACCTTCCTGACTGCAAGCCTCAGAGTTTGACATTTTTTTTAATACACTTTTAACTACAGTGTGTCTGATGGCCCACAGTTTTATGTTGATCGCCATCAGCAGGTCTGACTCTAAAATCATAATGCATAATGCAGTAATCTTCCCTAATGGCAAATAGTAAAATTTTCCACCTGTTACTTTCTTTTGATCTTTAAAAATTAGTAAACTATGTAAACTAATGTAAAAATGAAATCACATATACTTAGCCCAACTTGACCAAAAACAGTTTTTGGCTTGCAAGGCAAAGGTAGAGAGATAGGTGTGCCAATTTGGGAAATGGGTAAAAGGAGTTTTGGCAAATCTTGTACCAAAGTCTAGGCGCCACCTCGAAGCATCTTTGCTGGTGAGCCTGAGCAATAAGCCAGTGCTGAAATGCCACTCCTGCCCCGGTTAGTGGAGGGACCCTATCAGATCCTGATCTGGTGGCAGAAGGCTTGATAAGAGCCAGAGCAAATCCTTGGGTAAGTCAATGTGAAGTAGGTATGCACTTGGTTCAAAATATGAGGACATTTACATAATGAATTATATCCGATTGCTTTTGTCAGAAGGCATCAGTGATGGTAAAACATTTTACACTGAGCCCCTTCTGCTTTTAAATTCTTCCAGAGAAGTTTCCTTAAACTTCCTCAGCAGTCTGCGTTAGCATAACACCATCATCAGGAAAAGTCCTTTGTGCAGTTAATTTGATCTAATTCTTCCTATTCTGTATCCATAGTATCTCTCTATGCAGCTGGACACAATTTTCTGTATATTATGCATATTTATGCTTGAAGACAATTGCAGAATTCTCCCCCAGGAGAATGACTTTTGTCTTCTCCAATCCTTTCATCAACTTTTGGGTCTCCCTTGAATTGTCTTCAAATGTTGGACATTTGTCTCAAGGTGTAAGTCCATATCAGCACAAAGAAAAGGCAGTTGTTAAGGGAAATAGAAAGTATTGACTTTTGCATAACACTTCACAGTTTTACAAAGAACTTCCCTGGCTTAATCATGACATAGAGTTTGTGCGGCTGTGACATCCTCCTAGAGTCTGAGGGTTGATGCGGGTATATCCTGAGTCAGGTTTAGACAGAGAAGGCTCAGAGCCCTAGCTTGTGGTCAATTTGAAGTCCGAGGTGTTTCCGAGGCTTCTGCAGAAGTTCATATGTCTTTATGCTTCCTTTGAACCAGAAATGATCTTAAGGGTTGAATAAATCACAGGTGCTTTGCCTGGTCTGGTTCATCAGAGTCCATCAGAATTTTCCATGACAATGAGAAGTTCTGTCACTCTCCACAGTGAGAGCTACATGCATGGCTACTAAGCACTGGAAATGTACAGATAGCTAGTGCAACTGAGGCATAGGAGACGTTTACTTTTTTTTTTTTTTAAGATTTATTTATTTTCATACAGAACTTGGGTATAGGCCAGAGGTGCAGGGGCAGTGAGAGGATTCACCAGAGACAGTGTGGGGGGCAGAACAGGCAGAACGATGAAGTACACTGCCTAAGGCCAGGAGAGGTCTGCTGCGCCATGTGGGTCACCTCCGGGGAAGGCCGGGATCGAACTCATGGCTTTAGCTTCTTAGTGCTGTTCTTTAAACCGCTGCACTACCAGGGAGGGCCTGGAGAGGTTTACTTTTATTTAGCTATTTAATTTGAATCTAAGTAGCTACTGTGGCAAGTGGCACAAGCTCTGGACCATCCATCCATCCCTAAGTCTGTGTTCAAACAGGACGTTTAATGAGATAGGAGGCCCGCTTTGGGAGACCTTTGTATTTTAGCGAGCATTTTATGGCTGCAAAGCTTCTTAGTAAAATCCCAGTGTATTTACCCATCACATTTCTTTTTATACATCTTAGCGTTATTTGATTAAATACAACTTAGAACTGTGAAACTAATTTATTCTGTGCTGCAGAACTAGATAATAGATACTTAGCTCTATTTGACACACCCTCAAGTTAATTTATGTGGGGCAATAACAAAAATATGATGATGAATAAGCTTGTTTTCACAAGGAAGTAAGTCTTGAGAGAGCTTGATTTCTAATGACTGCGATGCACACCAATACTGCCAAGCTGCCGAGAGGTAGTGTTTCATTTATGCATGACGCATTTATTGGCATAACAATGTATATTATGAAACTCAACTAGTTCAGTTCCACTTCTGCCATATATTTGGGGTTGCATTTCAGATTTTAAAACATCAAAAAAAGCCAGAAGCTATTAAGAGATCAGCAAAGAAGTGAATAGGAGTCACATCTTCTGTTCTTATGGCTAAAAACTCCCCACATTGTAAATTTGGACAGAGCTTTGGCCTTAGGGGCCTTCCCCACCCCCAGCTCCCACACTTAGGGGTCTTTGATCATCATAAATAAGTGTAGCTGTATTTCTTTCCTTCTAAAAGTAAACCTGTTTTATTTATGTTTGCTGGCTTCATTATTGCTTTCTTCCTCTCATCTTTTTTTTTTTACAGTTTTGTTTTTTTTTCCCTTGGAGCAAACTTAAGTTTCGAACTCTTGTCCCTTTTTTCAATTTTAGCTGACAACTTTGCTTTTGGTTTTGCTGAGAAAACAAGTTGTTAAGAAAAGCTCATTTCTTCTCTTTATCATCAAGTCTGGTAAACTAATTGGATTCCTACCCACTGTATTTTACTGGCCGTCTTGATATTATGGAGACCAGTTCATGCTTGTACACAGGCTAAGTCCTCTACACACACCAGAACTATCTCTACTTGACTGCTGAGGGCTGAACTGATCTCTTTCCCATCACCCAATCATTTTGTCTTTATGATCAGATTTTTCAGATTCCCTTTATACATTGCTTTATATCATTTCTTCAAACAACAATCAAACAAATCTCCTTAATTATACCCTATCCAACTACTGACTTAATCTCCTCTTCCTTTTACAGCAGAATTCTGCATACTCAGGGCCCTCTCTGGTGGCACAAGGGGTTAGAGTGCAGCACTGTGAAGCCATCTGAAGCTGCTGCAGCACAAGTTCAATCCCCAGCCAGGGATGTGACCCACATGGAACGACCTCTCCCGTCTTCCCTGTACTCCCCTCAGCATTATATTTCAGTAGCTCTGCCTCCGTCTCTGGTGAATCCTCTCGCCCCCTGCAGCTCTGGCCTGTACCCCAGTTCTTGAATGTATAAATAAATCTTTAAAATAAAAAAAGAATTCTCCATATTCAATGAATTGGCCCTTAACCCACATTCTCATATTTATGAAAAAGAAATTTCTATTTGAAAATATTTGTGTTTCTTTTGGTTCTTTCCCCTCAAAAACAAATAGCACAGAACACATAGAGTTTCTTAATCTCTATGCTTTTTAAGTTTCTTTGTCTCTGTGTTCTGCATTAGGACAAAATTCTCAATGCCATCTATTAATTTTCTAGTATCTCTCCATTTTAGAGTTTCTCCAGATCTCAAGGTTTGCATATGCATCATTATATTGTTTTCACAACTGAAATTTTTAACTTATTATTTTATAGTTATTCCATTTATGCTATTTGTCTCTATTTTTATATTATAT
>NW_004567106.1:54479108-54500269 GCF_000260355.1 Condylura cristata
GTGCTTTAACCCGCTGCGCCACCAGGGAGGGCCACAATACTATATTTTTTAACCATTATTTGAAAATGGCAAATGATCATTTCACTTATCACACACATATCTACTGCATCCAAGTAGTAGAATTATGCTGCCTCCCTTGAAGATAACAGCTTTTGGATCTAAATTTGAAAATGTTCAGGTAATAAGGACATTTTCAGGTAATAAAAATAGTGCAGTAAATTTGCTTTTTCAGAGTTGAGAGGTTGTAGTTTCAGAAACCTCTGTTAACCCAGAGGTTCCTGCATAGTATTTTACTACTCAAATAAAAAGAATTCAGAACATTGTTCCCTCTTTGGTCTTGCTGCCAAGGGTCTGATCTACCCTTTCTTTTCTTTTTTTTTTTTTTTAAAGATTTATTTATTTATTCATGTAGAACTGGGGTACAGGCCAGAGATGCGGAGGGTGAAAGGATTCACCAGAGACAGAAGGGGGAGCAGAACAGGCATGATCTACCCTTTTTTAAGAGAGTGATGAGAAACCTAATACAATCTGGGAAATCTGGTTATTTTTGCCTCAAAAGCTGTTCAACTCTTCAGGGTCTTTGTAGACATTACATGGATTCTGAAGCACAAAGCAACTAGAATGATACTTCAGTATTTGGTCATTGTGCAGGTTACTGAAAACCCAAATTCCCTGCTGTTTGCAATAGTTGTCAGCAACTACTGTTTTTGATAACTGCCTACAAACATTCCTATGATTTTAAGGTTATACATAATAATATACATGTGTATGATAAGTAAGGTTTATATATATATATATATATATATATATATATATATACACACATATATACACATACACACACACACAATTAAAAAAAGAAGAGCAATTTATTTCTACCTTTTAGATTTCATATGAGAACCACATGGATGGAAATCCTAAAACACAAACAAGCATGTTAGTAAATGATGCTCAGTAATACAATGGAAGATTTTACATATTGTTTCCACTGTATAATACTCAATGATCCTTTTATTAACAACCCATTGTTCTTTGCTCTTTGAGATTTACTAAAACCAGCCCTGCAAAGTGAAAATATGTTACGAAAATCACTATGTCACCCAGAGTTGTTTAATAATTTAATCAGTTGATTAGATGCCACAGCAGTCAACATTTCCTAGAAATCCTGTATTGAAGAAGGGAAGAAAAAAATCGAACTCTGTGTCATGATAAATTGCTAGTTTAGTCTCCTACATTTCACAGTGTATTTCATAGTGCACCAAGCTTAGTATCAGAACAGCAATAGGGAATCTACATCAACAGTAATGAAGTCACACATATTTATGATATAAGCACTGGTGTCTGAGATAATGGAGATCAATTTTAGCTGCTTTTACTATTGTAATGTTCTACATTCCATTTCAAGTCAATAAGAAAGCAAAAATCTCCTTGGAGCTGCAGACTCAGTAACTCATGCACCCACTCAATTCTCTAGAACTCTCCAGTAGGAGGGCTGGAGGGGTTATAAGATAATTGTTACTTTTTTGAGATTTATTTATATATACAAGAACTGGGGTGTAGGTTAGAGGTGCAAGGGGTAGGGTATGTGTGTGAGGGAGAAGATTCGCCAGAGACAGAGTGGGGAGCAGAACAGAAGGATCTACTGAAATACATGGGTCAGCTCCAGGATCAAACTCGTGCTGTAGTGGCTGGCCATCACTTGATGGCACAGTATCTTTAAGCCCTGACCCCCCAGGGGCACCCCCAGAAACTTGCTGGTGAGGAGTGTGAGGAGAGAGAACCAAAGACAGAAACAGAGAAGGGGTTTCTTTCAAGAACCTGATCTCTGGAGTGATAACTCCTGCAAAGCTGGGAGGTTTCTCAGGACTCAAGCTTAGGGCATATAGTCACATTATGAATTTATTGAGTCAATCTTAATTGCAGTAATATTAGCATGCAGTTAAATGTGATAACCTTTGGCAAATTCTGGAGACTGATGATGCAGAGGGGGAGGGCTTAGCCTAGAGAGTTCTAGGGATTGCTCCTTCTGCAAGGAGGTGGGGGCACCACTTCTCTGGGCCTGGGTCCCCTTGGCTCTTGCCAGTTCTAGAGAGGATTTTCTGACCTTGGGCCATGGAGTCCTACAGGCCTCTTCAAGTTGTTCCAATTTACTGACTATGTTTATGGCAATTTTCGGAGGCATCTTACCAAGGACTGCTTGTTGATTTTAGACAGACCTCTCCACACAGCAAGGTTTATATCTGTCCTTGCCTTTTGCATTCTGCTTGGCCATGACTTCCTGAACAAGTAACTGAAAACTTAAGTAGCTCTAACACTGTGGCTCCTGCCTTTGTCAGGGAGGTTCCTGACAATGTCAATTCATAAAGCATCTGCGTCTATCATGATCATCTCAGTATTAGTCCCAGGGCAGCTAGCACAGGTAAGGCTATCTGGCCAAATGAAGGAAGCTAGAGTTGGACACGACAGAGCATTGCTAAGCCTCTTCTAGCTCCCTGGAGTTAGAGGTCATGTGCGTCACTCAACTCTTGATTTTGGAAGCCTGCAGAGGCTGCAGCAAGCATCTGCTTCATACCCAAAAATCAGGCACCTCAAAGGGCAGCTCTGCTCCAGCTCCTACTCTACCTCCAGTTCTAAGTGGCTAAGTGATGCTGAAGAGGGGTAGGACCTTTCTTTAAAACTGAGATAGCTGGGGTCTCCCTGGTAGCACAGGGGTTAAAATCCTTAAGCTATCAAGCCAATCACTGCAGCACAAGTTCAATCCCTGCCAGGGAGATTATTCACTTCGACCAGATTCCTCTCCTGTCTCACCTGTTGTTCTCTTCAGCAGTGTATTTCAGTGAATCCACCATCCACATGTTCTGCTCTCCACTCTGTCTCTGGTGAATCCTCTCACACACCACCCCACCTCTGGCCCACACCCCAGTTCTTGTATGCATAAATAAATAAAAATAAATCTTAAAAAAAATAAACCAAGAAACCCTGAATTTTATATTCTGCTTTAAGCCAGTTATGTTGATCAAAAAGAAGTTGAATAATAACATGTGCGCTCAACGTGAGTTTAGATACACAAGACCTCAGGGACAATGAGAGCATCTTAGTCTATCTAGCCCTGGGGACAGTGAGTCAGGAAAACAGCTGTGCCTCCCCAAAATACCCCAGAGTCGCTGGCTGTTCTGTGCTGTCTGCGCCCTGGATCAGGCAACATGCCAACTTTTTAATTATATATAAGTGTCTTAGGTCAACGCTTTTGAAAACAAACCAACAAGCTATTTTCTTCTCTGTTGTTTATTTTGTGTAAAGGATAATGCATGGTCATTAGTTTTTGCTTCCCGAGTCACTTGAATTGCCTTACAAATAAAGCATCTGGATTGTGAGAGGTGAAGGAGCTGGCCGAATTGGAGGTGAAGTCGGGGAAACCAGTGTGAGAATAATCAGAGTCACCTTAGCCTTTATTTATTTATACATACAGATTGGGGTACAGGCCAGAGATGTAGGGGCGGTGAGAAGATCCTTGAGAGACAGAGTGGGGAGCCGAACAGACAGATAAACGAAGTATACTGCTGAGGGGAGCAGCAGAAGAATCAGCAGAGGTCTGCTGCGCCATGTGGGTCACCTCTGGAGTGGGGATCAAACTAGTGCTGAAGTGGCTTTAGCTTCTTAGTACTGTGCTTTAACCGGCTGTGCCACCAGGGAGGGCCCAAGGTTGATTTGCATTGTAAGTAGTTATCAGAGCAGCCGAAATCTATTTCTACCTTTGTTAACACTCACTTCTTGTAGAGTAGACATTTATTTTCCTCTGTTGGCAGCTGTCTAAAGTATTATTTTACCTTCCTGGTCCTGGTTTACAGATTTCCCTGAAGTCCTGCTAACTGAAAAAGTGAAATGATCTTCAAATTACAACTTATATCAACTTCATGGGCCTTTGAGAGTCAAACACACACACAAATCTTTTGTTGCAGTTTCTTGAAGGATGGTAATCTTATTCCTCAGTGATGTTTCTCCTCTCATTTTATGACCAGGGGATGCTTAATCACTTTACAGGCAGTGTGGAATCTTAGCTGCTTTGACTTTTAATTCCTTTAATCTGTTGTTAGTTCTTGATACCGATACTTATTCCTGTCTTCTGCCCAGCTGGATGCCAGAGCAACAAGAGAAATGATACCAACAAATCCTTCCTCTCCTGTATGTAGGCCTATGTACACTGAGTAAGCCACCTTATTATCCCCTTTGTGAAAGGGTATGATTTCCAATGAAACCACCCACCCACCCATCCACCCACCCATCCATCCATCCATCCACCTACTCACCCATCCACCATCCATCCATCTACCCACACACCCACCGCCCCATCCTCCCACTATCCACCCATACACCATTTATTCATCCATCTGACCAGTGTTACATAGAAATAGGACCTTGTCTCTTGTCAATCCAAGAAAAGTGTCCCTTGAGCTCCATATACACAAACCTTAAAAACTATCTTTCCAATTCAGAATCAGGAGTAGAAATATCTTCATGTAAGCTGTCATTAAAAGCTGCCAAAGCTATAGCTCTTAAACACGTGATGGTCTTCCACTTGAGAATAACAAGCAAAAGACCAAGGAAGTAAACTGAAAATCCTCCCAAGAGGGTCCATCACATTGTGCTTTTTACTATTATGAAATAATACCTCTGTGGGAAGTATTAAGTCTCCAATCCAGGAGTTATTCCAGCACAATCTGGGATGCTGAAAACATTAAGTCAGGCCTCAATTATTATACTAGTTTCTGAGGGTGGCTCTAGCTAAGCTCCCCAAACTTGGTGGCTTAAGGCATTAGAAATTAATGTCCCACAGTTCTGAAGTTTGCAGCACACAGTCAGGAGGTAGCAGGACATAGTCCTTCTGAGATTCTGGATGGAGTTCCTCATTGCTTCATCCTGCTTCTGCTGGTGGCTGTCAGTCCTTGCCTTCCTGCATCTTTCCTCATATGGCATTCTTGCAGTGTTGGTGTTTCTGTCTTATCGCTTCTCATAAGGACGCCAGACATATTTGGCCAGGACCCAGACTCATTCATTATGACTTCATCTTAGCTTCATTAAATCTGCAGACTCAATTTCCAAAAAGATCTTACTCCTAGATACTGAAAAGTTAGGATGTTAGCATGTCTTCTGAGCGAAAATAGTTCATGTTATGTTATTATTAAACATCTCCATGGATGTTAAGATACTCATTCTCACAGTGCAATAAATATAGTTTAAATGAATGTTTGAGTATGGTATGTTTTTATGCCAAAGAATAGTTCAAGGACTATAGACAAATCCCCTCAAATCATTGTTTGGTTGGTTGCAGTGAAATTTCTGCAGAGGTTTCCAGTGTTAATAGGAAATAATGAAATTTCACCCAAAAAAAAGCCTAGAGCAGAAAATCATTTACTTGCTTGGCAAACATTAATTGTCAGGAACTGCACTAGATGCTCATGGTACAAGGGTAAATAAAGTAATTTTTGAGGAGGAAAAGTCTGCAAGTCAAAGGTTACTGTATGAGAGGGGCTAAAATAGACTATGCAAAGCACTATGAGACATTGGAACTGTGGGGTCACAGGAACTAAATTTGTTTGTAAGAGAAGGATTTTGTGGAAAGGTAGTATTTGAATTGGTACATAAAGGGTTTCATGTGACAGACAAAGCTGGAAACTATGGTGGCGAGGAGAGAGAACAGCAGATGTTAGGCTTAGACATATTAAAGGGAAGACAATGTGCCTCCCTCAGCTTGGAACAAGCAACATCAGGTAATGTTGGGAAAGGATAGCTAAATTATCAAGGTCTTAGGAATTCCATTCTAACAATTTTGGAGTTGATTTCCTAGGCCATGGAAAACTTAAAAATATTTGAAACCAAGGATATTCAAGATTCTATCTGTGTGTCAGAGAAAGCCATGAGGAGAAAACTGGCAGTGTGGAGTTTGAAGCAGAGCCAGGAAGAGGGAGGCCTTTTAGGAGGTTCCAATGTTGCTACATTATACACGAAGAGGGTCTGGATCCAAACAGTGCTGGCGGTGGCTGAAGCTACAGTCAGAGGCAGAAAAAAGGACTTGGTGCAACTTGGAATGGAGAGAAAGGGGAAGAGGAGATAAGTGATTCCCAGTAATTTAGATTTGTACCTTTAGTCATTATATCAGAGATAATAAAAAAGGGCTTGCATTTTTATTAGGGCAAGAAAATGACTTCAATTAAAGAGAATAGATGGAAAATGTGAATAAGAGGTCAAGAGGAAATCAAATCTAAACTCTAGCTCAAATGAAAGCTAATAAAGCAAAGACTTAGAAATATGTATCAGGTAAGGCTCAAGTAATCTTGAGTCTATCAAAGCAATATCTGGTTATTTATTACCTAGCCACTATCAAAGCAATTCTAGCAATTTATTACTTCGCAAAGTTCAGCTCCTCTTCCACCCTCCTCTCTCTCTGTGTCACTGGAGGAAAAGTAGAGCAAATGTGTTCTCCTCACCACTTCCAGGCACTTACATTTCAACTAGATATTCAGTCTGTCTCTTTTATTGTACACATTCCTTGTTTGACTAGGTGGCATGTATGCATATTTTAAACTAGAGTTCCTTCTGCATCTAATGGCTTAGAGATAGTGATTTCAACACTCAAGAAAGTAGTTGTTAGCAACTATGCATAAATAATACATTAAATGATCTCTAAGTGATCTGAGATATGTCTTCCAAAGCATTCAAGAGCCAGACTAGATTTAAGCAGAAGGGGAGAGGCTTGGGCAGCAATCTTATTCTATTGTTTCAGATCAACATACTTTGTGTTGTGTAAGATATTAGTGCTTCCAAGGGAGAAACATGTCTTCTCTTTCCTAGGACCCCTGCAGCAGGTTGTTAGATGATACTGCCATTTTTATTCTGGCTGAAGGTCCAAAGACTGAGAACATGTCAAGGAGAAGGATGTCCTAAAGGAACTCTGCAGAGTCCTGTGGGCTCCACCCCCTACTCCAGCTTTCTGGACTCCACCCCCTACTCCAGTGATTGGAAACTACAACTCCCAGCAGAGAGAACTGTGAGGACCCAAAAGAGGAGCTAAGCAGGAATTCTGGAACATTGGGGGTGCCATTCTGGAACACAATGCCATTGTGTCTCTTGCTCTCTCCCTCCGAAACAGCTCCCCCGAGTGTGTGACTCCGCATTTTCTCACCTGAGCCAGTAAGGTATTCCAGTTACTTTGTATCCTGCTCTCTTTCCCTGGGTTATTTCCTGTTCCTTTCCCCTTTTTGTAAATAAACCCATTTTGACCCTTTTGTGTGTGCCAGCAGTATAACTGAATTTTGAGCACGTGGGTGAGGCCCTACCGACAGGCAGCCCAGTTCACTGTGGGCTGCCCTGTAACCAAAATTCTAAGGATTTCTATATTCTGAAATGAAATGCTGTACCCTTTATCTAGGATAGATAGAGAGGTTGTGAGACTTCCTGCAGCTCCTGTGAAAATTTGAAGAGGGGATTTTGTGGTTATTTTTCTTGTGTTCCACTCCCATCCTTGAGGACAAGATCAGAGGTCTCCAGAGAGGAAGGGTTTATACCAGCTTCTGACGAACAAAGTAGCCAGCTTTGACTATGGAGCCACTCACACTAAATAGCATAGCAAAATGGCCTCTCTCCCCTAAATCTCCCCTCACTCAGCATGACTTTGGGGAAAGGCACAATTCAGAAGGGAATAGATAGGCGACAGAGCCAGAAAGCCAAGCTGTACATCTCCCCTCCTCTGCTGAGGCAATCATGTGGCCAATCCCAGAGAAGCCAAGGCGAGGGCCATCAGTTTTCAGTGAACAAGGGAAACTAAATAGATACAATTTGGACTATTTAATTCACATGGAGATCACTTTAGCTCTCTGTTGAAAAGCAAGGAGGTCAGTTGTGATAGGTACCAAGAATACTGCATCTCAGTGGTCAAATGATTTAGCCAGAGGAACCCAAGACCATTCCAAAATATTTCATCAGTGAAAAGAGATTGATTCATGATAGAAATCCATGAAATTCAAACTCATCAGGTTCAAAGCGACTTGGACAATCAAAAGAAAGTTCTTTAGGCGTGGCAGACCTCTCCTGGCCGGCCCACTGCTCCCCTCAGCAGTGTACTTCGTCGCTCCCCTCAGCAGTGTACTTCGTCGATCTGCCTGTTCTGTTCCCCACTCTGTCTCTGGTGAAGCCTCTCACCGCCCCTGAGCCTCTGGCCTGTACCCCAGTTCTGTATGTACAAATAAATAAATCTTAAAAAAATATATTAAAAAAAAAGAAAGTTCTTTATTGTCCTAAAAAAAAAATTGGAATATGGATCATTGGTTTGGACTTTAGAGATAGCTGCCATTATTTCCTTATCTAAAAAGTGACTAGTAAGGGGTCTCCCTGGTGGCGCAAGGGGTTAAGTCACAGCACTTTAAGCTTTCAACAGCCACAGCAGTATGAGTTTGATTCCTAGCCTAGGAGATGACCCACATGGGGCAGCAGGTTTCTCCTGTCTGGCCCAGTGCTCTCCTCAGCAGTATATTTCAGACAATATGCCTGTCCTGCTCCCCACTCTGTCCCTGGTGAATCCTCTCACCCACCGCAACACCTCTGCCCTGTACTCCAGTTCTTGTATGCATAAATAAATAAATCTTTAAAAGAAAAATTGACGAGTTAATGATTGTCAGAGCTAGAGTAAATTTTAATGTCAAATACAGTCACCCTTTTATCATACCCTGTACTTTTTATTAACTGTTCCAAACAGTTCCTTGTGACTCATTCTCTCATAAATGAACCAGATGGAATTCCTTAAAGATGAACTCTGATTTTTATAGTTGCTTAAATGAACTACAATGCCTAGAAGAATATCTGCTGAGCTCGTAATGAATACCAGCAAATTGATTTTCAATCCCTCTAGCTCCCTGCACTAATTCTGGGTGATCTAGAATAAATGGTAAATTGACTCTAGGGAATATCGGTAAATTATTATTCCTTTTTCTGACATCACTCCTCTCCTAAGAAGGGAGAAAAATAAAGCGGTATTGAAGAATAAGTGATATGCCTGCACTATATATTTTTTACTTATTTATTTTTTAAAAGATTTTATTTATTTTTGCACAAAAGAACTGGAGTGTAGGCCAGAGGTGCAGGGGGTAAAAGAATGCACCAGAGACAGAGTGGGGTGCAGAACAGGCTAACTGATGGACTACACTGGTGAGGAGAGCAGTGGGTGGTCAGGAGTGGTCTGCTGCAACATGTGGATCAGCTCCCTGGTTGGAAATGGAACTTGTGCTGCAGTGGGTGTGAGTAGCTTCATAGTGCTGATACTTTAACCCCTGTGCCACCAGGGAGTATATTTTTGTTATTAAGACTATATAAAATCTAAGGGACAAAGAAATTAAAACTGCACACTGCTATTCTAGAATTTTTTAGAGCTGTCTGCTCAACTGATGCAATTCCTAAGGAAACTACACATTTCATTCTCACAAAAGAGTGTGTCATATTAAGTGACAGGATCTCTGACTTCCTTTTCCTACTTTCCACTGATCCAAAGTGAAGGCAACCATGTTGTCATCTGGGCGAGGACCTATATGGCCCTATAATCAAGGCCAATCACTAAAAATATAAGCTAGGTCTATCAGATAATTATCCTTGAAAATCTGAAACGAAGAAGGAAATAATCTGCCAATAATAGCAGACGCAGAAGCAGAAGTGTTCACTGGAAGGCAACATGAGAGTCAGGAGTGTGTAAGTTACATTTCTAAGGTGAGAGAGTAGAAATAAGAGTGAGAAGCAGGTTGGAGAAAAGAGAATGAGACAGGTGTCCCGAGCGATGCACAGATGAGGTGGGAGAGACCATGGTGGGTGACCGCAAGCAGACAAGCCTGTTTTGCAAGTGGTTTTTGTTCCTGATGACTCTTCAGTGAACTTCTCATTCTCATGCTTTAACAGTAACCCCTTTCATATGAACTGGCTTGAGTGGAGATGTTATTTCTTGCAACAAATTTGACTGGGACCTGTTAAGGATACCTCACCAAATGCTTTCAAGACATTGTCCCTTTCAACCCTCAACATAATGCAACTTATTTATAATGACCACCAACTTAACATATGGAAAGAAAACAAGTTGAAAAAGTATGTCCAAATTTACATAGCTTCAGAAAGTCAGAACTCAAGATCAAACCCAGTCTAGCTCCAAAATACCAAAACCTGCTTTATCCTTTTTATTTTAATAAACAAGATACAATGCTAACAAAAAATGAAATAAAAGATTAAAACTTTTTGGTACAAAGTTGGTAAATACCATTGTATTCCATATATACATGAAGGTTGAGTGCTTTTTTTTTTTAAGTCATTTTGTGTGTGTGTTGTGGTTGTGTGTGGTGTGTGTGTGTGTGTGTGTGTAAGAACTGGGGTATAGGTCAGAGTTGTAGGGGATGAGAAGATGCACCAGACACAGAGTGGGGTACAGAACAGGTGGATCTACTGAAATACACTGCTGAGGGGAGCAGCGGGGAGCCAGGAGAGGTCTGCTGTGCCATGGGGGTCAGTTCTCTTGCTGGGGATTGAACTCTGCGTGGCCACAGCAGTGATAGCACTGAGACAACATAGGCATCCAGGAAGGCTCAGCTGAATTTTAATAAATCAAAACCATGTGTAAGCAGAAGTTCTAAGGTGCAAAAGAGGAAGTAAACAGAGGAAGTAGGTCAGTAGAAAGGACCAGGAAGCGGCTATCCAGAGAGGATCTAAGTGAAAAGAAAAGCTGAAGTGAAATCATTCAGAAAAAAAAGTGCCCTTAACTAGCTCGTGTTTTTGGAAATGTGGTTTTGACTTTCCAATACAAATGCATGAATTTAAAAATTCATAGGGTGTAGAGATTCAGCCCATGTAAGTTGTGATTTACAGGACAATGATATATGAGAACAGAACTGATCATAGTTGGTCAACTAAATGCTATTGAAACTCAAGATTGTGCAAAACTTTGATCCCAGATGGTACCAGTGAGTGACATAAGTTAAGCTGTAGGAAATAGGAAACTATGGACTAAGAAAGCTCCTTTAACCCATATTTGGGAATTCTTGTCTATAAAACAGAGAGCAAAAGCTATCTCAAAAGATTTTTAAAAGAGCTAAATTAGGGCCCTCCCTGGTGGTGCAGTGGGTTGGAGCACTGCACTGCAAAGCTAAGCGAGGCCATGGAACTTCATTTCGAGTTCGATCCCTTCTGGGAGGTGATCCACATGGTGTAGCAGAACTCTCCAATCTTGCCCGCTGCTCCCCTCAGCAGTGTACTTTGCCAACCTGCCTGTTCTGCTCCCCACCTGTCTCTGGTGAATCCTCTCACTGCCCCTGTACCTCTGGCCTATATCCATTTCTGTATGCATAAATAAATAAAATCTTAAAAAAAAAGAGCTAAATTAGAGAGCAACTCTTTAGTGATGAGTATACAGTAAACAGTAAGTACTGCTTTCTTTTCAATACATGTTTTATCACCTTTAGAAGTAGGCTCCTCTGCTTGAAACATCAAAGAAACTCTTTTAGTGGTTTTCTTATGCAATGGAGAAAGATTTCATGCTCACAACGTTAGCTATTTCTAAATAATGATAGCATGCTATTTCTAAACAATGTAGAATTCAGACCCGTAAAGCTCAGTGTCAAAGCATAAATGTTCATCAACTTCCAGTGTGTTAAGATTCTTTGTGGTTACATCTCTTCTAAAATGACAGGAAATGTAAAAGGAAGGTTAAATCCGCAAAGGGAAAAAGAGGAGACAAAAATGGGAAAAAACTATGAACAAGAGATGTTAACTTTTTGGAAGATAGAAAGGAAAGGAATGGCCACTGATCAAGATGATGAAAGAGAGCTGGCTTTTCAGAATGAACACCAACAGGAAGAGCCACGAAAACCCAGGCCTTGGAACACCAGCCATAGAGTAGAGTTGGGGAGAAGAGTTCTTGAGAGCAGAGGGACTGGGCTCAAGTCCATGTACAGAGCAAGGAGCCCTGGACAATGCTTCACTCCCCAGGGCCAGACAAATGCTCTCTCTTCTCAAGGCAGAGGCTGCTTTATTGTCTGGAGAAATTGAAACTGAAAGATAACTTATTCAGGGAGACAGAGAACCCTTAAAATGGAAATAAAGAAAGAATCAGCATATGAAATGGAAAGTCCCTGGCTCCTTCTCTCTCCAGAAACTTCATGAGTCAGCTATCACCCTCTCAGGGAGAAGAGAACAGATATTCTGAGGGAGAGAATGCCACAGGTCTGCCATTGTCATTCTCCAGTGAAAATACTACTTACTCATTGCTGAGTTTGGTTCAGAGACCACCATTTTCAAATATCAGAAGCCTCCAATATGAGACACTAAACCAGAAAACAGGAAAGGTAAATGGAGGAAGGTCAATTAAAGTACATAAGACAACTTCCAAAAAAAAAAACCTTTAATTTATGATGTCAGAAATGTTAAGATGTGATCATGTCTCATGAAACAAGAATCAGAAGGCCAAAGAGAACTATCAGACAGATAAGAGTAAATAGAAATGAAAATTAAAAATCAGGGGCCCTCCCTGGTGGCGCAGCGAGGTAGAGCACTGCACTAAGAAGCTTAAGCCGATTCTGCATAAGTTCAATCCCCGCCTGCCCCAGAGGAGATCCACATGGTGAGGCAGACCTCTCCTGACCCACCGTTGCTCCCCTCAGCAGTGTACTTCATTGATCTGCCTATTCTGCTCCCCATTCTGTCTCTGGTGAATCCTCTCACCCTCCACATATCTGGCCTGTACCCCAGTTCTGTATGAATAAATAAATATTAAAAAAAAATTAAAAATCAGAATACGGGCTCTCCCTGGTGACGCAATGGGTTAAAGCACCATGCTATGAAACTCTCTGAAGCCACTGCATCATGAGTTCGATTCCCGGCTAGGGAGCCTGCCTACATGGTGGGGCAGAACCTCTCCTGATCCGCCTGCTGCTCTCCTCAGCAGTGTACTTCAGTAGGTCTGTTCTGTTCCCTACTTTGTTTCTGGTGAATCCTCTCACCCACCACTCCTCTGACCTGTACCCCAGTTTTGTAAGCATAAGTAAATAAATCTTTAAAAAAAAATCAGAATACAAATTTCAATTGAAATTTAAAGATCCATGGTAAATATTTTTAAATGGCATTAAGAATTAGAAGAAAAATGGCAAATGAAGGAAAATGGGGGAACTGGGCAAAAGGTACAATGCCTGACTGATAAAAGTCAAAGGATATAGAAGACAGAAAATGGAGACAAGCCATTTCCCAGAACTTAATAATATACAACATTTTCATGTTGGAAGTATTCATGGAAAGTCCAAGGTGATAAAGTTGAGAAGAACCATAAGGAAAAGGATTAGAAAATTTTAGCACACTTGGGCAAAGAATGTATGTTGGAAGTTTCCAAGAGAAAAAGGAAGCTAACCTAAGTAAAAGATTGTGAAGTAAAATCACAACAGAACCTCTGAAAGTGAAGTGACAGTGATGCAATGCCTTTCAAATTGGGAGGAAAATAATACTCAACTATTAATCAAACTAGTGATCATTTATGAACGTAAAATAAAGGCATTTTTGGCCCTCTCTGGTGGCGCAGCGGGTTAAAGCACTGCACTAAGAAGCTAAGGCCACTTCCACTGGGTTCGATTCCTGCCTGCCCTGGAGGTGACCACATGGCACGGCAGACCTCTCCTGACCCGCCCGCTGCTCCCCTCAGCAGTGTACTTTGCCGATCTGCCTGTTCTGCTCCCCACTCTGTCTCTGGTGAAGCCTCTCGCCTCCCCTGAGCCTCTGCCCTGTACCCCAGTTCTGTATGCACAAATAAATAAATCTTTTTTAAAAAAAAGGCATTTTTATGCAATGAAAAGTCACATTGAATTCACTTGACCTGCCCCTTTTCTTCAAAGGCAACTGAAGTAAGCGCTCTTTTAACAGAAAAAAGTAAAAGGAGGCAAGGACCCAGGAAACAGGCTTTTCAAGACAGGACAGATAAGACCTGACAAGTGGGGTGTCTGCTTTGCTAGACAATTTACAGTCCAGAAGACTCAAAGAGAGATTTTAGGGAGCAAAAAAATCACTGACATGTGGTCTGATGGATCATTGTTCTTCTGCGGTCTATCTTGAGAACATTCAGGTATATGTGACTAGACAAATTAGACAAATTAGACAAATGAAATGAAAGAGAACAACTGAACTTCAGAAAAACAAAAGTTTTGCTTAGGAGATGTCTTTGGGTATGGCACTTCAGCCACATTGGCAAGATCAAAGCTATTCAGATAGGCCATTATCGATTTGGTTTCGTGTTTCATATACTTTTTGATTCCACCCATTTATTCTAGCTATTGAACATTTACTCTGTGAACTCACTAAGCCAGAGGCAAAAGAGGCCCCTCCCTCCCTGCCTCCAGGGAGTACAAAATCTGCAAGAAGAGAAAACATGTGAGGGATTTTAAAAACTTAAATTCAGGGGCTCTCCCTGGTGGTGCAACGGGTTAAAGCATCGCATTATGGAGCTCTCCAAAGCCACTACAGCATGGGTTCGAGCCCTGGCCAGGTTGCTGACCCACACGGCCCAGCAGACCTCTTCTGACTCTCCCGCTGCTCCCCTCAGCATTGTACTTCATCATTCTGCTCCCCTGCTCTGTCTCTGGTGAATCCTCTCACCCACCACACCTCTGGCCTGTATCCCAGTTCTGTAAGCATAAATAAATACATCTCTAAAAATAAAACCTTAAATTCATGCTCCAAGGGCAATAATACCAAAAGGTAATAAGGTAAGGTGCGGTGGCGGTGTGGAGAAGAGATTCCACCTCTGTCTTATTCTCACCATGGCAGAAACTTCTAACTGATGCTAGGAAGGCCTTGAGCTTTGGAGGAAAAAAAAAGGAAAAAAAGCTTGAATTTTTCCCATTTCCCAAAGCAGGAAAAGATACAATTTCTGTTAGATAAAGTCAAAATAAAGAAGTGTTAGCAGTCATTAGGCTCTTACAAAGATTGCTAACTAGACCTATTCTGAGGGTATTCATCAGTGGAATCAGCTGGTCAGCTGAAATATACAGTGAAGGGCGCTTGTCACAGGATAAAATGTCAACTGCAGCATGAAGGAAACAAGAGAACCCAGAAAAGAAGTGTGAGGAATGGCCTTAGGGAGTACCCAGAAAGAATAGTCAAAATCCTTCCTTTTCCAGCCCTCCTGATCCTCTTGTGCTTTGGCTCCCAGCTCAGCGGCAGCAAGGCTGATTCCTAGACATGCTACAGGGCAGGAGGGGTGTACCCGAGAGCCCCCATGCCTGCCTGCTTTAAATTGGTTCTGCCACATCAAGGCAAAAGGGGTTCTGGCACATAAGACTTTTTTTTTTAAGTTATTTATTTGTGCATACAGAACTGGGGTACAGGCCAGAGGCTCAGGGGCAGCGAGAGGCTTCACCAGAGACAGAGTGGGGAGCAGAACAGGCAGATCTACGAAGTACACTGCTGAGGGGAGCAGCGGGGTGGGGGGTCAGGAGAGGTCTGCCACACCATGTGGTTACCTCCAGGGCAGGTGGGAATCAAACTCATGTGGAAGTGGCTTTAGCTTCTCAGTGCTGTGCTTTAACCCGCTGCGCCACCAGGGAGGGCCCACATAAGACCTTTAAGGGAAACTTTAATACAATGAGTGAGCCACGGAGACAAGACCAAGAATATAGTTTCTTTGTCAAGCACCCAACTACACAGCCCCTCATGGGTAAGTGCCCAGTCAAACAGGGATGCCCGAAAGCAGGGCCACTGAGTCCAAAAGCCTGCCACAATTCTAAGGTACCTCCTAATGAGGACCCACAGGAAAAGGGGAGAAGGGGCTCAGCACATCTGGGATAGAAAGAACAAAATCAAGACAGAACGGGCCACTGTTCACCTCCTCACAGGTCTCCCACCCACGTCTGTTCCAACCAGTCCAGGCCCAAGAGGCAAGAGCAGCCTCTTCTGCTCCATGTACCCCTCCAGGCCTCCTGGCCCCACGCTGCATCCCCCTTCTCCAGTCTCCTCTCCAGCATCCTTTCCTCTCTGTTCAGCTTCACCCTTTCCTGGGTGGGGCAGGGAATCTGGAACCTCCCCTTTTCCTGGAGACCACCCTGTTACAGACAGAAGATGAAGTTCCTCTATGGGTTAATTTCACTCATCTGAGAAGAGAGAAACGGACAGGAGATGCTCTACACTGAAGTCCATTGTCAACAAGCCGACTCAGGGGCACAAGTTTCAGATTTGCTTCCTAGTATTCTCCTTAAATTTGAATCTTCAGGCAGAGAGCAGCAGTTTTCTGAGAATTGATGGAGGTTGAGCTTGTGCAGGATAGGGGGACACATTTCCTACTGAAACTGTTGTGCAGACAAACACGTATGTTCAGAAGAAAATAATGGAGGAGAATAAATGACCAAACAGGAAGATGAAGCATTTTTAGTCTCAGTCATCTCTCTGAAGTGAGAGATAAACCATCTGCAAAGTAGCAGCTTACAGGCCTGAATGGGTGTTTGGGAGTGTGGTAATGTTGGCTACTATGGAGGGAGAGAGGGTTATGTTTCTGGAGCTGGCTCTGGTTACTCTGCACTCGAAAGTTGAAACCCAAGGAACCAGCTTTCCTTGAGGCCAGCGTCTCCTACAATCACAATACAATGATTGAAATGAGGGAATTGTTGTTAATATAATCTACTGAGTTAGAACCACTGTTCTAATTTTTTTTTTTTAGCCAATTGTCTCATTGGTGTCCATACATGCAACCCACACAAGGCTACTTTCTTGAGACCCTTTCCTTTCCAGATGTGCTTGTTTATATGGCCCCCAAAGCTGTCCTGAATGGGAAGCACTGTTCTTTCTACTGTGAAACTCTCAACCCCCCACACCTGTAAAAGTTACATTTTATTTTTCATTTTTACAAAGAGTGGCCAAAAACACACAGTAGCTTGCCTCACATTAAATTATTTATTAAGCAAATAGATATTAAATAAATATTAATTTAATATATATATTGGGAAGCCTAACTAGACCACAAGGCCAGAATCAAGACATCAAGGTCATTAGTTTTGAAAATTTAAATTAATATAAAATATGTATTAAAAGATAAGGCCTTCCCTGTTAGCACAGCAGGTTAAAGCACAGCACTAGGAAGCTAAAGCCACTTCAGCAGGAGTTCGATTCCTGCCCTGGAGGTGACCCACATGGTGCAGCAGACCTTTCCTGACCTGTCCGCTGCTCCCCTCAGCAGTGTACTTCATCAGCCAGCCTGTTCTGCTCTCCACTTTGTCTCTGGTGAATCCTCTCAATGCCCCGTCACCTCTGACCTGTACCCTAGTTCTGTAAACATCAATAAACAAATCTTAAAAAAAAAAAAAAGGAAGGTGGGGTGGGGGTCTTCCTGGTGGTCAGGGGTTAAAGTCAGTGCTATCAAGCTATTACCAACCACTATGGCATGAGTTTGATCCACAGCCAGGGAGCTGACCTACATGGTGCAGCAGATCTCTCCTGACCCACCCACTGCTCCCCTCAGCAGTGCATTTCAGTAAATTCACCTGTTCTGCTCCCCACTCTGTCTCTGGTGAATCTTCTCACTGCCCCCCTACCCCTGCACCTCTGGCCTACACCTCAGTTCTTGTATGCACACATAAAAATAAATCTTTTACAAATACAATAAGTACTAGACTTGTAAAAGAGGAAACTCAATTTGCAACTTCTGTAGTATGAGATGTTTTCTGATTCCCACCAAAGTTTATAATGCAGGGAATTCTCTAAACATTTGAAGGGAGCTCAGATATAGGGTAGTGACTTCCAGTAGAAATATGGAAAAGATTTCCCTGCTCTCCTTGAAAAATTTAACTCCCTCTCTGATCCTCATTGCAACATCTACCTCTAAACAGCACTTGGAATGACTGAATTTTACATTTCAGTGTGGCCTCATTTGTGTCTATTTCCTTTACTCCTCTGACAAGTCCCTAAGAGGGGGGCTGTGCTGATTTTAGCTCTTGAGCTTTCCCAACATTTAATACATGACAGATGCTCAAAAATTTTTTCTTATTTGAAAGATGTGTTTAACCTACTAGACTTTACTTGGACCAAGTAGACTAAATAAGCGTATGCTTATCTGGTGGATATGTTGCAGGGCACCCTAGTGCAAACTGGGCTGCCTGTCTGTGCGGCCTCACCCACATGCTTAAAATTCAGTTGCAGACACACACAAAAGGGTCAATAATGGGTTTATTTACAAAGGAGGAAAAGAAAAGGAAATAACCCAGGCAAAGAGAGAAAGATATAAAGTAAATGGAATATCTTACTGGCTTGGCTGACTGGAAGCTCTGGTAGCAAATTAACTGATAGTCCCAGGTCACACAGTCCCGAGAGCTGTTTCCTGAGGGAGAGAGACCGTTGGACAAAATGGTTCCCTATTTATCCCCCAAAGTCCCAGAATGCCTGCATAGCTCCGCCCTTGGGTCCTTGCAATTCTGTCCCTGGGAGTGCTGGGAGTTGTAGTTTTCAATCACTGGGTAGAGTCCAGAAAGCTGTAGTAGGGGGTGGGGTTCACAAAACGCTGCAGAGCTCTGTTAGGACATCCTTCCCCTTAACAGATACTTGTTGTAAGCTCTTCTTCCTCATCCCCCATTTAATCCCAGAGAGGAGAAGCACCCTACAGCAGTCCTATTGTGAAAGGCACAGAAGTTATATAGTTAAAGACTCTCATCACTGGGAACAACCATTTGGAGGAATTTTAAAATACTTTCACACTGAGCCTTCTCAATCCCTAAAGTAAATACTGTGGTAGCTAGAGGGGAACACAGCACTACATTGTGCCACTGGCACCTTCCTCTTTGATTGTCAGCTGCTGAGAATTTTTGGCTCCATTCAACCACCCTTAGGGGGTAACTGCTCCCCTCCCTCTGAGCTCCATCAAACACAGAGGAGGAACCTGCTGCCAAATTGGCCTGGTGAAGTTAAAGCAGTTCCAGAAAAAAAAGTGCTTCTATCAAGAGAGAATTTTCAGTTGTTATTTTCTTAAAGATTTATTTTTATTTGTGCATACAGGAACTGGGGTACAGGCCAGAGGTGTGGTGGGTGAGAGGATTCACCAGAGACAGAGTGGGGAGCAGAACAGGCAGATTGACAAAGTACACTGCAGAGGGGACCAGCAGGCGGGTCAGGAGAGGTCTGCTGTGCCTTGTGGGTCACTCCAGGCTGAGGGATCCAACTCATGCTGCAATAGCTGTGGCCAGCTTCATATTGGTGTGCTTTAACCCATTGCACCACCAGGAAGGGCCCTGGTGGCCATGTATCACTTAGACTTTGGGGGATGTTTCAGAATCTGCTTTTAGGCTTAAATGTAAATCATTCTAGAGAAATAAAAGTCCCACAGGATAAACATCCAGGAGATGTTAGTTTGGTGTAGAACTTTCTATAGAAAGATGCTCTTATTAGCTGACTAGTGCTCCCAAACCTAACAAAGTAACTTCACAACAGGAATTGAGTGTTTCCTGGCTCTAAGGCCAGACACCCCAGGCAAGATTGTCCACACAGCTGGGGCCTTCTGAGGGCTGAGCTTCCCACCTAGCTTCTGATAGCTTTAGGGGCTCCGTGTGGAGACCACACTTTCCTTATGTTTTCACATCAACTTTTCTGTATTTGGTTTTGTGTCTGAACTTCTCTTTTTTGTAAAGGCATCAGTAGTACTGGATTAGAGCCTATCCGCATGTCAGAGAAAGACAATGTTTGTGCACAGAGAGTGAGCTCGCAGAGATGTTAAGTCAGCCATGATGAATCCATGGAAGAGAACAGCTACAAAGAAGCCCTGTGATTTTTTTTCTCACCATTATTCTAAGCCCTGTATGCTGCTGTCTTGGCTGCTGAAAGAAACTCATGCCAACAAAAAAAGAAGGGGGGGCTTTTTTTCACATAAAAAGCTACCTGCTAGTCTAGCATTTTTCACACATAGATTGCACTTGTCCCCAGAGATGAATATCCCCTGGGTGGTGCCCTCCCTAGTGGTGCAATGGGTTGAGGCACAGCACTGTGAAGCTGGCCTCAGCCTCTTCAGTTCGATGCTGGCCCTGGGGGTGGCCCAAATGGCGCAGCAGACCTCCTGACATGCCCGCTGCTCCACACAGCAGTGTACTTCATCCAGCTGCCTGTTCTGTACCCCACTCTGTCTCTGGTAAATCCTCTCACCAACCCTGTACCTCTGGCCTGTACCCCAGTTCTATAGCATAAATAAATAAATCTTAAAAAAAAAATTCCCTGGATGCTGGGAAATTACTAGATGCCTACTTTTGTCATAAATTCTGTATTACACTTACGTGATATTTCTTTACCTGTCACAAAGTTGTACATGAAGTAAAACCTGCCTTGTGTGTGGGGCAGAAAGGAGCTAACCAGAAATCTCTGTGTCAGTCTGCTTCTCCAGGCTTCTCCATCCTAATGATGAAAGTAAACTTCCTTATTCAGCTCTTCTCTTCACAGTGTGATCATCGACACCAAAGACTCCTTTTTAACTTGCTTACCTCTGCAAAGGCCTTAATATCTAAGAAAATGTACATTCTGAGGTGTTGGGGATTAAGATCTTAACATATCTTTCTTGGGGTGTGGGGGAGGGATGGGCTTAAATCTCTAACATAGTCTCACTGTTGGGGGGAATGAATGCCCTGAACAAACACCACACAGGTTTTGTGGATTCCACCCCCATTCCAGATCAAAGCCATTGAGACACCGGGAACTACAAATCCCATCATCCCTGAAGGGAGGATTGCTGGGACCTGAGGGTGGAGTTAAGCAGCCAGGTTTGCTATAAAACTAGACATGTGGGCCTTAGGGGCTCTCTGGCTTGTGGCTCTTGGGTCTCTTGATCTCTTGGCCTCTTGGCTTGACTCTTGGCTTTTCACCGGTGCTCAGCATACCATTGGGATTCCAGGTCAGCTGAACTGGTGGGACGCATTTACCAACTTATCTCCCTCGCTCTCTGCCTGAGTTATTCATTTCTTCATTTCCCCTTTTTTAGATAAATGCTTTATTATTTTTTTAAAGATTTATTTATTTGTGCATACAGAACTGGGGTACAGACCAGAGGCTCAGGGGCAGTGAGAAGCTTCACCAGAGACAGAGTGGGGAGCAGAACAGGCAGATCGATGAAGTACACGGCTGAGGGGAGCAGCGGGCGGGTC
>NW_004567106.1:54500939-54506559 GCF_000260355.1 Condylura cristata
CATATATACAATGGAATATTACTCAGCAACCAAAAAAGAGAAACACATGTCTTTTGCAGCAACTTGGATGGAGCTGGAAAAGATCATGCTTTATTATTTTTTTAAAGGTTTATTTATTTGTGCATACAGAACTGAAGTACAGGCCAGAAGTGCAGGGGCGGTGAGAGGATTCACCAGAGCCAGAGTGGGGAGTAGAACAGGCAAATCAATGAAGTACAATGCTGAGGGGAGCAGCAGTCAGGTCAGAAGGGATCTGCCACACCGAGTGGGTCACCTCCGGGGTGGGTATTGAACTCATGCTGAAGTGGCTTTAGCTTCTTAATGCTGCGCTTTAACCCATTGCTCCACCAGGGAGGGCCCAGATAAATGCTTTATTAACTTTGTTGTGTGTGCCTGAAGTTGAGTCTTATTTATAAGTCCCTTTAAGCCCACAGGTGAGCACCCCAGTCAGGCCACCCGTTTCAAATTGGGGTCACTTTCAAACCTGTAACATAACCTTCAAGACCCCCAGCTGCAGACAGGCGATTTGCAGGGTGTGTGTTGCAGGCTGAGCAAGGCTCTGGACAGTGGCTGACAGACCATGAAAGAGGACCACAGGCAGGAGAAGCGCAGCTACCAGCAGCCACAGGCCCAGGTACAGGTCGCTTTGCAGCAGCAGGAGAACAGCACCTCCCTTGGGCCTTATTAGTTGCTCTCTTGGCTTCAGATGGCAGCACCAAGAAAGAGCTGAGCTCCAGAAACAAGGGACAAGCGATTGCTCTCATTTTATAGAATTTTCAAGATCAAATTCACTGTTTATGAAGGAGATAAATATCACCAATGTGATTTTAAATGAAAGCCCATGTCATTTACATATTGCCTTACAGAAAAAGATAAAAAAGGGGCGACATCCTTTGACTCCTTACGAGAAATGCACAGATACTGTTTTGACCTGACACGTTCTTCGTCAGCCCAGCACCTGTATTGCTTATGTGTCATCGAGGAGATTTTACATAAATTTGTGGAATTCTCAGCTGTATGTTTGTCAGCCCCATGGGAATATTCTTTCCCTATGAGCAAAGGTTGCATTTTTGTTTTATATTGTGTTTCCATGTTCCCAGAATCGACCACAGATGTGAATTGGCCACAAGTGTCTATATATAGTATGATCTCAGTAAATTTTTGTTATGAGTAAATGAATGAATAAGATAGCACTTGAGTAGATTAATTTATTGTTTGAATTATTTGATCAATTTCTGTATCATTTATTCATCCTATCATTTATAATTCTTAATACCTGTAGGTCAAGAAGTATCACTTGATAGGTGCTAGACAGGTTACAAGAATGAAAAAGAAGTAATATTTTATTTTCTCAAAGGGCTTAGGATATGTAAGGAGAGTCAACCTATAAAAAGTCAAGTGATACAACAACCCAAATGCCCAAAACTGGATGACTGGATTAAAAAGATGTGGTACATATACACAATGGAATATTACTCAGCAACCAAAACAAACAAACAAACAAACAAACAAAAAACACATGGCTTTTGCAGCAACATGACAACATGGATGGAGCTGGAAAAGATCATGCTTAGTGAAATAAGCAGAAAGAAAAGGGAAAATACCAGATGGTTTCACTCATAGCAGGAGTATAAAGGACCAGGCAAGAGAATAATAATAATGAACAGCTATAGACCAAAGACATTTTATGAGGTGGAGTGGGGAATGGGATCAAAAACAGTGGGGGGAGGGAAATGCACTGGACTGTGGTTATGGCACATGGGTGATTTGGTGATGGGAAGCCCACGGGGATTACAACTGAGATGGGAAAATGCACAAAATGATGTAAAAATAAACTTACATTATTGAATAAAAACTTTTAGAACTTTAAAAAAAAAAGTCAAATGATACAAATCCAAGAGCAAATGACAATTTATAAGAACAATAAGAAAGGGGTAAAAGTGTTGCAGGCACAGAAGATGGAGAGACGATTATAGCCTGAGGACGCAGAGAAAATTCACTAGGAAACCCTGGGGACAGTTTAATGGAGGAGAGGGTTTGGGGAAGCAAAAATCAGAGTAAAGTGCAAACAAGAAGAGAAGGACCCACATGTGATATTTTCACAATAGCAAACGTATCTATTGGCAGAAAAAGTCAAAACACAAACAGAGAGTTTGCTGACAGTAAAATTAAACTGGTGCCTTCACTTCACAAAATGAAGAGTTTGGATAACTTTTAGGATGAGGAGACGGTACAGATTTTTCAACAGGGCAATGATGTGATCGCAATGTTTTCTTGGGGGCACTGTTAAATAGCAGAGGGTAAGAAGGGGCTGGAGTGGGAGAGAGACGCGAAGATTGTTGAAGAAGCTGCTGTACAAGCTCAGGCCTGTGGTGCCCAAAACAGCTGGATCCATTTTTCATGGGGCCTGCAACAGACTCGGCTTGGACACGTTAAGAAAGTAATACAAAATCAGGTATTAAAGTATACTTAGTGGAAAAATCAAATAATTGCATATTTAAGAAGAAGTTAATAGATACCATTAACATGAAAAAACTGGGAAAATATATCTGTTTTAATTAAAAACATAACACACTAATATTTTATCATTTTCCATTGGGAGCTGTTTACTCATTGATTAACTCTTTCCAGAACAACAATATTCAAATAACACTTTTTTGTCAAGAAAACAGAAGATGATTTCTTTTTTTCTGTGGTATTATTAATAACAGTTTTAAACAGTTTTTTTTTTTTCCAGTTTTACAACTTGCAACTGGTAATATAACACTAAGATGGTCTCTGGTATGGTTGGATACACAGAACATACAACTTGGTTGAGAGACATAAATGGACATTTATTTTACACACAGGAAATCATTGATGCTTTTGAAAAAGAATACTCATGCAAATAGAAATGTTGTATTATTGAATATCTCCTTGACAAGACAATTTATTTTGACTAGGCAAAACCAAATGATGCACTTCTAAACTGTACACATCCAATGATTGAAAGAAATTCCCCCACACTAGCTACTGGCTCTATCACCTTTCAAAGCGTGTGCTCATTCCTTAACTTTACTTTTGCTGGAAGCTTGAAAACATGTTCACAAAGAGATGAACTCTGCTTCGTGTCCCAGGCCGGCTGAGTCAGTGTGGTAGGAAATCTATATATTCCTGAAAACCATTCTCACACATGAATAACTAGCAACAAATTAACCCCAGGAGGAAGTGAGTATGCACCATCGTAACTCTATCTCCTACTCAGTTTCTCTTTATCTGTGTACAAAATTCTCATGATCCTTTCAGTACCACTTGGCAAGGCAAGTGGCTCATGCTGTCAGACATGGGACAGAAGGGAGGTGGAAGTGGGAAGAGATGATGTTCTTAAACCAGTTTTCCAAGTAGAGAAAGATTGTGGCCTTAACCAACCAAGTTAGAAACTTCGGTGAAAGGCCCTTCCTGGTGGCACAATGAGTTAAAGTGCAGCACTATGAAGCTCTCCAAAGCCACTGCAGCATGAGTTCGATCCCTGGCCAGGGAGGTGACCCACATGGCACAGCGAACTTCTCCTGACCCACCCGTTGCCCCCTTCAGCAGTGTACTTCAGTTAGTCTGTCTGTTCTTCCTACTCTGTCTTTGGTGAAATCTCTCTCTCTCTCTCTCTCTCTCTCTCTCTCTCTCACACACACACACACACACACACACACACCTCCACCAACTCCCGAACCTGTGGCCTATACCCCAGTTCTTGTGTGTATAAATAAATAAATCTTAAAAAAAAAAAAGGAAATTGCAGTGAAAATATCTTATGGTTGCAAAGTTTATGAAAATATATGACCCACTGAACATGTGCTCAGGCCCTGTGTCAGGCAACACTATGATGGCCCTGATGAGCCCCAGCTCGATATTCAGAACTTTGTGGAATACCCTACCTAAAATGTGACCAAGGTAGTGGGGTTCAGTGACATCAGATAGTCATACCATCTTGCTAGCTGACTTTCTCCCTTCCAGGTTTTCACAGAGCAGGCTATCATTTGGGAAGGTTCCTGGGTCAAGGAGCTGAAGTGACTTCTAATCAACTGGCACTGAGAAACTGGAGCAGAAAGCCATCAGCCCAGCGGCCTTTAAGAAACTGATAAATCTTATAACAACCGGGGCTCTCCCTGGTGGCACAATGGGTTAAAGCACCACATTATGAAGCTCTCTGAAGCCACTGCAGCATGAGTTCGATTCCCTACCAGGGAGCTGACCCACATGGCATGGCAGACCTCTTCTGACCTGCCCACTGCTCCCCTCAGCAGTGTACTTTGTCAATCTGCCTCTTCTGTTCCCCACTCTGTCCCTGGTGAATCCTCTCACCCACCATAACTCTAGCCTGTACCCCAGTTCTGTAAGCATAAATAAATAAAACTTTAAAAAAATATCTTGTAACAACCATATGAGTTTGGATATTAATTCTCCATTTGAGCCTATAATTGAGATTCTAGCTCTCGCTAATTTGCTCATTGAAGCCTCCTATGAAACTTTGAATCAGAGGACCCAGTCAAACCAGGACTTGACTTATAAACCAAAGACACTAAGAGATAAAACGTGTGTTTTGAGTGGCTAAATTATGAAGTGGTTTATTGCTTCACAAAGGAAACACACACACACACACACACACCCAATACCAGGTTCCTTCCAGAGTCTTGAGATTGGTAAAAAGGAAGAACTGCCAGCTTAATTTATGTGTTTCATGGCAAATATGCCTTTGCATATGGGCCTAAGCTTGTGGCCAAGGGAAAAGCTGATATCATCATACTTGATTATCATTTTATCATTTACAGCATTTTATTTCTACGTGGGCAGCATGTTTTTTTTTTTTTTTAAGATTTATTTATTTATGCATACAAGAGTTAGGATGCAGGCCAGAGGTGCAGGGGGATCAGAGGATTCACCAGAGTGGGGAGCAGAAAAAGATCTACTGCTGTGAGCAGAGGGGAGCAGTCGGCCAGACAGGTGAGGGCTGCGTCACCATGTGGGCCACCTCCCTGGCAGGGATGGAAGTGCGCAAGTGTGATTTAGCCGCTTGCACCACAGGGAGACCCGCGAATGGCTTTAGTACTGGTGATTGTGTAAAAGATAAAATCATCTGCCAAAGGTAAGAGGATAAAGAGGGGTTCAAGGAAAAAGACATGACTTTGAGTCAGTTTTGAAAATTAGAATAGCAATGTAAATTAAGGGGAAGCACTCAGAAGGAGCAGGCACAACTGTAACAATCTTTTTTTTTTTTACATTTTTCCAGATTATTTATTATTTTTTTATAACAGTTTATTTTTACATCATTTTGTACATTTTTTTTCCATCTCAGTTGTAATCCCTGTGGGTTTCCCATCACCAAGTCACCCGTGTGCCATCACCATAATACCATTCACTTCCCTCCCTACCCCACGCCCGTTTTTGATCCCATTCCCCACTTCTCCAGCTGATTTTTTAAGCTGGTGTCAGAAGAACTCAGATGCCACTGATGATCACTGCCTCTGCTTATTATTCCATAAAGAGATGCAAAATGTTGATATTCTAATTTTTGTCATGGATTCTTTTATTGCCTGAAATATAAAAAACTTAGGTCCACTAAAGCTTGAGAACAATTATCTATGTA
>NW_004567106.1:54506663-54527675 GCF_000260355.1 Condylura cristata
TTTCAATCAGTGTTTTTGTGTCTTTTGGGTAGATACCTAGGAGTGGGATTGCTGGGTCGTAGGGAAGCTCCATGTTTAGCAGTTTGAGCAACCTCCAAACAACAACTGTAACAACCTTACCAGCCTGATTTTTTCTTAGTTTCTTCAGCAAAGTTTGGAAACTTTGGTGTGAAAACTCCAAAGTGTGTGGAGATCTATGATGTGATTATGAGAATCTGTTGCGGTGGGAGGCAGCTAAGGATAGACAAAGGTGATATAATAAGATAACAGGAAAATTCTTTAGGGCCTGAAAGTAGTAGGAAGATAGGAAAACAACTTCATTTGCTATAACAAAGAAACAGAAAGGGAGTGTGATGTGACCAGGGAAGGAATTCCTGTCTGAGACCCTGGAAAGAGAATTCTTTTGAAAGATGAATTGGGTTTAAATATATAAAAATGGATGAAATGAGGCAAAAGAAAATTTATGAGCGTTTAAAGCAAAAGGTAAGGCAATGGCATCTCAAAATCGTCATCAGCTATTTTTAAAGTTGTAAAGACGGCTGCAGGGGACAAAGATGATCTTGAGTTAAACATTTTCCATCAGTATGATCTTGTCGACTTTTCGCCTCTGCAAAGATGTTTTATTTTTTTCAGTGTGACCCACTGAAATTAATATTAGTCCTACTGTCAAAAGACACCTAGTGTCCTATTAATATCAAACAAGGGTAACAAATGATTTGCTGAATTATCTCCCATTTCAGAAATATAATCTGATTTCCTGTCTTAATTCATTCTCTTAATTCTACACAGAGAAAGGTAAGATGGCTTATGTTGGCCAACAAACATCCTTTTGTCTATCCTTAGCTGCCTCCCACCGCACCAGATTCTCATAATCACATCGTAGATCTCCACATCCTTTTGGTGTTGGAGTGAGGATTTCACCTAAAATTAGGAAATTTAAAACTTCAAAGTTGAGTGTAGAAAAGAAAACGGAGATTAAGTCATAGCAAACAAGCCCGAATTAGTCGCTAGTAGTGTAGGTGAGATTTAAAAGTTAACCACCACCGCTGAAGGACCACTTAGTGTTTGCATAAATTCCCACATACCAGGCTCAACTTCACTGGGTCACAGCTCAAATTCTCGGACTGCTAACAGATAAAATGTAGGCTCTCGGCCTAGGCTGTATCTATCATTAGCAACGGGAGGGTGTTGGCCTTGAAAGGAGCTTCCATTTTGGCTCAGACAAGTGGCAATAGATGCATCAAGCCTTTTGCTTTGGCAACGGTGGGGGCATTTTCCCGTGGGTCCAAGAGAGAGCTCCTGGCACACAAATAGCATCAAGGGGGTGGCATATGCCAAGTTTCCTCCAGTTCTCAGTGGGGAGGAAAGAGGCAGCAACAGCAGGTTTTTTCATCAGGCCAATTCTGTTGTGAGGTTTGGCCTTTATTCTTGAGAATTAGCCTGAAGTCTGGTTCCCCAGCTTTCCCAGCAATTTTGAGATGTTTGAATATGTTTTGAATACTCTTCTTTTTTGTTTAATCAGTCAGTCATCTGTCAATGGCAACTGAAAATCCTGACAAACACTTCACATTAGGAAAGGATATCAAGAGAATGACTTCCAGATGACATTTCGAAGCAAATGCTATTGCTTGAGGATATGTTTCATGTTCTTTACCCAATGGGTGCTGGGGGCTATAGTACGGGTAAATGACTGGGGGTGTTCTTAGCATGTTTGCAACAGGACAGAGCATGTTCTTAGCATATTGGATGCATTTTCTTAGCTTGTCCCTGATATATTCTTGGCATTCACCTTACATGTTCTCACATTTATGGCATGTCAAACACAGTTCTTAGCACACCAGGCCATGTTCTTAGCATGTTATTGACACATCAGAGCCTGATCTTACCAAACCCATGACAAAGTTATGATCTTAGCGGCCAGATTCATGTTCTTAACATGTCAAACACATGCTCTTAGCTTGCCTGACAATGCTCTTAGCATGTCAAACACACAACAGGTGTGTTCTTAGCATGTCAAACACATGGAAAACCTATGATCCTTGTACATCAGACACAGATTCTTAGCATGTCAAACACATGATGTGGTGTGTTTGTATCATGTCGAAGACATGTAAGACACATGATCTTGGCATATCAGACACACATTCTTAGCACAAGACAGATGCACGATCCTAGCATGTCAGACACAAGTTCTTGTTCTGGTGTGTGGAATATGTGGCAGATATATGTGGGCCCAAGGCTCCTTGTTGGCTGATGTGATCAGGGAAAAGATAAGACTTTGCAAAACTGTTTGATTTGAGATGAGAAAACTAAGGGCAGAAGCAGTGCTGATGAGGAAGGTCCTGGGGGGAATGAGAATGGGGTTCAGAAGAGCTCAGTGGTCATGTTTTCGTATTTGGAGTCAAGTAAAGTAGGTTGCTCCTTTCTGTGATGGAAGTTGCTCAAGCAACTTAGCTGTCTGTGCCAGTATGGAATTTTCCATTTCATAGCGTCAAGGCATGGTGAGTAGACTGAGTATATTATAGGGCAACCCCAATGCGAAATGGGTGGGCCTGAGTGTGGGTCCTCACCTGTGTGCTTAAAAAAAAAAAAACTTCTAATGAGATCTAGCTGCAGGCACACACAAAAATGTTAGTATAGGGTTTACTTACAAAAAGGGGAAATGAAGAGAGGACTCACCCAGGGAGAAAGAGAGATAAATTGGTGAATTGACGTCCTACGAGTTCCACTGTGCTGGGACCCCAAGAGCTCGCTGAAAGCCAGCATAAAGCCCCCACAAGTCTGGTCATAAACCAAGCCTGGCTGGCTGACTTCACCCAGTTCTCACAATCCTCCTTTTGGTGGTGAAACATTATGGGATTTGTAGTCCTTGGTGCCTTGGATCTCTTTGGCCTCAGGTGGGGTTGGGGTTTGATCAGGACATCTTGTTTCACCAACAATTATTGTCCTGAGTAGCAGCAACTGTGGGATGATATCTGCCTGGTTTAGCTGCCCAGGCCTGCTAGTTGTTAATCTGAGAGTTGTCTTTAGAGACAAAGTCCTGTCTAGTGGAAATCAAGTTGGCCCATCAGATTTAGGCTAACTGCTCTTCCCAACAGCCTCCTGATTCTGGGAACAGATGACTAACTTTATCCTTCCTGGTTCCGCTGTCCATAAATTCCTTGAATTAGCTGAAGAATGCAGTCTAAGCAAATTCCAGTTCCTGCCTGAAATACAATGTGGATTTCTCCTTCATCTTCACTTTTTTCCTCCTTCCTGGCTTTTTTGCCCTGTTATTTGGCTAAATGTCTATTTTCTGCACCTACATTTTAAGCTTTTTCTCATTTGTGAGTTTCAGAACAATACAAATTTGAGTTCTGGAAACAGATACTTTCATCTATACAGTTCTTACTTTGCATAGTCCCATAAGGCATCAGTTTCAATTGCCTTCCTTAAGTGACACCACTTATTTTTTGTAAAGGTTTATTTACTTGTGCAGACAGCACTGAAGTACAGGCCAGAAGTGCAAGAGCGGCAAGAAGATTCACCACAGACAGAGTGGGGACCAGAACAGGCAGATCAACAAAGTGCACTGCTGAGGGGAGCAGCGGGCCAGTCAGGAGAGGTCTGCCGCACCACATGGATCACCCTGGGGCCAGGGATCAAACTCTTGCTGAAGTGGCTTTAGCTTCTTAGTGCTGTGCTTTAACCTGCTGTGCCACCAGGGAGGGCCGGTGATACTTATTAATGAGTTTAAATTCAGTTTCCACAGTATGTTTAGTCACTAAGCTTTGGCATCAAGTACAAATGTCTATGCTGCTAGTTTGTTGGTTCACAGATCCCTACAGATGCCAGTCATGACTGCTGACCTTCAAACCCCCTTTATCAAGGGCTGTCAGTGGCTGGTGTCTGCATAGCTATTAGTCAGTTGCCTTCTGTTTCAGTAATGTGGTAGAGAGATAACATAGGCAAAGTTGTTTAACTTTGAAAGCACAACATTGTCATACTGCTTCTCAGTGGGACCTGAAAATGTGAAAATTAGCTGTTTACCACCAAACACAACTTCATTATTCCAGTTGATGGGCCAAAGGGTGTTTTAAATTTTAAAGTCTAATTTCGTCTATGGACTTTAGGACAAGTTGTTGATACTGCAGCAGTAGATGGTGTAACTTTAGCTGAGTTTGGGGAGAAATGTGTCATAAAGTGTGCAACTGAAAACATTTAAGCATTATGGCAGGAAGTAAAAGTAGATAATAATCTGTGCACTAGGACAGAAACTTTTACCTCATTGTGCAAATAACTGCAGGATTCAAATCAAATGTAAATGGAGCTAAAATAGCTGCCCATGGGAATATTGAAAATTGCTGCTGTTCTAGAGTACAATGTAGCTTTGTAGTCAGAAGAATTTAGCAAAGGTGACCTGATCAGCATAAATGATGAAAAGGCTTGAATGAAAAGGATGAAGTCTCAGAAGGAAAGATACTAGCAAAACAAAAGCAAAGCAAAACAAAACAAAATAATGCTTCACATTAAAGGAATCCTCAGAGGTATTTAACATCTGTTAAAAGCACACACAAAAAATGATACTTGGCCCTCCCTGGTGGCGCAGCCGTTTAAAGCACAGCACTAAGAAGCTTAAGCCACTTCCGCCGCATGAGTTCGATCCCTGCCTGCCCCTGAGGAGATCCACATGGCGTGGCAGACCTCTCCTGACCCGCCCGCTGCTCCTCTCAGCAGTGTACCTCATCTATCTGCTTGTTCTGCTCCCCACTGTCTCTGGTGAATCCTCTCACCCTCTGCATCTCTGGCCTGTAACCCAGTTCTGTATGAATAAATAAAAAAATCTTAAAAAAAAATGTTTCTTAAGTGGATCCAGACAGGAGTATTACTAGTGCATGACTAAGGGGTACCCAGGTACCCTAAACTGTTCATGTACCGATCCTCTAGGAAGATCTGGCAAACATATGCACAAAGGCTGCATCCTCTTATTGTCAAAGATGCTTAATAGAACTAGTGTCCATAAAGAGAAAAGAAAGGATTTTTCTAAGAAAATGGTTTCCTCCCTCCCACCCCCACCAAATTACCTATCCCCTCCTGAGTAAATGCCCAGCCCAGTAGGTAAAAAGGGTGACAGAGGCCTGGAACCCTGCCACAATTCTAACTTACCTCCTGGTGGCTGGTGGGGAGCGACAAGAAGGGGTTTAGGTAAGGCTGGGATAAGAGGAGACATACAATTGAAGTTCATATATATTCTAGTTTTTAGAGGCATATACATTACTGATTTATAGGTCTCAATTAACCTTAACTAGTATTTATTCATTTCTATGACTAGACAATGCACTTTGACTTTTTTCCCTACTGATGGCTAACAACTTACTTAAAGAGAAAAAAACTAATAGTAAAATAGGAACTAAAAACATGCTATACATTTGTGTCACATTGCAGAAATAAGTGGAGAGGAAGACAATATTAACAGTCTTTGCATGTACTAGGAATTGTTTAAAGTGTTTATTTTATTAGTAAAATATTCAAATAATCTATGGATTGTTTTGCTACTATACAATCATAAGGGATACTTTTATCCTTGTTTTGCAGATGAAGAACAAACTCAGCTGGTAACTGGTTGATCTGGGATTTGTACCCAGGCAG
The DNA here is from genome assembly GCF_000260355.1 of Condylura cristata. Lineage (NCBI taxonomy): Eukaryota > Metazoa > Chordata > Mammalia > Eulipotyphla > Talpidae > Condylura > Condylura cristata. The sequence goes on from NW_004567106.1 coordinate 54,512,292, forward strand.
TGGGACTTCAGAGTTTTTTTCTTAATCTTTTCTGTACTCATAAATATGTTTGTCCTTATCCCTGTGAAACAAAGTACTAACTATGAACCAATTGTAGGGAATTAAAGAACTATTCTTGTCCCACACACATGCACAATTAATATAAATGGAAACTCTCTGAGTACAATGAAAAATCAGGCCCTAGGTATTAACCATTATGAATGTTTCATGGGACTAATGAATAGGGAACTATTAGGATCAGAAAGGTTATTATCTGATTCATAGAGGCTTTTAGTAATACACAAATGTATGTTTATAAATAGTGTGACGTTTACTCTGGCCATACTCTTTTATCACAGTTACTTCAATTATTAATAAAACCACAGCTTTTAAGATGGCCACGGTAAAAATGAACTTCACAAGATTATGTCGCTATTATAAAGCTGGATTGTACTTTATAATTTATGCATTTGCAAACGCTTCCTCTCTGCTTCAGCTCTTTCATTTTGCTCAAGAGCACAGCAGTTTAGCTCTCCTTTAGAAGCAGAAGATATAACAATGGAGCAGTTCTCAAGCACTTGCATATAAAATAAAAGACTCTTCTTATCCAGGTTCATGCCTGTGTCAAGGATATTGAAGGATGCTTTGTGGGAAGAATATATTTCCCAAGGCAGACCAAAGTGAATTCACTTTCAAAATATTTTTATATAAGTTTAAATTCCAAAAGTCCCCAAATAACTCCCTTTACAGAAATGTCATATATATGATCTATGCCATGGGGAACTAAACAGAATAGTTTCTGCCTTCAAGGATCTGGAAATCCACTGGGCACCTTATAGAGAAACAATGGGGCAGTTGTGAAACCTCTCAGATTCCATAACAGTAGAAAAATCCAAGAAGAAATTTAGGTTTCACTTCTTAGGATGATAAAACCTACTATCGCCCTAATAATCCAGCTTTCTCACTTGTGAAATAGGCTGAAGATGTTTATTTTGTATGACTTTTAAAAAATAACTAATACATCATGTGAAACATGTTAGCAGCTATAAAAAGTCTGTAAGAGCATAAATCCTTCATTTATGTGAGAGCTTAATGTATACCAGAAAAAGTTGGAAGAAAATTGTGGAGAAAGTGACATTAGTTAATTTTTTTTTACACATGAAAAATGGGGAGAAATGAATGTTAGAGAGTTATAACAATGGCTGTAAGGCTATAGAAAATAACAAATAAGGCATGTACATATCCTTTTGAAGAGTAGCAGACAGCTGGGGAATGAACTGAACCTCTGGCTCACTGCATAAGCCTGAGAGACCCTGTGGACTGAGAGGTTTGCTGTCCACTTTTCTACTTCTGACAAATATATTTGTTAGAGTCAGGATTTCTCTTATAAGGAGGGGACCATCTTACAGATATAGAGCATCTTAGTGAAAAAGACAGTACTGGAAAACAATTTAATTCTATGACTTTTCTAATATTTGTAATTGAGAATCATTAAATATGTGCGATAGTGTCTTTGTGCACTGTGACATCCTGGCAATAGTCTAAACTGGTAAGTACTAAAATTTCTAAAATGCTTTTGAATTGTATTTTCTAGACCATGCTATAGTGTAAGAAGAGATTTTTAAAAAGTCCTGCCAATATTTTTCATCTGCTATAAAGTATTTATTTACTTTTTAGCTTTGAAATGTAACTAACAAATAAATTAATATGGTCAAGGTGTATACAGCACAATAGTTTGATATATATATATGTTGTGAAGGATGATTCCTTCTTTAAGTTAATGCATCCAGTACCTTACATATTTACCTTTGGAGAGCAATAGTAAAACATATAAGGCCTGGAGCTTCCCTGATAGTGCAAGGGAAGTGCACTATGAAGCTATCCACACCACCACAGCATGAGGACAATCCTCAGCTAGGGAGCAGACCCAGATGGCACAGCAGACCTCTCCTGTCCAGCCTGCTGCTCCCCTCAGCAGTGTACTTCGTGAGTCGGCCTGTTCTGCTCCCCACTCTGTCTCTGGTGAATCCTCTCAATACCTCTACACCTCTGGCCTGTACCCTAGTTTTGTAATCATAAATAGATAACTCTAAAAAAAAAAAAAAAAGCAAACCTGCCAGACCTGCCAGAGTACACTGAGGACTAAAGAATAATTAGGGTCTCTGTCCTCTCAAGCCTTATCACAGGCCATGGTTCTGCCCTCTGCTCTGCTTATCTGTGGAGTTATCCCCAATGACATTGGTTCTGTTTTGTTTAACCCAACAGCTTTGGATAAAATCAGACAGAGTCATCAGTTCTTAAACATGTCAGAACACAATATCTCTGCATCTCAGAGAGTCAAGATGTTGATGGGTGCCGGGGAAGTTGCTCCCAGGGGTATCGGCTGGGAGCTGGGAGTCAGTTTCCTTTTAGTTTTAGAAGAACTTTTCCAGGAGGAGAAAACCTTTCAAACCGATTCCCAGAATGGGTGGTGGTTTAATGAACATTTGGAAACCTTTGGGAACCAAGCATGATACTCACAGCCAGGTTTCTTGGGGGCTCTGAGAACCGGAAAGTCAAGAACTAGCTGGATGACCCTGTGGGTCTGCTGTGCCTCACTGGGCTTCTCCACATCATGGTTCTGCTTTGTGCACCTGCCATGCTTCCTCCCTCAGGACTTTCCTGCCCTACTACCCTTGCTGGTTTCCTCTGTTCCACATGTGGCCAAATAACTATGCAAAAGGGCTCTGATCCTCTGTGACTTTTCAGGGCCCTGAACTACCACTTCAGTCTCCGTTGTCTTTTTGCATAAGTTCTCAAAATGAACATTGAATTGCTTGCGAATCGGCCAGGCTTGGTCAGCTTTACCAGTCAAATCAGCTTTGAGGCGTGAGTGTAAACAGAAGTAGATGCATCTGTGAGTGCAGAGTGACTACACCTTTTAGTGCTATGGAAACACTATTATTATACCAGGAACAGATGTGCATTGGAATTGGAACAGGTCAACTGGGCCAACAAAGCTGTGATCCGTAGGTTGTCCCAAAGATTATGAGGGGCATAGATTTAGAAGCAGCAAATGCAATGAACAATGAAATCTCTCTAGTACTTTCTATTTATTTGACCTTCAAACATCCCCCAAATCCCTCATAAATATTCTTCTAATTGGTCTCATTGTCACTCATGCAGCTACAAAATGCTTAAGCCATGTCTGCTGAGAACATGCAATACAGTTACTTCTACATGTCCCTTGCTCTTGTGTAATCTGTCTTCACTAGTTGGCAGACTGTGGAATGAATGAATGTTTCTCAAAATGGGCTCCCCTGACCAGTATCATTAGCATCCCCTGGAAGCATAACAATTACAAATTCACAGGCACTAATGGTAGACTGAGTGAATCAGAAACTGTTGGGGATGAATCTGAGATGAAAAAGTTTGAGGGCTGCAGGAGTAAACTAAATTTAACCACCAGTACCACTCTGTCATTCTAAGAGACACAATTTCATGTTTCATTAGTTCTTCCCAAATTTGTAAGAGAGCAGCCTAAATTTCATCGCTGCCCTAGGCCATAGTTGTTTCAAGAACTGTGAAGTTTCTGAGATTTATTTTTTTAAGCCTCCTTGCAAACCAACAAGTGCGCCTCCTACAATTTCACTGATGTTGATGGATAATGGAGACATCCGGTTATAACAGAAGAGTCACAGAATTTCTTCCAATCAGAGTAGTAGGAGAATACAGCATTTGCTGGGGGTTCTTTTTTTTTTTTTTTTTTTTTTACAAAAGTTTATTTTTACATCATTTTGCACATTTTTTTTTTCCATCTCGATTGTAATCCCCACTGGTTTCCCATCACCAAATCACCCGTGTGCCACCACCATAGTCCCATGCATTTCCCTCCCTTCCTCCCCCCACCCTGTTTTTGATCCCATTCCCCACTCCACCCCCACAAAATGTCTCTGGTATATGGTTGTTCATTATTTTTGTTATTTTCTCGCCTGGTCCATTATACTCCTGCTATGAGTGAAACCATCCAGTATTTTTCTTTCTCTTTCTGGCTTATCTCACTAAGCATAATCTTTTCCAGCTCCATCCAAGTTGCTGCAAAAGACATGTGTTTCTCTTTTTTGGTTGTATATATGTACCACATCTGTTTTATCCAGTCATCTACTTTTGGGCATTTGGGCTGCTTCCATGTTTTTCCAATTGTAAATAAAGCAGCAATAAACATGGGGGTACAAGTATCTTTTTCAATCAGTGTTTTTGTGTCTTTTAGGTAGATACCTAGAAGTGGGATTGCTGGGTCGTAGGGAAGCTCCATGTTTTGCAGTTTGAGGAACCTCCAAACAGTTTTCCACAGTGGTTGTACTAGTTTGCATTCCCATGCTGGGGGTTCTTAAGCCCCACTTCCCAGAGAGTGATGGAAAGAAGGCGCATTAGCAGTTGCAAATGCAGTGAGCTGCATTTTGAGAGCAGAACCTGGCATACACATTTCCTGATAGAAGATGGCTAGTCAGCATACTACCTCTTTGCCCCAGAAAGAAGCCCCGTTCCAACTTCTTAGACTATTCTATGTGTAAACGTCTTTAAAACAATAGTCTAGAACAAAAGCTGTTAGTGGATCTATTCACAAGCTATGCAGGAACCCACAGGAGACCCATGGACAACTGTCTCCTGACCGGGTGAACAACGGTGTGAAATGAGATGTGATTCTCTTGGGATTTTTAGCTGAGCACTTAGGCGGGGAGGCTTAGTGCTGTGGAAGTCACACATGTATGCAAGTAGAGATAGACAAGCTAAGGGGAGCAAGAGCGAGAGGTGGCTGCAGGGGACCAATTAGAAGGGGACAGTTTCTAGAAGGAGACGCGATCAGGAACCGTAATGTATCCAACCTTGGAACTGTCAGGCTCAGTTCAGAAAAGAGAAAGAAACTCACCTTTGAATGTTCATCTTCTCAGTAGTCTCAGAATCTCTGTGATTCTAAAAACGCTTGATTTTTACTCTTCAACAATTCATCCTTATCGATCAAATGTAGCTAATCTATGTAGATCTTGAAATAGGACAGACAGCTTGAAATTTTCACCTGCAGTGTTCTGTTGTTCTGTTGTAAAATAGGATGAAAATTATCCAGGGGGAGATATGAAATAGGACTTCAAGAGAACTTAACACAGTATCTAGCCTATGACAAATAGGTAACCTGAAAAAGTTGTCTGCTTCACCTGGTTGGTTCCAGACCTTGGTCCTTTGTGAGATTCCTGGGAAGATTTTCTGCTTGTAACTTCCTCTGATGCCTCATGCCATCAATACTCATCATCAAATGCTATTGGATGGCGATGGAAACTATTATCCCACCTCTTTATGAAACCACTATTTATGTTCTTATGGAATTTGGTTTCTACTATTTTTTTGAACATTTGAAAGAGTGTAATGAAACCAGAAAAGATGAAGAACACACATGTTTGAGGCCTGACTCAGCCTTGCCTTTCCTGGGCTTCAGTGGTTCTGGCTGGGTTTCTAATTTCAGTCCTCCTAAACATGGGTTTTTCTTGTCTGGTTTCCACAACTCTCTCCCCACCACCCCACCCCCATCAATTATCCCTGCCACTATCCTCAGTCAAACTATCACACTACACTCTCTTGGGCACAAGGCTTCTGTATTTGTTTAGAGAAGCAATGGCCTTCGCCTCAGGCCAATCAGAATCGTGCCTATCGTAAACACTCCTGCAGTGTTAATGTTAATTAACACAGATCATTCTGATTCTTGGGGCTTTATTAAAAATTCTCCCTCTTTCCCTTTCTTCTCCCTTCCTTTCCCACATCCTTCCCTCCTTCTCTTTTTCTCCCTCTCTGCCCAGCTATTTAGGATCATCTCAGAGCTCCAGTATTGGGATAGCTCACTGTCTAGGCTTTACTAGGCTCTCAACCTTTATATAGAGACTCAGTGGATTTTGTAATCTGAAAGTTTCTTTTTTCATTTCTAGGAAATTATTTTGAATTATTTCATTCCTTTCTTATGCAAATTCTAATACACCCCCCATGCATTCTCTAATTTTCTTATATTTTCCCCTAGTATCTTTTTCTTTTTTTCCTCTAACTCCTGGAAGTGTCTTCTACTTAAGAGATGTTAATGCTTCCATGGTCCCCTTTACTCAAATTAGTTCTGATAGCTATGATTTGGCAACCAGGAAAATGAAAAGACATATTCTCACAGGGCAGTTATGGCAATGTAGATATTTGCCTGGGAGTATCTGATGGTTAGTTGTTGTCGTTTTTGGCCCTTTTTTTTTTTTAAGATTTATTTATTTATGCATACAGAACTGGGGTACAGACCAGAGGTGAAGGGGTGGTGAAAGGATTCACCAAAGACAGAGCAGGGAGCAGATGGACAAAGTACACTGCTGAGGCGAGCAGAGGGCAGGTTAGGAGAGGTCTGCCGCGCCATGTAGGTCACCTCCAGGACCAGGGATCAAACTTGCACTGAGGCGACTGTGGCTTACTTGCAGTGCTGTGTCCTAACCTGTTGAGCCACCAGGGAGGGTACTTCTCTGTTTTTTCAGAGAAAGAATTGCTTTCTTCAGCAGTAGATTTTCCCCCTCCCCATTTCCATGGCAAAGCCGTCAGCTGTTGCTTTATAGCATCTTGACTTCAACATGACTTGAATCAGCCTGAATAGGCTAGATGATACTTTCATAATAAACAGCCTGAACAAGAACATACTTTTAACATCATTCGGCTTTATTGTGGCTCCTACGTCCATCACAGGATGGTAATGGAGCTTTGCTTAGTGTGGTCACTCAAAGACCAAAGCTGCAAGAGAAACCACTACTCAATTGCAGCTGGTTTGTATGACAAAAGAAAAAAGTTTTTTTTTTGAGGCCTGGCATTGTCATTTAAGTCTGCTAGTCCAGAGTATCACATGGCAGATCTGTTCACAACTCACTGGCAGAGTCTCACCCAAGCACAAAGGAACAGAGTGATGGGATTAAATCTACTACGTTCCCAGAAGGGCAAGAACAGAAAACAGCTTTGAATAGCTCTAATAACTGCTCAGCAACTTCAAGGAAAAAGACACATTCAAGTAGAATCTGTATTGATATCTGTGTGTCTATCTGTCTATCTATCTATATATCTATCTATCTTCATCATCATCATCTATCAACTGGCTCACATTTGTCAGGTAATGAGGCTTATTCAATAGACATGTCTATCTCCCAGTTAATTTGGTCTTGAAATTTCTGTGTATGTTTGCTTGTATCCAGAAGGTCAAAGATGATTTTAGATGTTTTATTTGTAGAAAGAAGAAACATTGACTATAATCATCAGCTGCCTTTCTAACACCTTCTAAGAAAAACCCTGTGGTATGTTTCAGTTAGAGGTGATAAGATTTCTAAATCATGATTCAAACTGTCTTTAACAAGTTTCAACACAAACTATAAATACTCAAGCAGTACCATCTGTATCACATATTTTTGTGTTAGTGACATCCGAAGAAAAAATAGTTGAATTTGCCAACTTGAAGCTCTCCATAGTTGTCTTCTGTCCCCTGAAAGGTGTGTTAACACACCTTTTGATCCTGTCACTCGCGCCATAAACTAGCTGGCATTGCCTGTGCATCAATGAGATTTAATATAAAATTTGTTTTCAAGATAAAAAACAATGCACCCCTACTAGTTGGATCTGGATATTAGCCTTGACTTTAATTTGTTATTAGACTCTTTAATCTTGATGTCTCCAGATGACAGTATAAACACAGAAGTTCCTTAATTTACAAACGAGTTGTCTGTCTCTCAAAGTGTTCCCTTCCCTTCCCACTCCAGCTTTATTGAGGCATGACAAGGAAATTATTATATTTAAAGTGAGTAATGTAGTGATTTGAGATATGTATCATTGTGAAAGGATTCTCACACTCAATTTAATTAACATACCTTTCGCCTCATACCTTCACCATTATTGATGGTAAGGGGGTGAGAATACTTAAAATTTACTTTCCTAGCAAATTGCAATTATACAATACAATATTGCCAACTCTAGTCACTATTCTATACATGTGCCCCTCAGAATTTATTTCTGAGGCCCTCCCTGGGGGGCCTCCGCTGCTTTAGCACAGGTTCCATCCCCGGCCAGGCCAGGGTGGTGACCTACATGGCAGACCTCGCCTGGCTCACCCCCTGCTCCCCTCAGCAGTATACTTATCCATCTGCCCATTCTGCTCCCCACTCTGTCTCTGGAGAATCCTCTCACCGCTCCTGCACCTCTGGCCTTTACCCCAGTTCTGTATGCATAAATGAATAAATCTTTTAAAAAAAGAATTTATCTTGTATCTGACAATTTGTACCATTGTTTCTCCATTGTCTCTACCTTCTCTGTTGGCAGAATCATTCCTTGTTTCTTTTTATGGATTCTACTTCTAAGTGACAGATCACATAGTATTCGTTTCTCCCTGTCTGGCTTACTTTACTGAACATCATGCCCTCTGGCTTCACCCGTGTGCCACAAAAAGCAGTATTTCCTTTTTTTTTTTCTTTTAAATATTTATTTATTTATGCACACAAGAACTAGGGTACAGGCTAGAGATGTGGGGGGTGGTGAGAGAATTCACCAGAGACAGAGTGGGGAGCTGAACAGGCAGATGGGCTGAAATGCACTGCTGAGAGGAGCAGTGGGCGGGCCAGGCGAGGTCTGCAGAGAGCCATGTGGGTCACCCCCCTAGTTGAGGATCGAACTCATGCTGTAGTGGCTGCTATAGTTTCATAGTGCTGCTCTTTAACCCATTTCACCACCAGGAAGGGCCTTTTTTTTTTTTTTTAAGATTTATTTATTTATTCATACAGAACTGGGGTACAGGCCAGAGATGCAGAGAGTGAGAGGATTCACCAGGGACAGAGTGGGGAGCAGAAGAGGCAGATCAATGAAGTACACTGCTGAGGGGAGCAGCGGGCGGGTCAGGAGAGGTCAGCCACACCACGTGGTCACCTCCGGGGCAGGCGGCAGGTGGGAATCGAACTCATGCAGAAATGGCTTAAGCTTCTTAGTGCTGTGCTTTAACCCGCTGCGCCACCAGGGAGGGCCTCCTTTTTTTTTTTAAGGCTAAATAATACTCTATTTCCTTCATCTCTTCATCTGTCCACAGGTATTTAGGCTGTGTCCCTATCTTGGCTCTTGTGAATAATGCTCTAAAGAACACAGTAGTGCAAATACCTCTCTGAGAACATAATTTCCTTTCCAAGGATAGAAGTGCCTGGAAGTGGGATTGCTAGACATAGGTACAATAGTTCCATTGTTAATTTCTGGAGGAAATGCCATACTGTTTTCTGTAGCACTATTCAGTTATAAGTTCCTTATGTTTGAGATACTAATAGTTTACAACTATTCTCTCTTATTCAGTAGTTTGCCTTTTTGTTTTATTGATGAATTTCATTGTTATGCAAAGAGTTTTCAGTTTGGTACAGTTTCACTTGCTTATTTGGCTTTCATTGCCTTTGCTTTAGTGTTAACAGAAAAACATAAATGTCAAGCAAAATGTTTTATGTAAATGCTGGTTATGTGGAAAATAGAACTGAACTTTCTCATATGAAGTGTGTTATAATTTGGTGGTTAGATCCCCAGATTTGATCATAGGGATTCTCTTGCTCTTCTCCCTTCTATTATCTATGTCTCACAAGTCCATCTCTATCTTCTTTGCCAGCTCTAACTGCATGGAGTTGGATTTTAAAGCATCAGATAAAACGAGGTCAGATGGGGGCAGAACAAGAGACAGCTGTGTTCAGCTGGCCAACAGTATTGAGCTGAGTCTTGGCATTGTAGTGGCAAGAAGAAAAGGGTGAGACTGTTGGACATTCCTTCATGCTGATTGGGCAAAGCCTTTCTGGTCAGAGGCTCTGGTAAGAATTGCCTCCCCAATGTGAAGAGATCCTGGCACATAGCATTCACCCTCGCCAAGTTTCTCTGCACTGTTTTCTTTCCTTATCTAGATTTGAATTTTCTTCTAACATTTCAACCGATACTATGATAACAGTAGGAGACACCTTATGAGCAAGGTATGGAATTACATATTTGCTGTAATTCATTCATAGTTTTGGATTAATTAATACATGAAGATGTTTTAACATTCAAAAGGAAAAGAAGGCAATTACAGTAAAGATCTCCTTTTCCCTTGTTATCCTGCCAACAAGTTTCTCTTAATAATGAGCTAATACTGAACATTTTTGTGTGTATGCTTACAGAACTATCTTATACAGATGTGTATCCATCTTATCGTCCATTTGTCCATCCATCCATCCACCCATCCTTATAGTCTCTTTTATTATACATATTTTCCTTTTGCTTCACATTGTATCGTAGAGATCATACATGTTGCTAATGAGTTTCTTCATTCTTCTTTATGACTGTCTAGCACCTCACTTATATCACTATTCTATTGTTGTGTTTTTAAGTTGTTTTGCACTATTTTGCTGACTAACAACAACCACACAATAACTTTTCAAAAACATCTTTTAGAACATGTATGGATAAAGCATGTATGGGCAAACCCCGGGATACACTCGATACCTTTGAAAAGGAATCACAGACTTATACAACCAGCACCTTGCTGTACAGATAGAATGTAGGCTTTCTTGGGGACAGGTTGAAAGCAGAGAAGGAGTACAGGTCATGCCGTCCCTGGAGCCTGCTGTGAACTGGGTCTAGATGGTCAGAATACACATGGCCAAAATTTCAGCAGAGAGGAAATCTACCAGATGCATGATAGGTGACATGCTACCGAGCTGCTTCAGGGAGAGAGTAACCTGTATCCACACACGTGAGCATCTCGAGAGTAATGCTGAGTATAAGTAGAGTGGACGTCCCTATTTCCAATCTTTGAGGAGAAGTGTCTCTCTTTTGCTAGGTAGGGATTAAATAGTTCAGTGATCCGGGTTGGTTGGGTTATTTGAAGATGCCTTTGAATAGATTGAGAAGATTTCTCTTTATAGATTGCTGGGAGTTTACAAAATCTCATTCACTGTTATTGAATTTTGTCAAGACCCTCCTTTTTTTTTGTATCTGTTGAAATGATGATGTGATTGTTCTTTAATTTGTTAATGTGTTCATTGTTTTTGAGAATTGAGTCAATCATGCTTTACTAATAATCCCATTAGTTACAATGAAGTATAATTTTGGTAAATTAATGAATTTGAGGACTAAAATTTTTAAAGCATTTTTATTTCTATGTTTATAAATGAGATTGGTCTCTTAATAACAGTCTCATGTAGTTTTAGTATAAGTTACTAGGCTTTATATGTCATAATGTGAAATGTAAAGTGTTTCTACAATTCATTTTATTAAAGTCTGTGTAACTTGATACTATTTCCTTTTAAATGTCTGAGATAATTCACTGAAAGTCTGCTGGACTTGGAGTTTTTTGAGGAAAAGTTAATAATTCAAATTCATTTCTTTAAGAAATAGCTATACAAAAATATTTTTAATATCCCACTTAATTATTTCAAATTTTCAGTAGGGTCTGCAATGACTTTTCCTTCTTTGCTGATATTACTCATTGTCTTTCATTTTACTTATCTTGAAATGTTGGTCTTTATTGCTTGCATATACATCTTCGTAACCTATTTTGTCCATTCCTTTGTTTTTTTCATAAAACACTTGAAAAACTGTGATTCATTATCTTCTAGAATGCTTTCTTTCTGATGAGAAGTCTGATCATTGTTTCACAAATATAAAGTATGTTTTTTCTCTGTTTACTTTAAAATTTCTCTGTGTATCTTTGGGCTTCTGCAATTCACTATTGCCCTGCCTGGGTGTGGTTTTCTTGGCTGAGAGATTGACAAGTGTTTGAATTCCTGACTGGATTTTTAAAAATTGAATTTGGAAAAATATTTGCCTTTCTTTTTAATTTCTTTGCTCTGTTATAGTCCCACTGTTCTTCCATGGGCTCTAGTTACGACATTTGTTTGATGTTAGACTACTTTATATTTTCTCTGAGACTAATTAGGCTCTGTTTATAATTTTTATCTTTTTCCCCTCTCTGTTTCAGTTTCTATAGTTTCTGTAAGACTTGACTCTAAGCTCATTAACCTATTAATGAGCTTAGTATTAAATGCATTAGGATTCATACTGACTTAAAACTTCAAAACTAGAGACTTTGTTACTTAACTTCTATGATATTCTATATGTATTTCCTTTCTCTTCTGGTAAAAATCCCTGATGATTAAATTTATCCACATTGGTCCACAGTATACACACAAATTTCATGACAATGAAAATACTGCCATGCCAAGAAAAAGTTCCCTAAGCACGGTTTAATATTCCTTCCCAGATCTCTTTTATTTTTATGGTCCCTACCACTAAGGATGTACACTTAAATTAACTGTTTATCTTTCATTTTTATTGAAGTGACAAAACCTTATAACATTGTATAAGCTTCAGGTAAACATCATTATAAATCAGCCTGTGCATATACAACATTATGAAGCTACAGTCTTTTAAAGTCCTATGTACAGGATGCCACCAATAGATTCAGTTTCATTTTGTTTTAAATATCTAGAGATTTAAAATGTTTGTTTTATAGCTTAAAAAACATTTCCATCATTTTAATCAATCAAATCTCCAAAAAATATTGTAGATACTGAGAAATGTAGTTCTATTTCTGCTATCCTATTTTCTTCATTCCTAATAGGTAATTAAGTAAGTATAATCTTTCCATTATCTAAAATGTAAGTAGAAATATTCTCATCTCCCCTCTTTAAGCTAAAGTTGTAATTGTATGCATCACTTCCCTGTAATTTGCTATTTTAATTTAAATATCTCCTAGAGGTAAGTCTATAATACATAAAAATAATCCTCATTTTAACATTTTATTATTTTGTGTATGCACAATACTCTTGTGTGTGTGAGCCCTATAGTTCATTCAACCAGTCTTGTCATCAGGTCTCTGGGTTATTTCCATTCTTTAGTTACTATTGTAAAAGGACAAAGAATTATATATGACTATTACTTTCATATTTTATTAGTGCCTACTTGGGCTAGTTTCCTGGAAGTAGAATTGTTTGGTCAAAAGGTAAATGCACATGCATTTTCTCTCCATAAGGACTGCAACATTTTACAGTTCCATCAGCTCTAAATGAGGGAGTCTGTTTTCCTGCAGCTTCACCAACAGGATGGTATGTCCAACTTTTGGATTTCTGCCCATATGATGGGCAAGAAGTAGTTCTCGGTGTAGTTTTCATTTGCATCCCATTTTTATATTGAAAAATGATCACTTTCTCAAAAGTAATTTTTTCAAAGTTTTATAAAATGGGCTAATTTCTATTTGCAGTCTTTTTCTTACATACATTAAAACATAATTCAAAAAGAAAAATATGTCTTTTCAGCCAATATCTTGGGTTTTTCATTTATATTGCAAAGAACAAATTGTAAACCACTTTGCATAGTGTCCCAGCCCCAAAATGAGGGTTTGATTTACCATGTAATTTTTTTCTGGTTCATATTTCTGTTCTGAACAAGTTTTGGGGTTTGAGGTTATAAACAAAATAATTTGACTGTTTACTTGTGGTTAAACAAATGTCATAAACACATGCTAGGAAAAAATCTTTTTTGAAGGAGAAAAAGTAGGTCAATAGTTTGCAAAAATGATCAGCATCTCTCTATCTGACAAACATTTGATTCAGTGATATTGTAGAAACTCTTGGTTCCTATCATAAAAAAAAGGAGGGGGGGGGAGTATTTCTTCTAGCCCAAGGGCTTTAGGTTCATGAGAAAATAACCGAAAATGTTTGATAACTATTTCTTCTTGTATTCATTCCTATGAGTTTGAATTGAAATGGATATATTCAATCCTTGTTTCCTGTTGCTTTGTATTGTATTCTTAATTAACAAAAACCTTTCATTTCTTTCCCCATTCCCAAAGTTATTCAGTGCCTCTCTCTGAAGCTCTCAAATCACACTGAAATTTCCCATCTTATCACATTTCACTACAGTAGTTTTTTTTTTTTTGTTTTTGAGGTCTTCTCTAGAATAGAAGTTCCATGAAAGCAGGAATTGATTTCTGTCATTAAATGTAAGTGTCCAGCTTGCAACAATAATAGCATAGGAAAAACGAAAAAGATACCTATATGTATTATGTGCAAGTAAATGAGAGTTTGAAAGAAAGAAAATACACCTCCCAGTGAAAATGGAGTAAGCTAAGGATGCCTATGTAGAATAATGTCCTTGAATCTCCAATGATTTCTTTCACAGAAATTTTGCCAGTTCTAATCTCAAATACCTTTTGATGTGTTTTTCAACAACTACCCACCAAATTTGTTGAATTTCCATTAATTGTATTGACTGTACTCATGAAATGCTAATGAATAATTCATTCTGACATTTACAAACAAGCACAATACTGAGGAGAGTGTTAATCAGTAATGAGCATTAGCGGAGTCATGATTGTACCTCACCAATGACTTATTGTATTTTGAGGGGAGGGAATTACTAGCATTTTATTTTTAACGTTTTCTCTAGCTTTGACATATAATTGACATACACCACTGTATAACTTTAAGGTATAAGTTATAAATGACCAATGACTTTGAAATCAATGTTAATCCTTTAGTCATAACCACAAAAATGGCTGCCTTGGGTGGGAGAGGGGAACATATCTTGCAACACACTCCAGAAAGCAAGTCTTAATTTCTGGGTGTGTTTATTAAATTGCCTTCTTTCCCCAAGTTGTGCCTCTCTATTTTTTATTGTTTTCACTTTTTACAATATTGACATGGGAACAAAAGAGACAATTAAACGAAAGATATTCATTTATGCAAAGGGAGGACCAATTTTAATTCTCATTTATAATATTTTTGGAAAATAACTTGATTTTTCATGTTGGTGCCTCAAATTTATTGTCCCGTTTTTCATCTTTCTAAAATTGCTCTTTCCTGCCTCATGTCACACTTATTTTCTAGACAAGTGAGTTTTGACTGAAGCTATTATTCTAACATAAATGCATGTAAGCTCTGTCAGGATTGGTGCAGAGCTGGTGGACATGACCCACTACAAAGCAAAGATAATAATCATTTCTTCCAGGGCAATTCCAATGTGAAATGAATGGGTTGGCCTGAGTGTGGTTCCTCACCTGCGCGCTTAAAGGGACTCATAATGAGATCCAGCTGCAGGCACACACATAAGGCTAAGGGGTTATTTACAAAAAGAGGAAATGAAGGGAGGGGTAACCCCAGCAGAAAGAGAGGAGACTTGTTATTGGTGAACACATCCTACCAGTTCTGCTGAGCTGAAGTCCTAACAGCTCGCTGAGGACAACCGGAAAAGCGACAAGCTCCCAGGCCCGCAGGCCTCTGGTTATACACCAAGCCCGGCTGCCTAGCTCTACCCTCAGTTCCCAGCAATTCTCCCTTCCGTGGTGATGGAATTATGGGATTTGCAGTCTTTGGTGCCTTGGATCTC
>NW_004567106.1:54527775-54536133 GCF_000260355.1 Condylura cristata
CTCTACCCTCAGTTCCCAGCAATTCTCCCTTCCGTGGTGATGGAATTATGGGATTTGCAGTCTTTGGTGCCTTGGATCTCATTGGCCTGGGTGGGGAGTAGAGTCCATAAAACTTGTGTTTCTGGAGTTTGTTCAAGATATCATTTCCCCCCGCCAATTACACACATAACTCAAGAAACTCAAAATATACTGAACCCAGAAATCCAATGATCATACACTAGAATTTCATCTATTTTCTATATATTATATATTCTCATAAATCTATTCATGTGACCCATAAATAACCCTCTTTAATAGGAAATTCCTTTAAAAGAAGTTTTGCAATAAAATATTTAATTGAAGGAATTTTCAAATGCAGAAATCAGAGAGCATTTATGTTTACACGTTTTAATTTCCTTAACCTCAAATGATTAGAGAACATTGAAAAGTGTTTTTTTCAATCTTCTGATTTTTTTGTCATAGTGGTGGTAGGAAATATTAGTGAGAACTTGTGTTGATTTAAAATATGATTAAATAAAATATGTCAGAAATCTCCTTTTCATACTAAACATATTAAATACAGTTTGTTTAATAGAGGGTGCCATTACACAAGGCAAATTTAACTAAACTGGATCAGCTGCTTGAAAGACTTTAGTATGTATATTTGGTCGGATACAAAAATATCAACTCTTACCTTTTTCTCAGACAGGAATTAACCACCAATTTGTTAACTCTAAGACTGAGACACAAAACTTAGAGGTTACAATTGAACACTAATCTGTCCCATATCCTGCAGGCTCTTTTCATAGTTGACACCCGGAAGCCATGAAGGCTTTGACTTAACCGAGTTTGGTGTTCAGATGTTAAACTATCTCACCAAAGTTAAGACAAAATTGAGTGTATTGCTTATTGTGTTGAGGCGGAGAGACCTTTGGCAAGGTTTCGGTTGTGTCTCCAAAATCCAAGTCAAGGTAGCAGATGGAGAATTTGAAGTTTGGCTTTTGGTGAGTCTTCCCTTGTGGAATCTTGAGTCGGATTCAGTAAACATCATGACACAGGAGTATAGGGTCCATAGAAACTGCAAAGGGATTTTGAGAGAGCAACACATCCTGCAATGTTTCCTAATGAAATGTTTTTTGGGGTAAGTGGGGAGCTCTTTTAGCAAAAACATCAAATTATTTTCCCATATTTTCTTTCAAAAAATAAAGTTATAAAAGTAAGGACAGTGAAATAAAGCTATGTTACTTTAAATTCTACATTATAGAGAATAAATTTGTGTCAACGCAGGTATTTGGTTGGTTTGTTTTTGGTGTAGTTTAGATGGATTGATCAGAAGCTTAATGGACCCTCACTAATAATCATATTCATATTAGTGGGATTTTTGCCCACAAAGTCTGGCACCTATTTGAGACCATTAGTGTGAGCTTAGACAAAATTAAGATTTTGACAGAAGTTAACTGGCACTAGACATAACAATTTTTTTGTCTTGAAAATGTTAAATGTGTACAAATTCAAAGCAATGCAATTTTAACTATTTGTGAGTTTTGCCTGGCTAATTTACTTCTTAGTTTATGTAGTTTGAATATGATTACAAAAAATGATGGCATCATAAGAATGATAGTCTGTCTTAAATGAGGGATAAGTAACAGTTAAACAACAGGTTGTCTTTAATGAAGGCTCTGTACTCATCTTTGGAACTTTGCCTGGGTATCAGTTCTAAAAGCAGAACTCAAATTTATGTGGAAAAATAAGCTGTTTTCAAGTATTACAAATTCAATCTTAGCAGCTTGGAAGGATGTTACCAAGTAGAGTAATCACATGATTGGTTCATAGGCAGAGAAAGAAACCAGTTCTGAAAAAATGACAATGCTTAAGTAGGCTAAAAATCTGTATAGTTTCCAATGGAATTTGTGATTTTTTTCTAAACATTGAAAGAGAAGCATCTGCTCAGACATAAATAGGTCTATAAAATGTTCAAAGGTAATTATAAAATAGCTTTGTTTTAGAAATGGAATGTTCTAAATGTAAGGGTATGCTAAAATAGAGGAGTATTTCAAAGGCTAGTGGACCGTATCGGACTATTTTAGGTGCTTTTGACGCCATCTAGTGACATATATAAGAAACAGCACAAATAAGTGGCTTTTATGCTTTCTTCGTTGACCTTACTTTACAGAATAGGGTGACTTTTATTTACCCTGAAACACAAAGAAAAATCATTTATAGCCTTATGTGCATGTCAAAACATCCGAATAGCAATTATGTGGACCTCACTAAACATTTAAATCGTTCCTTTATCCTTGAAGTATTTTTCAATCCATGATGTAATTGTTTTCAAAGGCATTTTGCATATGTTTTTACCTGCAGTTGATGGAAAGCTAGAATACATAGCTGAGATTCCCCATTGAAGCAGGATACATGCCTTAACACAGAAACTAGGAAAAAATTACATGGTTCACCCTTTACAACAAGCTAGTACATGCTTTCTTTTAGAAAATAGATCTTTCACATATATAAATGATGTTTTTAAAAGAGCACATTAAAAGAAAAGACAGAGTTGATTTTTGGAAATATTGAAAAATGGAAGGGTCAAGGAACTGGCATTCAATGTAAACGTAAACAGTTAGTGCGCTCACTTCTAATATCACAAACAGTTTTTCAGTTATTGAAATACAATATATAAATTTATCTAAGACAAAAATATGTGGGAGTATAAAATGCCTTCAACTCCTTCTTAAATAAGTTCTTATCATGAGCTAGGGTCAACGTGGACTGTCAGGCGCTGGAGTGATAGTGAGTAAACTTATTGCCAAATAGCTTTCAGTTGTTCCATCTCCTGGGGCAGGCTGAGTGAAGTGCTATCTCATGCATTTATGGGAAACAGGTTTTGGGCCTTCTTGGTGGTGTAAGGGTTGAAGTCTCAGCTTTATCAAGCTATCACCAGCCACTGCAGCAGGAGTTCGATGCTCAGCCAGGTAGGTGACCGCGGCAGACCTCTCCTGACCCGCCCGCTGCTCCCCTCAGCAGTGACTTCATCGATCTGCCTGTACTGCTCCCCACTCTGTCTCTTGTGAATCTTCCCACATCCTTCCCCCATACCTCTGGCCTTCACCCTAGCTTCACCCCAGTCCTTGTATGCTTAAATAAATAAAAATAAATCTTAAAAATAGAGGAAGCTGGTTTTTATTGGGACATTTCTTTGGGGGGGGTCTGCCTCCATTAGGACCTTGGGGCAATTAGCTTTATCAGCTCCGTCTCTGGGGATATATGTGGCAAAACAAAACAAAACAAAAAACAATAAAAATCACAGGTCAGAAAGCCTCCAAGGAACCCATGCTCATATTGTTCCAGGAGTCCTGAGGTCCTTATCTGGTCTACTTTTCTAAAGCTCTCAGAGCTTTCTTATGTATGTTTTATATGGAATGACTATGGGTTTTAGTTGCTTTAAGCAGGAGAAATAGAGGAGTATGCTTCATCTTTCCAGAAGTAGAGGCCCTTACTGACTTAAAAGTTTTCCAAAAGTTTGCTTTATAGACACAATAATCAAATTTAATTTCCTATCGGGGAGATATACTTCATTGTATGTGAAACTCTTTGCTTTTTTTGGAAACAAAAAAAATCCAGTAAACATTCTTGTTGTCCTTCGTAAAACATATGAAAACCTCCGTATTAGACTCAGGTGTACATTTAAATGTCCCAGGGAACCCACAGGAATGAATGAACTCAGGGCATTTGAGCCCTAAATAGGGAGTGAATCTGCCATGGAAGGATGTGAGTTTCATTAAATCTACTTCAACTATAGCTTCAGGTTAAGTCAGTGATACCCACTGCATGGATGTGTTGGCTTCTGTCCATCAGCACGTGAGAAATGTGCAGTTAAGCCAGGATGCCCAGATGCCCACGGAATCACCTTGCCCTGAAATGAAGCACGGAGCTTTTACTTCCTTGCAGCAGTGGGATGACACATAACTCACAAGGAGCTGTCCATTATCATGCTCAAAACAGTGCCCAACATCTGGTAGGACTGAGAAACTTGCCAGGGACAATTACATGTGCCAAGAAATGGAGAATCAATTATCAGCTTGTCAACTAAGTAAAAATGGCTCAAGTGCCCTAAATGCACTCACTCCTGTGGGTTCCCTGGGACAGTTCACCAAAACCTCAATTTCATAAAACATTACTACCCCCTTATTAAGCATAATGGTCACACACAGTCATATGATCATTTTGACCGAACACATTGAAAATAACAAGGTTTTATATTATGCAAGGGCCTTTGGGTTTTATCTTTTGAACTAAGATGCATTAAATGGGCTTATATGAACTCTTGAAAATGTTGAACATAGAGTAACTTTCCATCCGAATTCTTTAGAACTCAAATATGTCAGATATTAATTGTGCTAGGATAAAATTTTGTGGTAGGCCCTCCCTGGTTAAAGCACTGCACTAAGAAGCTTAAGCCACTTCCTCATGAGTTCGATCCTTGCCTGCCCCGGAGGTGACCACATGGCATGGCAGACCTCTCCTGACCCGCCCGCTGCTCCCCTCAGCAGTGTACTTCGTCGATCTGCCTGTTCTGCTCCCCGCTCTGTCCCTGGTGAATCCTCTCACCCTCCGCATCTCTGGCCTGTACCCCAGTTCTGTATGAATAAATAAATAAATCTTTAAAAAAAATTGTGATAAACAGATTCTAATGGCAAGGGCTTCTATATCAAAAAAACAAAGAGTAAATAGAAGCAGTTATAATGTTACCATTATTAGAGTAATCCACTCTTGGTAGATAGTTATTTAAATGTATCCTGTAGTCTACTAAATTCACTCAAGTAAAGACAAACGAAGGAAAAGGAGAGGAGACATAATTACCTAAGAAAAAATACCCAAAACAGTGGATCTTTAAATGTGGCCCCTGAATCAGCAATATCAGTACCGCACCAGAACTAATTAGTAAAGCAAATTCCAGCTTCACCCCAATACCCACCCTGTGCCCCAGACATTCTGCAAGTGGAAAACCCAGACATCGGTTTTAACAAGCCCTCCAGGTAAGTTTACGTATATGCCTAATCATGGTCATTGTTTTATGTCAAGAGGAAGAATTTTATATTTGTCTGATGTGTTCATATAATTTCCTCTCTTCATTGTTTGGAATACTTTCAACATTGGGGGGCATTAAAAAAAAGTAAGGGCATTAGATTTTCTTGGAAGAATGAGAGCTAAAATACTTTACTTCTGCAAAGTGACATGCAACCACTGCTGGACCCATCACCCTTTAGGCTCATAGAACCTTCTTGGAAAGAAGAGAAATCAGATGAGGAAAACAGATGGATCTAAAAGAACCATTTAGTTATCTTTGCTCTGGCAGCAGGGCTATTGCTAAATAATCTATTTTATATTTTAAAAAGATTACAATAAACACAATAAAAAATAAATTTAGACGTCTTCTATTGACTGAGGACATTCCACTTGTCGAGTGGTTGCATGATAACAAATAAGAGGAAAACATCCAATCATACTTTCAATACTGCTTTTTTTTTTTTTTTTTAAAGATTTAGTTATTTATTCATACAGAACTTGGGTACAGGCCAGAGATGCGGAGGGTGAGAGGATTCACCAGAGACAGAGTGGGGTGCAGAACAGGTAGATCGACGAAGTACACTGCTGAGGGGAGAAGCGGGCGGGTCAGGAGAGGTATGCCACGCCATGTGGTCTCCTCCGGGGGCAGGCGGGAATCGAACTCATGCGGAAGTGGCTTAAGCTTCTTTGTGCAGTGCTTTAACCCGCTGCGCCACCAGGGAGGGCCCAATACTGCTTTTTGCATGAAAGAAAATCTGAGAACCAAAGCATTTGTAAAAAAATACACTTCATGAACTGAAAAATAGGACTAAGATGGAAAAGATAGAACAGGCCCATTTCACTAACGTAAGTACTGTGTTTTTCCTCCTTAAGTGACTTATAAAATCACTTGTTAAAATGCAGTACAGACCAGAGCTCTCTGAGTGGGGTTCAAGGCAAGGCAGTGCAGGGTAAGAGGTGAGGAGGTTGATTCGGGACCTCCTAGGTGAGGCCTCAGATCCCAGCATGGTTGACTAAAGTCACGCTTTCCAGGGTCCGCCAAGGTCATCCAAGCAGAGGGCTGTGTGAATTGCTGCCATGCCTCTGAGTAGCCAGCCTCTGGGTGAGAAAGCCTAAGGACATTGGAAAAGTAAGAAGAGCCTCCATTATTCTTTTCTTGGAAGGACAAGGAGAAAGGAGAGGCCCATATTTCCTTTGCAAAATCTGTTTCTAACTTCCACATGATTTCCACCCTCAGAAGGAAAACTTTCTCAGAAAAGAAACTTTCTGATATGAAGGTAGACTTTTTCTTCATGTCCTAAAAGAGGTTTTATGGCAACTGTTTGGAATGGAGAAAGGAAGGACATAATTGATGTTTTAACGCCTAACATCTAACGCTACTGGGGAACCAGAGGGAGTGTTTTATCGTTTGTTTAACCAATCCATCTATTGAGACAGCTGTTATGTATGTGTATAGTACTAAGCTTGAGGATGAAAAAGTCCTAGATGTAAGAAGTTTATTGTGAAGTAGAAAGTTTATAAATAAACAAAAAAGTCAGAGAGGACCAGACAGTTGTTTGTACAAAGCACCACAGAACACAAAGGAGTAGTCAAATCTTCCAGTGAGCTGCATAGCAGAGGTCAGAGGGGGCAGGGTCCTTTGAAACGTGACCTGGGAATTTTTGATATTCCTCTCTTTGAGAGGCGAGGTCAATGTCCTCTCTCCTTGTACCCAGGCAGGCTTTTTTAACCGACAGAATCTGGTGGGAATGAAGCTATGTGACTTCTGAAGCAGGCCTTACAGCGCTAGTAATATTCCTGTCAGAACCCAGCGCCACACTGCGAGCTTCCTAAGCTAGAGAAGGGGCTGCGTACATGCCTTCTGCTTCTTACTGAACAGACTTGGGCTCATTCAGCCCATATCCAGACACATGAAAGCTGAATCCTTCAGGTGACCAGCCTGAGCCCTTGACTATCTCTTCGTTGAGACCTCAGTCTTCATGAAATAGAAGCACACCTGTGCTGTGTGTTGTTAACACACAGCAACACGTCACAACACGATGAACCTTGAAACCATTCTGCTGACATAGGCTCTCATTAATTCCACTGACATGAAGTTCACAATAGTTGGATTCCCAGAATCAAAGAGTAGAGAGTGGCTGGCTGCCAAGGGTTGAGAGGCTGGTGAGGAGCGAAGCCAGAGTTTTTAATCAAGGACCATAAAGTTTCAGTTCAGCAAGATGTATAAACATTAGGGACCTGCAGTGCTACAGCGTATCTCCAGTCAAGGATAATGTATTTATTACATACTTAAAATGTTAAGAAGTTAGGTCTCAGGTTCATTGTTATTCCTACAATACAAGAAAATGTATATAAAAAACAAAATAGGAAATAATTATTGCAAAAAGAAATTTCTGATCTCAGAACCCATGAGCATTGTGGCTGTTTTATGCTACAAGCTTGTGGTGGATTGTAAGGCAGCAATGGATAATCACAACAGGGCCATTTCCGGCGAGATTTTCTAGAACATATAACACAAACTAAACACAATCACCAAGATATCAGGCTTTGGTGTTAGAGCTGGGTAAACACCTCAATTCTATCAGGAACTAGCTGTGCTGCTTAGATTATCTCTAATAGGTGTGCTGAGTATTATGAGATGTAATGACTGAAATCACTTCTTACACTGTAGGCACAAAATGAGCAATCAGTGCTTAATTTAAAAATACATGAAAAGAAATAAAAGCAAAAAGCAATAAGCAGCTGCCCTAGGTGGAGTGTCTACCATTCTAGTTAATTACATGATCTGGTTTGCCCAGAACAGTTCCCACGCATGCCTGGTGTCCTGGTTGTCTTTGTATTCAGCACGTCTTGGATTTTTTTTAAAAAAAATTATTTTTAAAATGAAGTACTGACTTTAACAATTGCTTTAAAATGATGTGATAGAACCGGGCTTTGTGCATCCAGCTTCAGGGGTGCAGAGAGCAGAGTTCTCACTTCAGCTTGTGTTTTAATCGCAAAGCTGCTCAGCTGCCCATCTTTCTTTCCCATCTCTTTCCAGACAAAGCCCAATTATCCTCTTCCTTTCAAGGACAACATGAGATGCACTGACTGATAAAGTATGCTAGTCCAGGAACATCAAAGGACAGGCAACTCTACCCTGAGAGCAGAATGGTATGGAAAAAATATTCTACCTGTGCTGTCTTGTGGGTGAATGAACTCACCACGGCTTGTGTGTTAGTCTTTGAATCTTTGAGATATATGGATCCATGAAGCCACCAATCTGCAGATCATGTGGTACCATGTCATGACGGGGTAGTGAGCCATCATGGG
>NW_004567106.1:54536558-54562857 GCF_000260355.1 Condylura cristata
TACCATGGCATCACCAGGGGGTACCTGGATGTGAAGGAATATCTTCTTTTGGATTTAAAGTATTGACATTTTTTTTACATTAACCTGTGAAATATTGGATATAGATGCTATGTAGTATCTGCATATATGAAGGCCATATAGTTAAAGAGATTTCTGACATAATATAGTTTGTTTTGCCTTTTTAGCTATAGCCTAAGCTTCCTATCCCTATTTTGGAGAGATTCTTTTAAGTAAGTAAAAAAAGCCCAACCAGTGCTATTAGTTCTTTAAAAATTACATATACTCTGATTATGGTATATTGCTTTTGTGTCCTTCCATTAACCTACCACTGTAAATTTAATAGAGTAGCTATTTAATGAATGGTTCCTGGCTAATGAAAAACAGCAAACTTTCCACTAAATCATATTTCTATTGCAAATCAAATTCCACTTCAGCAATGAAAATTTCCAAATGCCAAAAACTATTCTCCAGGCTTAGCTATGGCCCACTTACTTCAAACAATACTTAATATAATAGCATTGGAGTATGACAATAGAATTGAACAATCCCTTAGAGTTCATACTAATTAGGTTTGCAGATGGCTTTAAATCTTTTCCATTTTTTTCTTTTTAAAATTTAAACACAATGGGGAAATGGATTAGATATTGCATGTCAGTTCACTCAGCTACATTGTAAAACAAGTGTAATATCAAATTATACATGCCATGGATTCATGGGCTGACTCAACTCTAAGAAAATGGTTCATGTTTTATAAAACAAGGTCATATTCAAAGATCTAATCCAACAATTCAATATTTGATGAACAATAAAAAGTGACATGTGTTTGTCTAAAGAAAGACCTCAATGTCTGGAGAAACAGATACTATTCCAGAAACATAAAGGTTTTCTTTTTTCTTTTGTTCAGATTGTGCCAAATAGGAGTATTGTTTCCTTACTGTGAACATTTTATTATCATGTCTCAACAGGCACAGCCTGGCTGAGAACGCATTGCCATTCTGAGTTTCTTACTTGCTATGAGCTCTCAGTTTCTGGTTCTTACTTTCAATCCAGAACTGATTTCCACCCCTCTTCTTTTGGAATGTTTGATAAAATTTCAGCATGGCCAATTTTGAGTTACTGGAGCATAAAAATGAAAATGTTTTTTTCATCAGATAGGTAATTTTTCTGGGGCCCTGGGGGTAGTTCACATAAGAATTGATTTCAAAAAAGTAAAAAATTCTTCAGAATATGATTATTCAAGAGAAACACTTTCATCAGAAGTAAGACCAATAAAAAAAGTAAGGGACAAATTGATAATTGGAAGGTCCTTGAATATGAAACCTGAAAAATTGTCCTTTTTTGTAATTTTTTGAGGTAACATTGGCTTACAGTATTATTATATGTAGTATCATCAGTTGTCTTGTATTGCTAATTCTGATTAGCAATAGGCAATTTGGCTGCAGTGTTTCCGGGTTCTAACGAGTGATTGTCTGCATCTTCAAAACCTTCAGTTCCAAGTCTTTCCTTCGTGTAAGCTCTCATCTCAAAAAGGACAGAGAAACAGAAGGTAAGAATGTTCCTCAAGACTCAATGTCTCCTCCTCTTCTTCTCTACTGTGTCTCTCAGAAAGGTCAGTGCTTGGCATGATTCATAACTACCTCGTGTCAGAACTGTATTTCAGTTGCCATTCCTTTGCAAATTCTTTTCTTATCCTGATAATATTTTTTTGGATTGTGATCAAGATACTTAATATAAGATTTACCCTCTTAGCAAATTCTGAATATAAAATGCAGAATGCCCTGATTTTTTAATGTTTTTGCTACGACACTTAGCCTTGAGGAAAGACTTACATTAGTACCTGTCTTTGTTAACCCAAAGAAAGCCAAAGAGGATCTTCCAGGTTCTATATACCCACAAAACTTTAGGGTTCTTGCCTCAGGGAAGATTGTGGGGAGCGGTTCTTCACATACCAGCTACTCAAAATTACATGCGGAAGAGAGGAATCATTTCTGTGGCTGCCAATAAGTAAATGGTCACCAAAATATTGCCCAGCCTGTGTAGGAATAAATAGAATAGTTTTTGGTGGGAAATGACAAGACTAGCTAGTTAGTAGAGAACGATAGTAAATGCCTGTTTTATAAATGGCATACATGAGCAGAGGTTGGGGACTTTAAAGTCAGTCTTGCCCAATGCTTTTTGCTACTTGTACTTAAAGAAAATCATCAACTGATGATGTGCTAACCACTAATACTTAGTCTTGCAGGACTAGGGAATCTATTCCCCTTGAAATTCCATGATCTTTCTGCCCATTAACTAAGTCAAATTGAAATCTTTCCTTTCCAGTGGGTACTTGAACACATTTAGCCAACACCTCCAGGATTTGTCATAATTATTTTAGACTGATTTTATTTGGAAATGGAGAATAGTCTGTCATCATTGTCAGGATGATGCAATTTTTCACACACTAAAACACTTACCATGTTACTTTCCTTGAGTTGGCAAAATAGTTTTCCTTTTTGTGTCGTTCTTTGTTTTCCAACCATTTAATGATTTTGTTTTTTTTGGATTCTTCCTGGGTTCTAATTTTCCCCCCTTAAATGAACAGTCCAGAGCAGTATTAATAGTAAGCACATTTCACACATGAAGTAAGTGATCAAAATCTGTAAAAACCCTGCTAAGTTTATATTAGGCTTGTGTTGTGTTAATGCCTGTTTCCAATGTTTACCTACTGATGAGCAATTCAATGAATGAAGACAAGAGCAATAGAACATAGATAGTTTTTTTAAAGATTTATTTATTTATGCATACAATAAATGGGGTACAGGCCAGAGGTGTAGGGGCAGTGAGAGGATTCACCAGAGACAGAGTGGGGAGCAGAACAGGCCAACTGACAAAGTGCACTGCCGAGGGGAGCAGCGGCTGGGTCAGGAGAGGTCTGCTGCACCATGTGGGTCACCTCCTGGGCCGGGGATCGAACTCATGCTGAAGTGGCTTTAGCTTCTTAGTGCTGTGCTTTAACCTGCTGCACCACCAGGGAGGGCCCGACCATAGATAAGTTTTACTGAAAACCCTACATATATTTTTTTCTGCCTTTTAAAAATCAGCAAAGATAAATTACTTTGTCTTGAGTTAGGTCCTGGAGTCTTGGAAGAAGAAACTTCCTGTCTACTGCAAATAGCATTCAAGACTTGGGTTTGAATTTTGGCTTTGCTGTTTTTAGCAAAAGGATCTTAGGCAAATTGTGTAAATCTCTCAATGATTTAGACTTCTCATTAGCAAAGTGAGAATTTTGATAAATTCTTTAAAAACGATTTAAGAGGTTGAAGATGACACATTTAATAACTTGGCCATCAGGAGTCCTTTAACAAATGACTGCTGTTAATGTCACAAAGACCTTGAGTTTCAAGGAGAAACTTGGTGATTCTTGAAACTCAAGGACATTGGTTTTTGAGAGAGGAATATTTGCTCGAATGCCATCATATTGTTTGAGAAGTTTTTGCCTTACAACCAATGTATTAATCACTTGAGACAGCATATGATACAATGAAGAGTACTCAATTTGATGCCACTCTACTCTGTTGCTAATTATCTGTGTAACCTGAGGAGCAAATCAATTAATCTCTGTGGGTTATAGTTTCCTCATCAATGATTAAAAAAAAAAGGTAATTAGAGCAGAGATCTTAAGATACTTTCCAAAATTTTGTGACCTGAAATTCTTTTTTGGATGAGCTTATTATAGTGAAAGTAGCTGAGATAGTGATAAAGAGGAACTGTTTACTGAGCTATGGGTCCAGGAAAATCAATGGGGGTTGGGAGGAAGGGGTGGAGAGGGAGTAAGAGAAATCCTGGTGTTCTAAATGAACTCAAAAAGAGAAGCAAAAATCATTGCTATTTTAGAAGTTTGGGTTCTTGCAGGATAGTTTATAAAATTCATTGACATCAAAATCCTTGATGCATGTAAATTACAGTTTGTAAGATCACTTCTAATGGTGTTGAGTGCTCCAGATCTTTGAACCAAATAACATTAGGTTGGAATAAGGAAGAAAAAAATGTTACAAGGGTGCGAGGGATTCGTTTGGTTGGGGTCAATATAGTTAACGACATGATATTTTTTCTTCTGCTATACTTGTGACCTCTATATTAGATGCATTTATTTTCCAGGAGAGAGATTTTGTTCATTATGATCTGAGATATGTGTGAAGAGCTACTTCCAACTGAGATAGACTTACCGGAGCCCCTGTTGTGAGACAGAGCATTAAACTAGATCCTGTGCTTTCACCACCTTAGAAAGTGGAGGAAAATGACTGAATGACTGAATTTAACTGTATATTTTACTTGCCAGAGGAGACTGCTACCTAAGCAAAAATGAATCCAGTTTTTTTTTGTTTTTTTTTTTTTTTTGTCTTCAGTAGTCATAAACATAATACATGCAATGTATCCAACCTTAGAAATATGGTCATGAATGCAATTAGCTCTTTTTATTTTCTGTCTTACAGAAAATTGCAGAGAATTTAAAATTATGCTTTTAATAAAAGGTACACTGGTATAGCAATGTTCAATTTTTATTGTAAACTGTTCAATTTTTATTGAGCTCTCCTTAGAACACATTCTTCTCATCCTCTTCACTTTTGATAAGATTCCCTCACTCCTGCAAAAGTACAGATTGACCAGCTTCTGGTAAAATTGCAATTACAATGGTACCTGTAGTATGTAACATATTATACCTTATCTACAATAATCTATACTATGTAACACAAGATTGCCATGAAGATTCAGTGAATATTTACGTGATCAAACACTTAACAATAGCTATTATGTTAGCTATTACTTTTCTTATTTTCTGTAAAAATGAGAATAGTGGTAGCTATCACAAGATATCATTTGGACTAAATGAGATATCATAGCTGAAAGTATTTGATTTAGATCTGGCACCAGGTAGCTCTTAGTGATGAGAGGTAGTAAGATCTGTGTTTGAGCTATAGTAAGAGGATTTCATTCCCTCAAGTAAATGATGCTCTTACTGCCACACCCTCTGCTCCTTTTGTCTGGATCACTCTTCCCCTGTGGGCAACCCCTGCTCCTTCTGAAGGTCGGTGCTTATGCATGCCTTCCCTGGGCACCACCTTTGTCAACTGCACAGGAGGAGGATGACCCCCGCTATGTTCTAGCACCCTATGCTTCTTGAGTCTTGGAATTAAGTACTCTATATGGTAACTGGTGGCTTTATTATCCCACCTCCTCCTTTTCAGTTTTTCATCTAGAACAGGCACTGAATTACTACAACTATTGTGACTGCTGCTGCTATTATTGTTACTATTGCTAAATACTGCTGAATAAATGTGGAACAGTTAAAGATAAGAGAAAAACCAGGGCAGATTAATTCTATGAGATTCAGCAGACAAGTGTGTTTCAACACGATATGATTAAGCTGAGTGAAATGCTCGGAGAGTGGTCAGGGAAGCTAACGGCTGAAATATACACATAGGGTTTGGCCATTTGGTAATTACTGGTGACCTAAGAATGAGTAACTTAATGATGTGGTGGATCAGGGAGCAGATGGTAGAGGAAGGAGAGTGAAAGGAACATGAGACTCGGAATAGCAAGTGTGGATCTCTTCAGAAAGCATAGCTGGGAGGCAGAAGCCGGGAACAGAGCTCCAAGACAGGCATATGTGTCTGTGAGACTCTCGGTGGTGTGTGTGTGCAAGTGTGTGTGTGTGTGTGTAGTTTTAAAATAAAGGAGATATTTCCAAGCATAGGAGAAGTCAGTGAAAATGGAGGCACCTCAGGAAAAGCCCATCAGCCCTCAGAAGCTTTTCTGAAGGAACTGAGGGCTGAAAAAATCTGTGATTTTTTCTTGTGAGAAGTGGGCGGAAGATTATGTTTTATTATCACCCAGACACTGCCTATTGTTCTCCTAATCACTGTCCTTACTTTCTCCCATCCCCCCTCTAGTTGAGAAGGATATGGGGAAGCGAAGTTATATTTCATTGTCAATGATGAAAAAAAAAAAACTTGAGTATAATAAACACAACAAATCATGTTATCCATTTCTTACTTATAAAATGCCTCTTCTGCTATTGGGTAGACAGAGTCTGAGAGAAAAATAACAACTGATACATTTATTCAGTGAAAGTGTAAGCATGCTCTAGATATATTCTACATAAATTTAGAACTGCTAAATTTAAAATGTATGAGATAGTAATGTGGAAGTCTCTGCTTCTGGCTTTGAAACTTTTGACATTTGTTCATTTTAAAGCACAGACAGGGGCTTCTGAATCCATATCACTGAGAATACCAAGAACAAGCAAATCTGTCAGCCACTGTTTGCAATTTGTCACTGTCTGAATTCCTCAGCGACATGGAGACTGAGGGAAAGAGTTTCTATTTTGCTAGAATGCTGGAAAAGAGGGAGAACATTAGAGCAATTCTTCTAAGAAACAAATGTTTATGTTTTGAAAAATGTGATCATGCAGACAGGGGAAGGATTTTTATCTTTTTCTTCATTGCAAATGTTTTTCCATGAACCTAGCAAATAGCTACAAGGCATGATTTTAAAAGTTTTTTTTTCTAATCTAAAGAAACTATTTTTACTGCGTAGTCCTTCAAACTTCATTTTGAATGGGGAATAGGTACCTTTTCAAATATTCAAAAGAAACAAACTGAAAGAGGATGAAAAGCCTTCTCTCAGTCACTCCCTTTCCCCCTCAATGCAATGATGGTTATTCATTAGGCTCCTCAGATTCCGCCTGGAGATAGTCTCTTGGACCATCCAATTGGATGTACTCCTATGTCCCCTCCATTAGCAGCAGATTATATACCGCCACATGCAGCAGGTTATGTTACCTACTTCGGTTTTTGTTTGTTTGTTTGTTTGTTTTCCCTGAATGACTCTTGAATATACAAAGTATAAGAAAAATAATTGTATCCACCCTCAGCCAACAGAGCATATGTTACTGGTGAGATTCCAGTTCCCTTTTCTCCTATGTGCTAATATGCACAGTGGGATCTATTTGGTACTGGAGCAGGAGGGCAAGAAAAGAAGGAGCTTGGTGGGCTGTGACAGTGGCTGTGGGGAGTAGAAAATGGGAGTTGGCCTGGATTGCATGGCCAAGCTCGGGAAGCTGGCAGTCAGAAAATAATGGTACTGTTTTATAGGAGCAATCTTGTGGTGTTATGGGAAACACAGGAAGGCCAAAGCTAATTTCCGGGCAAGAAGAGCCATTTCGGTGTTCTAAGGACCAAATGTGCCACACACAGTTGGAGAGGAAGCCCTTTCCACACTTCCCCTTGGAAACCAGCAGTGACCTGACACTTCTCAAATCTGCAGGCAGAGAATGTAGAAAATTATAAGCCAGCATAGGACAGGAAGGAAGAAGCCAACACCATGCAGTTACAGCCTGGTTTGTGGGCATGTGTATGGCATCTTTTGGGGGAAGTCCCAAAAATAACTTGGGGACACTTGGAGATGCACTAATTATTGGACCTCAAGCCAGCTGGAGCTCTTACCATCATAATTTAGGCCTAAAAATAGAGCACAACTTTATTTTGTGCTCCAGTAGGGTAAGGCCATATGTAAAAACAGAAAAGACTGAAGTGCTACATGTGCAAAACCTCGTGACAGGAAGGTGAAATGGAGTGTGGGTTGCAACACAGTGGATTCAAGTTGAAATGCTGGAGCAGGATTACAAAGTAAGTGATGGAAGACTAACAGATAATTCTTACACAGCTCAGGAAGAATACAGGCTAGAGAAGGAGCATCATTTCTCAGGAGGAAGTCTTTGGGGAGCATTATCTGGAGTCCATGCCCTCTACAAGGGCAAGTTCTGAGGGAGGTTGGTGCCCCTCCAGTAAGCCAGACAATTAATTTTCCTCTCAAAGTCTGACATGTTCCCCGAGGTTGAAAGACACAGTGGGTGAACTGGGAGAGAAAATTCTATAGGAAGTACACCTAAGGAGTGCGGGGGAATTAAGCATTATTTAAAAATAAACAATGATATAAGTATTAAAATTTAATTAAAAAAAAAAAGAGGGCCCTCCTTGGTGGTGAGAGGGGTTAAGTCTTAGCACTATGAAGCTGGCTGCAGCCACTGCAGTATGAGTTGGATCCCCGGTCAGGGAGGCGACCCACATGGCACGGCAGACCTCTCCTGTGTCCCCCACTGCTCCCCTCAGCAGTGTATTTCATTCAGTTGCCTGTTCTGCTCCCCACTCTGTTTCTTGTGAATCTTCTCACGTTCCACAGGTCTGGCCTGCACCCCAGTTCTTCTATACAAAGAAAGGAAAACAGTCCTCAGTATATTCCATTCTTAAAGCCATGTACATTAGCATTTATTCGACTCCTGGAAAGAGTCTCCATTTTTCTCTGTCCCTGGTAGAATCAGGATCCAAATTTGCATACTATTGATGTTTTTTTGTTTCTGGTAACTGGTAGAGGAAAGAAAAAACAGCTTATTTCCTAAGGAACTAAGAGTGAGTTAGTTAGTTCCTAATGATTTTCACAGTAAGCATTTGTAGGGTGGAAGGAAGAAAGAAGAATCCTAAGAGGGTTCAAGAATAGACATTTCCCAGAGATACAAGCAAGTTCATTACTCACCAGAGCTTGCAGATTTATAATTGGTTTCTATAATTGCTTTGTCAGCATTTTTTTTTTTAATGAAAAGGGACTTTAATACAGTGAGTATACAATATAGAACACAAAGAATATAACTTCTAAATCAAACACCTGAAGTAACCCATCCCCTCGTGGGCAAAAGTCAACCCAAAAGGGACTGGCCCAAAGCAAGGCCTGAAAGCCACTACAAGACTAAAGCACCTTCTGGCCGGGACCCATGGAAAAGGGTCAGACATGGCCAGACAAATCTGGGAGGAAAATAGCAACATCAAAATCAATATAAACACTGCCATAGTCACCTCCCTACAGGTCTCTCACCCACATCTGCCTTAACCAGTCCAGGGTCAGGAAACAAGCCCGTTTTCTTCATCACATGCTTGCTGCTCCATGTGGCTTCCTCAGGTCTCGCTTTGTCAGTATTTTACTTAATTTTGTTAAAATAGAATTTCTTTTAAAGAAAAAACAGATAGGTTGGGATTTGTAAACCCTTTGAAATAGTAATAACTTTTCTTTTTAAAATAGAAAATATCTCAAGCCAGGTGGGTCTGGTTGTTTGCCGGATGAGCGGATGTAAGTTCTTTATCAGTCTGAATAGCAGCTGTCAGACAGAAATGGTGGCCAGATGGAGAAATGTTTCTAAGGCCTTTCAGCATTAGTCAAGGGCACCATGCCTTTCTCAGCCTTAGCTTTAAGTTTAAATTCTACGTTGGAGAAAAATAATCTTGGTAACAAATACCATTAATGATGGTGAGGGTAAAAATCTGGTTCTCAGCATAACATACAAGAATCAGATATCTTGGCTTAACTGACGTACAGTTTTGTGGCTATTTCTTATCCATCACACTGTCCATGGCAAGAAAACTCACCAACATGCAAGGCCGGATTCCTGCCCTGCTGATCACTTCTTACTACCCAACATGTGTCCAAATACAATGCCATTTTAGCCAGGCAATATGTGAAAGAATGACAATTTGTAGGGTGTTTTAAGACTGGTGGGTGGGTGGCAGAAACTTTTTTGTAAAGATTTATTTTATTTATTTAAACATACAAGAGCTTGAGTGTAGTCTAGAGAGGAGCAGGCAAGTAAGGAGAATAAGAAGATTCACCAGACATAGAGTGGGGAGCAGAACAGGCAGACTGATGAAGTACACTGCTAAGGGGAGCAGCTGGTGGGTCAGGAGAGTTCCGCCATGCCATGTGGTCAGCTCCCTGCTGGGTAGGGATCGAGGTCATGCTGCAGTGGCTGCAGACAGCTTCATAATGCTGCGACTTAACCTCTTTCTCCACCAGGGAGGGCCCACCTCTGTCTTTTTAAAATAATATTATACTTTTATGTCTTAGCTTATAGTGTTAGGCATTTTAGACTATTACATAACAAGTTACTGCATCTCAAGATGAAAATAGTTTCTCTATTTTCTTTGCCCACATGTTACTCTTCCTGATTTTTACATTATTATAATATATAGGCACTCACCCTGCTAAGCCTTAGGATGTACCAGGGTTAGTTACCTACCAGGTTTAAGAAGGCTCTTCTTTTTCTTGGGGTTAATACTTGCCTCATTTTTCATTTATTTATTTTTCTATATGCCTTTTTTGGTATATCTCTTTCCTGAACTTCCTTTGAATCAGTGAAATTTAATCTTATTTTCATACAATCAAAACTAATATACTGCATATTCCCCATATTTTTTCTGGAAGCTACCACCCACATTCCTATTATATTCTGGACACAGCTATTCTGTGAATTATTTGCATGACTATTGCTCTAGAATTTTCTTCCCTTTCCCCCTTTATTTCTGTCCTGAGTTGGATATACGATGAACTCTGTCTTCTTTTACTTACTTTTTTGAAATTGTTCTTCCTCATTTGGTGACACATATTCTCCAATCACTTTCTAAAGAAAAGCAAATAAATTTTGATAATTTAGATGACTAAAATGTCTTTAATCTATTCTTATTCTTGCCTGTTAGTTTTTCTATGGTGTTTCATTATTTTAAAGATACCAGAATTGCAGCTAGGATAGTCAGACATTCTGAATTTGATATGTGACTCCTGCTTTTTAAATGCAACCTGTTTTTATCCTCTTGGCAAACACTTAAGATCTTTTTAAAATTCCTGATATTGTGCTGTTTCATGGCAATACACCTTGGATAGGCTATCTTTTATTCATCTTACTGGGTCTTCAGAGTCTACTCAATTTAGAATCTAATAACACTCAGAGTTCATCTGGGTCCTTTGCAAGGTGGATAACAAGCCATATAACTATGCAAGAAATTTATTGGAGGATAAAGAAAAAGGAGTAAGAAAAGTCAAGGCAAAACAAAACTTCTCTGGTCTCCCATTCAAGAGTGAAAAAGGGGTCTTCCCTGATGGCACATTGGGTTATAGCACGACACTTGGGGCTGGCTGCAGCTGCTTAAGCATGAGTTCAATCCACAGTCAGGGAGCTGAACCGCACGGCACAGCAGACCTCGCCTGTCCCTCCCACTGCTCCCCTCAGCAGTGTACTTCGTTGATCTGCCTGTTCTCTCCACTCTGTCTCTGGTGAATCCTCTCACCAGCCCTGCACCTCTGGCCTGTACCTCAGCTCTGTATGCATAAATAAATAAATCTTTTTTAAAAAAGAAAAGGATTTTGACAACAGAGAATTGGTCAGAAAAAGTCAAGCTGCACTGCAGTTCTGAGAAAATTTTGGACAAATAGTGCTTATGCCAAGTCCCCACTGGGGGACTCCTGCATCCATGGCCAGTGCTGATACAAATGTTGTGCTTATTCATTGGCAGTGAGTAGCCAGGGGAACTGTGGATTCTGAATGAATGTGCTGGTGGATGAGAGGGACAACATCCGGGTTGTCAACTGTACTGTCTGAATAAGACGCTAAGGAGATCTGAGCAATGAATTTCCCTGGCTGTCACAGTCTAGCCCTTGTTCTGCACAGATCTGTGTGTCCACACAGGTTTATAAAATAGCTCTTCTTTGTTTCCCATGGGCCTCCCTTTGAAAGGTAACTTAGAAGAGGGAGGTTGGTGAGATGAACTAAAGTGCCTTTTGATGCAGTTGATCTCGGGCCAGTAACTGGCACTGATCTTCTCCCTCCTCTATTAATCATTCTATTCTCCTCCTATCCTTATTCTTAGCTCTCATTTCTACAGGTCACGCAACTTGTTGATGTGATAGGAATCTTCTCCTGGGTTCCATGACTAAATCTCCTCCCCTGTCTCGGTTGTATACAAGAAACCCTGTTTGCAACAACCTGGAGGGATGTGTGCTTAGTGACAGAAGGCAGAGAGAGAAAAGGAAATATTGTGATTTCACTCGAAGGTGCTATGGAGAGGAATCAAAGATAAATGAAATTAAATCAAAGATAAGTGAAATGAAAAAATAATAGACTTTTGTTCTATAAATAAACATCAAAGAAACCCTGGCCTTCCTGCTTCAAAACAGTAAACCCCTGACTATGAAGATTTGTGGCTCTATGAATAATTAATTTTTAAAATATTTCTAATTTTATTATACTTGAAAGCTGTTGCCTTATCAGTAAACATGGAAACAACTCTCTCTCTTTTTAAAGATTTATTTATTTATGCATACAGAACTGGGGTACAGGCCAGAGACTCAGGGTCAGTGAGAGGATTTACCAGAGACAGAGTGGGGAGCAGAACAGGCAGTCTGATGAAGTACACTGCCAAGGGGACCAGCGGGCAGGTCAGGAGAAGTCTGCTGCACCCTGTGGGTCACCTCTGGGGCAGGGATCACACTCATGCTGAAGTGGCTTTAGCTTCTTAGGCTGTGCTTAACCCACTGTGCCATCAGTGTACTGTACAACTTCTCTCTAATGTGAACTTTGGGTCTGCTATTGGAAATCTCTATGAAACCTAAGACCCAATCTTGCCAACAGAAATGGGAACTGCTTGTTTAATGACAGACTTAGGGTGACCTAAGCGAAGACAAGAGTCCTTAAGTGGGTCGTCAATACAATTATTCATTTCTGTTTTTCTTCATAGTTTTTCTTAGAAATTCTGTAATCTTTCTCCATTTTTCTTATTTTTAATATTACTTGTTGAAGAAAAAAGAATCTCTACATGCCAGGGATAGTCAACATACTGTATTTGTAAATACGAATACAAAGTAGGATCAGCAGGTCACACTGGAGAGAGCCTGAAGAATTGTTAGTTCTCAATGATTGCTTTAAATCCCTGACCCACAGGATAATTATTTATTCAGTCATCAGTGCCCACACCACCCATTGAGAAGCCCTGCTCTAGGACAGATACCCCTCAAGTCTGTTTTGAATAATAGTAGATCTCAGAGAGTGGGTGGAACGTATGATCTGAAGGGCTGACTCTGGGAATCAGAACTTCAGGAAACCACAGTGAATTATCTGGCAATTAAGCATACCCTATTGATAGAGCCTGAATCCAGATCAGCTCAGGCTTTTGCTGTAGGGCTGGCAAAATCACCCCTGAAGTTCAAGCAGTTTTGTTCTAGGGCTGAGGTTCCCACCTACCGCCTTCTTCTATAATCCCCATTCAATGGGAGGTGGTATCAGAAATGTTACTTCCGCCACAATAGAGTTCACCATGTTTATCCTGTGTCTTCTAAAACCAAGCAGTTTCCCATTCTAAGACTTCCAAACAAAATTCAAAATAGTGGCCTTGGAGCAGAATTTCAAGGGAGGCCCCTACAAAGCCCGCCAACTCCATGGTCTCCAGTAAAAGGAACTCCTGCTCCAGTCTTTTGAAACCTGGTTCAAGTAAAATACCATTCTCATACCAGAGTTTGAATTACATTTCCTCTGTCCACACAGCTTCTATAGTCTTGCCAGCGAGAGCATTTACCCCTTTACTTCCTGATTGAAAAAAAAAAAAAAAAGAAATCTGGCTGGCCTATTTTTTAATATGCTAATTATCTCCATCTGTAAGGTCTTCCTAGGCTTTTTAGCTTTTCTTGGCCCAAGGTTTCTTCCAGGGGGAAAAAAATGGGTATCCGCCTTAGGGAGAGAAGCCAAGGTACATGAAGAGAGAATTGAACTCTTCCATAACAAAATGTAAATATGGTACAAATTGGCAATCAGAATTTTAATACTACATCTCTTTAGAGATAATAAACCTTATATGAACTTTTTTATTTTCACTTGGTTCCTCTGGAAAATAGCATAAAGCATAGAGAATCTTCTACACTTCCCCAGATAGCTAAGAAAAGGGTATCAGCCCACCTAAGTGAGCAGTGTGACCATGAAGTTAAGTCTCCAGTCTTTTTCTAAGGACCTCGACTCCTTTGTTCTCAAACCACATGATTAGCTCTAAAAGTTACATGTGACCACAGGAAACCTCATACTGTGTGATGAGCAAAATAATGACATCTCTGAAAAATGAACTGCATTTTCTAAATAATATGTTTTCTTTGGCCTCTTGGAATTTGTTTTTTAAATTGAGAGAGGAGGGATTAAAGTAAAGCTCCACCAATTTTAGATGTAGCATCATTTCAGTCTTTCTGTTTGGGTAAGAAGTTAATGGTTGAGGTCAAAACTCAGATTATTTTCTAACAGATGTGTAAAGACAATCATTTCAAATAGTCTTTTTTTTTTAAAAACCACTTCATGGTAAAGGTAAACATGCTTTTGTTTTCCTTTAAATTGTTTAGAAGTCAGAAAACATTACTTTTTTGTGTTTTAAGTCTTTGAAATTTTCCAAAGTCCATGAAATTATTTTGAGCTATTTAAAAAACCTGCTATGTTCACTCTCTTCGCCAAAGACTGGTTTTGTCAATCAGCCATAACAACCTCTTAGAGGCAGATGCTATTGGTTAGAAGAAATTAGCAAAACAAAATAGAAAACCAAGCCCACAAAGACATAGCCAGCTCCTCTGAACCTTCCTCTCAACTAGGCATCCATGTTGACCTACATTTTGCCAATCAATTTAATGAGTACTCTTTACCCTGGATGTGACTAGATATTATTATCTTTGAAGTTCTATCTTTAATCAGAATCCCCTATGCTTGATGCCTCCTCATAGTAATTTTCCATCTGACCCTCTCACTACAGCCATGTGCCAAATAATGGCCTTCTGGCCAAGGAAAGATTACAAGAGTGATGGTGCCGATATTCCTATTGCCTGATGACATTGAGCACTATAACCTTGTGGTGTTTTATGCCAGCATTAACTTCATGTATCTTGTGTGTCTCTTGACAGCATCAATCTTCCTTGTATTTGACTTTACCTGGAATTGTTTTGTTCATCATAGACCTTAAGCATACAAAATCCGGCCCTCTCTGGTGATACAGCAGGTTAGCATGCAGTACCGCAAGCTGGCCTCACCAACTTCAGTACAAGTTTGATTCCCAGCCCTGACGTCTCCTGACCCGCCCGCTGCTCCCCTCAGCAGTGTACTTCTGAGAATCTGCCTGTTATGCTCCCCACGCTCTCTGGTGAATCCTCTCAGTGCCCCTATACCTCTGGCCTGTACCCCAATTATATGTGTATAAATAAATCTTTTTTAAAAAAGCATACAAAATTCACTGCTAATGTTGTATTTGCATACACGAAGTTGTCTAAAGACATGTTTCTCTGCACGCATCCCCATCATTAAGCCACTGTAAATCCTTATTGGTTTTGCTGCATGCAGAGTTGAGTTTGTTCTCACTTTCCTACAGCAATAGTATTGCATAAAGTCTTTCTTACAAGATTTAACAGTGTCATAATAACGTGAATATCTTGTGACGTCGACAAATCTTTAAGCTTCTCCAAATTTCATTTTTTTTTTTTTTTTTTTATTTGTGTATACAGAACTGGGGTACAGGCCAGAGACTCAGGGGCGGTGAGAGGCTTCACCAGAGACAGAGTGGGGAGCAGAACAGGCAGATCTATGAAGTACACTGCTGAGGGGAGCAGCGGGCGGGTCAGGAGAGGTCTGCCTCGCCATGTGGATCTCCTCCGGGGCAGATGGGAATCAAACTCATGCGGAAGCGGCTTTAGATTCTCAGTGCTGTGCTTTAACCCGCTGCGCCACCAGGGAGGGCCCAAATTTCATTTTTAATCTTTCAACCAGAGATTAGATTCAAGAAGTCTCATTTTTTTTTTCTATGAGCTAGAACTTAGTTGAGGCTCTATTTTCCTTTAATAGTGTGGACAAATTTCATCCAATTTTACTTTATAGAATTTTAAATTTTGATTTAATAGAAAGATGTTTCAATTATTGACAATAGTGTAAATTCAGTATGTTTTGACTTAGAGGGCTCTCTGCTATATTGCTAATTTCAGAATTGGAAAAGCATGACAAGATGCATTTTATATAACTGTAAGAAGTGAACTAAAATGACATGCAACAGCTACTGCCTTTTAAACATGATATTTACTTTCAATTACATGAATAATATAGGTCAAGTTAGTTGTTTTTTACTCCCCCACTCAGAGATAACCACTTAATCAAATAAACAATTTGGTTAGCATAACTTCATATATTTTAATATTAATTATATATGGATTGATATATGGATTGATTTATATATATATATATATATATATACCACTTACTTTACATGTGAATAGAGGATTAAGCACCACCTTCTTGCTATTCAAAGCTTTTTATTTATTTTTTCAAAAGATTTATTCACTTATGCATGCAAGAACTGGGGTACAGGCCAGAGATGTGGGAGGTGAAAGAATTCACCAGAGACAGAGTGGGGAGCAGACAGGCTGATCTATTGAAATATACTGCTGAGGGGAGCAGCAGGCAGGTCAGGAGAGGTCTGCCACACCATGTGTGTATCATCTCTCTGGCCAGGAGTCGAACTCATGCTGCAGTAGCTTCGGATACCTTAACCCACTGTGCCACCAGGGAGGGCCCTCAGTCACCTTTTTGACTGAAAATTCACACTAGCAGTAACAAGCAGACAAACTTAAGGAATAGGTAAATCTTAACCCTGGCAGAAAATGTATGTTAATTTCTATGTAAACTATAGTATCTAAATTTGAAAATATAAACAGCACCACATTTCGATTTGATATGTACTGTAATGAGAAACTTAAATATATCTTTGTAAAATGAGTTCCAAATTGCCTCTGTCAATTCCCCTGGCCCTTGGTAATAACAAATCCATTATTCCAAAGGCAGCAAAGACCATGAAGCTAGAACTCGAGTTCTACTTTCAAATGGCTATGAAGTTCTGCCCTGGGATTTTTACATTTTTTCCTTCAGGCTATATTTTAAAAAGTTTATTAGATTTGAAATTGACTACAATGCCTGGAAATCTGGAACCTAGAGATATCTGCCACCAAAAAGGAGGCAGTAAGTGGCTGGATGAGAAGAAATTTGCATGAACTGGGGCTTCTGTTCACGTAAGTACTGGTCTTGTCTGAGTAGGCTTGGATTCACATTTACCCTGACCTTTTATTGATCTTTAATTTAGCAAGACAAATAATTCCCCCTTCCTATAACCTAAATCATATTGAGCAGGTAAATTTGACTTGAGGTCATAAATAGCACTGCAGTCATAATAGGCTTTACAAATTTATTGGATTATGTTTTGTTCCTAGAGAGCTCGCAGACCAGTTAATTTAAGCATTTATCATTAGGCTGAAGAAATTCTTGAGGAGCTTTATAATTTTTGGAGCATTTTTCTTAAAGAAAAATACCTTTTTTGTTAAAAGAGAAATATTCTGCTATACAGTGATAATTCTTATTGGGAAATACTATTGATTGCCTACCTAATAGGCATTTTATTATTATTTTTCTCATATCTAAAACAAACGATTAAAAGGCACAATACACAATACACCCAGCCTCAGGGGATGACTTATGATTAGTTTTAGGCAAGTTTTAGCAATGACATTATTCTTCTCATGTTGAAGAATGTGACCTAAATCTACTCATTGACATCATGAGAAGTCCTCTGAGAGTTCTAGAAAGACTTTGCTTCCTAAAAAAAGGATTGCATTTTAACAATAAGCCTCTTTGCCAACATTTTACTTCTTGCTTGAATTAAGATACATGCAGTTCTGTTAGCCTATAAGACTTAGATTTGCAGCAGTCATTTTAAAATCATGAAGGCTAAAACTGACATGCGAAGGGTATCAACACACAAGGTTTGAAAGAATTTTGATCACTTATCATTTAGTAAGTTTGTTGGAAAGGCCCAAACTTAAAATTTTTATTAACAGTAAATGCTCTGCTTTTTCAGTAATTGCTATTAAATACTGTTTATTAATTGTAACTCACTAAAAACTGATATTCTTATTATCAACTTTTTTAGAGATATGACTACTAATATTCTTAAAATAAAATGAAAACCAGACTTGTAGATCCTCTGAGCAGACGAACTATTTAAGATACATAAGGAAATCTTAGTCTGGTTTATTTCAAAAGCACATGCAAACCTAATTTAGGCTATTTATTATGAATGCCTCTGATAATCAGAAATAAAGTAAAGTTGTCTTCTTAAAATGGTATGAGATAACATTTTAAACCTATCTCTTGCCATCTAGAAATCTCCTTTGTAATAACCTATTTTTGCAAAGATTATCAACTCTTTCATTTTTACTTTATACACCATCTTTAATGTCATGCCTCTGAACTTCAAATCACTTACGGTTTTGAGGTTGCCCTGTTTGGAAACAGTTTTCTAACTCAATAAACTGTTCATATCAAGTAAAGCTCTCTGAATTTTCTTCTGGCAATACATGCTTTCAAGGTTTTAGTATCAGA
This sequence comes from Condylura cristata, assembly GCF_000260355.1. Taxonomy (NCBI): domain Eukaryota; kingdom Metazoa; phylum Chordata; class Mammalia; order Eulipotyphla; family Talpidae; genus Condylura; species Condylura cristata. Next base: position 54,554,854 of record NW_004567106.1, read on the forward strand.
TGGCTCCTCAAACTGCCCACAGTTTTTGTATCCTGATTTCCCCCCCTCAGAGATTTTATACAAAATAAGTATTCCTCAAAGACATAATTTTAAAAAATTAGGTCACCAACATACCATCATGTTGGTATACACTTATGTTTAGTCATACTTTTATTGTTAGAAACCTCAGTTCCTTTAAATGAATATAATACAATATTTGGATAAAAAATTCTCTTACCAATTTTTAAAAAATCAGATTCTAAAGTTTTGCTTTGCAGTGTAATCTTAGAAGTGGATGTTCTGCTCTTTGTTATGTAACAATCTATTGGTTGATGTTTTTGAGTAGAAGGACCAAGCAGTAGAGTGATTTGCCTTTGCCTAAACACTTTCTCTAGTCAACACTGTCCTCTCTGGAACATCATCACCAACATCAGCGGTGGACAGCCCGCCTACCTTCCCAGGGCACGTGAGCTCCTTCACTGGATGTGAGTATGCAGGGCCTTCTGTTCTAGAATACAAGGCAAGAGATGCGAATAACTGTGTCTCATCGACCTGAATGGCAATAATCACTGGTGCGGAGGTTTATATTGATAGCTCCAGGCTGTGCTGGAGTGACACTGAGCGATGCCAAGTGACCATGTAAGCCAGGTGTTCTTTAATACACATGCATTTGTGTTTGTGCATGGGCCATGCAAGGTCACCTAAAGTATAGGATTAAATGCAGAGACCCTACTGGCCTGGGAGTAAGGGTAGGACTTGATTAACTCTTTGGAAAAGCTTACTAATTTTTTCAAAATGAAGGAAAATGACAATATTCTAACCTGAAATTTTGAAACTTTTTTTTCTCAATGAATTTTGTTCATAACAGTGTGTGTGCAAAGGCATGTGGAATTTGAATTATTGCTCTGCTTATTTGTAATGACCAAGGCCTTCAGTATATATTGACTCTCTTGCAAAGATAGTCAGGAATTCTTACTATTCTCCTTTAATACATCCTTTGATAGATATAAATGTAACACAGTTCATGCATATATGTGCGTAAATATAAAAGTTCATTGTACTCAGGCACCAGATGGATTGTACATAAAACCTGGTCCCATAAGCAATTTATTTTGGAATGTATCAATACAATGACCAAAGGCATTCCAATTTCTTTTCTGGTGCCTTGATTTTCATAGAGCTTTGTATATAGTCTTTAGTGCTATTACTTAGCTCACACGATTATCTAATGTATGAAAATGTTAAGCCTATTATTTTGTATTACTATTCATCTCTAATGAAAGTAGAATAAATTTAAAGAACATTACAGTGATATAGAGTGTAGGTTGATGGCACTTGTGGCTGGTTTGTAGAAAATACTTCGCTTTAAAAATCAATTCCTCCTCTGTTAATATATTCCTGCTTGTTGATCTTATGGGATGAGCTTATCATAGTCACTCAAAATACACAGCAAAAAATAGATGGAGCTGGGAAACTAGGAAACAGCCAACATAATTTTTAGTCTAGTTCCATAACTAATTGTGTCTTGGCCCAAGTCACTTCATATTTTTCATTTATGTGATAAAAAGTTTTTCTGGATGATGCTTCTGGTAAATGAGCAGACTATGTAGGAAGAGACCGGAAGAGTAGGCAATTGAATAATATTCCTCTGTGATATGATACCAATGAAGTCATGAAGAGTCATAGGCAGAAATTTTGTCTGGCATAATCTTCTATCGTTATCTGATATTCTTCCAGACAAAAGCAGAAAAATAAAAATCCTTTGTTAATTCAGAAAGATCACTTCTATTACCCATGACCATGCTACTAAGAATCCAGTTCTGGGAATTCTTTTATATATGCAACTGTCTTTTTATATGCAAGCCAGTATATTGCCTTCCATGTGTTCTCACCTGGACACACATTGTAATGAAGCATTATATAGGCTAAAAGAGACTGTACAACCATGGGGGAAAATGTTCACATATTGGAAGTGAAATGGGAAAATAAAACGATAACTGTAAACTTTGGCAGTTATAGAATCACTTTGCTAGAGTAGAGATGGTCAGGAAAATTGACATAGGAACACTCCAAGGCAAATCAGGGGTGATGAAACAATGTGGCTTTACTAAGTGATGGAGAGTGCCAAGGAGTTCGGGGTCGATGGGGAAGTTTGCTTCTATCCTAGTCTGTTGGGATTGTAGGTACGATCTTGTGCTATGGAAGCTGAAGAGCTTCCTGATGTTAGTAGAGATGAACAGCATTCATTTTTAAATTTGTATTTAGGCTAGATTTGTTTATAGTATTATGTAAGTTGTAGGCATACTGTAGTATTCAACATCTCTTTATGTTACATGTCATCAAGGCTAAAATCTAGTTTCCCACACTTAGACTTTCTTTGTCCAACCCTACTCCTCTTTTCCTAATGGTAACTACCATTAGGTTCCTGTCCTGTGTTTATTTCCCCCCCCCCCGCCTTTTTCTGTTCTTAGTCAAAATTTGGAAACTCTAACTCCCCCTCAACAGATGAATGCATGAAGATGTGCTATATTAGCACAATGGGATACTACACTGCTGTAAAAAAAAAAAAAAAAAAAAAGATGAAATTTTTGTGACAGTGTGCAAGAACTTTGAAGGTGTTACGCTAAGTGAAATAAGTCAGAGAAGGAAGAACACAATTTTGAAAAGCAAATCACAGTTTCAAATCTCTGATAAGAGTGAGAGCATTTATGGAACGTTGTCATGCTCCAGGCGTCACTCTAGCCCTTTGAAGAAGCTTTTAGTTTTGTCCCTATTTTATAGGTCAAGGCACTGACATTTTGGAAATCAAAATTATCAGCCCCAGAACACAATGCTAGTGACTTGTCAAGTGGGTTTAAAAAGCTCAGGTCATTTTGCCACTAGATTTTTTAGTGATTAGCATTTATGCCTTGTTGGTTCTAGGGTTCCGTTCTAGAGTTTCTGGACCTACAAGGGCCTTGCCATCATTTGCATACATTTAACCTTTCTTTTTCTTTTATTGCATTTACCCTTATTTCACACTTCATATTATTATGTACACTGTTACTTTACATCATTATATATTATTATTACATGTCCCTGGATGTATCGTTAATTTCCCATCTCTCCTCTATCAGTGACATGTTGTGTCAACTGTGGGCCCACTGGGCTGTGCTTTGTGCCTTGCACAGAACGAATACAATGTAGATTTGCTGAATACATATGTAAATAGCAACTTGTGTGAATGAATGTCTCCGTAGCTCTTTTCTGTCAAGCTGTTATTTGTATTAACCTTAGTTATTGAAGTTCTTTTTTGACTTTTAAACTTTAATTTTATTGCTGATGACATTAACATTGCCACCTAGAGATAAAATAAGTGCCAGATAAAATATGTGCAACCTATTTTAAAAACAGAGGTTGAATTATTTTGCCCTCAGTGGAAGCTAATAAGCTGACATTACTTCAAAACATTTCGTGGAATGAGCAAAAAATGAATAAATGGGATTTGACCTGAGACACAGGTCACTTTACTAGAAAATGCCTTATAAAAGTTTTATCAAAAATTTGCTTCATCACTTCAAATTTTGAAATGTTAAACCTTGGCTTCTTTATGCCACTTCAGAAATAACTACTTTTTCTTGCCATTCAGGTAAGGCATTTGTTTCACAGCTTTCACTGATGCTGCTTGAAAGATTTTTTTATATATATAAAAGGACTTGTACTGTAGCTTTTGTATTTTTCAAGGTGATGAATCATTCTTCAAAGTTCTATATTTTAAACAGTATTGGCATTAGTTTCAAGAAAATTTAACAATCCAAATTTAATATAAATGCAAATAATTCTTTTTCATTTGTTGCTGTCTGCCCTGGTCTTGAACTCTTAAACCAGTCAGACTCACACATCTCCCAAGTCCTCTGGGAAGCAAAAGCAGCTTTGTCTGTTGCAGTCATTTTAGCATCCCTCTCTGCTTCTGCTCTCCCTCGCCCTGCCACCCTCCCAATATGCAAGACCAGTCCTGTTCATGCTTTTGTTACTGGTGCCACCTTCAGCTGCTGGTGCCATGTTCAACTTCGGTTTTGAAGATGAGGTGAAGGAAGTTGGGCTTAAAAAGAATTTGGACTCTGTGGGTTGGCTTGTATTCAACTTCAGCCTCCTCCTGTTTACAGTACTTCTGAGTAGACTACTATGCCCCTTTTCGTTTCAGAGTCAAACTTGTCATTAATGAGTAGGGTCCCAGTGGCTGCTCTCTGAGCCTGTTAGCATCTACTGAGATGGTAGGTTTGCATTTTCACTCAGCTAAAGAACCGTGCATCCGTCTGGAAAAGGCCGGGCGTTGCCAATGTGAAGAAGAGCAAGTGCTATAAGAATGTGATATCCGTGGTCTGTTTACAGATCCAGAATGTGGCTCATCTTCTAACTCCCTGAAGTCACTGGGAACTGCAAGGAATTGAATTTGCAGAACTGAGTTCATCAGAGCAGATGCTCAATTTGACCAAGAGATGGCAGATGTGAGCACATCCCTTTATGTCGTTCAGCAAAGACAAGGACCTGGAGTTTTTTCTTTTCAAGTTCTGGATTAAAATCTAATCTGTATTCTTTTCATGCATTTGGAGAGGATAATTGGATAAGAAGAATGAACACTGTTATCTGTCAAGTGTTTGTCACTTCACCATGTGTGTGTAGAACAAGGTGAAAGAGCAAGCTTGTTGCTTGTGGTGCAACAAAGCTCTTGAATCCCACGGTGTCATGTGTGAAGGTGCAGATTTTCAAAATTTACAAAGCATAATGAATAAAAAGAAGAAACATATAACAACCTATTTTTCACTATCCCTAGAGAGATCCTGACAAACTCAGAATATTCTGTTGCATCTGCCATGAGTACATGTTGCCCAGAAGAGATGTTGCTTTTCTGTGTCTTGCTCTCCATAAAGGATGACGATGAAGCAACCTCACCAATGCAGAAAGCCTGTAGCACTCCTCATTATAAGCAAGCAGAGTTTAGCTGCAAGTTGTCGGTAAGCATTCCGTGGGTCATTCAGCTACCTACGACAGGTTTCCCCCACTATCTGAAAGGAGAATGGCCCCATTTGGTGTGGTCTGGTTATTTTCTTGGGGGTGTTATAGGAATATTCAAAACTTTTCCATATAAATTAATGAGAATAGCTTTCTGAGACAACCCTTGCATAAAACAAGCAAACAAATAAAAACCATACCAATGAGGAATATTCTATTTTTGATAATAGGGGAAACCTATATCAGAACACGTGGGGTTTACAAAGAAGTGTAATTACTGCTGTTGGGAGGGAGAGGCCCCATCAGTCACATAAACCTTAAATTTGGGCTCATTCAATAGCACTGGTAACCCAAATTTTTAGATAGTTCATTTCCTAGGGGACACCAAGACCATCTCAGCATCACTTTCATATAATACTGAGAGTTGCATCAGATCAACTGTTTTGAAATATTGGTAATATTGTTCTTTTAGATATACTTAACTGTTTGACAGAATTATCTGATTTATAGAAGATTGTACAACAGACTTTTTTTTTTTTTTTTGCTTTATGCTATCTATTGCTATTGACCATGTACAGAACTCAGAATAGAAAAATTGCTATGCAAGTTTGGTTTGAGCTATTCTTTGAATTAAATGTAGGTATAGATGGGAAAGTGGTTTCCATGATGTCATAGCGCTTTAGTGAGTGTCATACGTCACAAGGTATATGTGGATGAATATTTTTGGTTGTATGTTTTCTCAAATTAAGCTGTACCATGTGTCAGTCATCGCACACAAAGAAAATTGCTGTTTGATTCCTCACAACAATTAATTGACTTAGATGAGTTTGACCCAAAAGAGGAGATTTTGATCAGGAAGCTAAATAGCACTAAAGGTAATATTTTTGAGGTTCAATGGTCAGACACTAAAGCAAGAAAAAAAAATCAAAACTTTTTGAGACTTGCTTTTGCAGACACAGCAGGGCCTGGAGGCTTATGTACAAACAATACAACTTGTGATGTACATAAGGGTCTAACTTAGAGCCAAGAGGCAAAAATGCAGAGGGTTGGTACCCATAAGTGGGGGACCTCTGCCCAGCAGAAATTAAAATTCCAGCTGTCTGAAGAAAATATTTTTCTTATGTATGTACTTCCTTATAACTAGCCAATGAGCTTCAGCCAAGTCCACATTTCTTTGCCCTTAGACAGCATTTTAGCCAATAAAATTGAACTCTTTTGTTGTAAATCCCGTTACCCCAAACCTATGTAGCCCAACTCCTTTCTTAATAGGGGAAGCATATTCATGTTCCGATGAGTCACCAGCACTATTGAATGAACCCAAATTTAAGGTTTATGTGACGGATGGGGCCTCTCCCTCCCAGCAGCAGTAATTAGACTTCTCTGTAAACCCCAAGTGTTCAGATATAGGTTTCCCCTACCATCAAAAATAGAACATTCTTCACTGGTATGGTTTGGTAGTTTTTATTTGCTTGTTTTATGCAAGGGTTGTCTCAGAATGCTATTCTCATTAATTTATATGGACACCTGAGCATGGAGTGCCAACTGATTTGCAGTTAATTGTCTTACTTTTCTCAAAACCTGTTGTCAAGGTGTTGTTACAGGGCAGGGAGAGGGGCACCCCAGAACCCCCAAACCTGCCTGATGTAAATAAGTTCTGCCATCCACCACATCAAATCAAAACCTTTAAAAAGGAACTTAATACAATCAGGGTGCAATACCGAAAAGAGAAAGAATATAGTTTCTAAATCAAACTCCCAAAGTTACCCATCCTCCTCATGGGTAAAAAAGTCCAGCCAAACAGGATTGGCCCAGAGCAAGGCCTGAACACCTGCCACAAGTCAAAAGCATCTTTCAGCAGGGACCCATAGAAAAGAGTCAGAAGCAGCCAGACAAGTCTGGGAGGAAAAGAGCAAAATTGAAATCTAAATAAAATCTGCCACATTAATCTCCCCGTGGACTTCTCACCCACATCTGTTCCAACCAGTCCAGGACCAAGAAGCAAGTGCAGTTTCTTTACATGTCTCTCTGCTCCATGTGGCTTCCTCATGTCACCTTCTGGCCTCTATCTTGCTTCTTTCCTTCACTAGTCTCCTTTCCAGTTTCCTCTCCTCTTTGCTCAGGCCCACCCTCCTTTGGGTAGGATGGGAAACGTGGAGCCTCCCCTTTGCTTGGGGACCACCCTGTTACAAGGTCAGTTTCTAGGCACATCAGGTAGTAAGTCCATGCTCATCACTGTAGAATTTCTGGGGAAAGAGAGTCTAGGACTGAACTTCCCATAAACGGTCTCTTTTTCCACGTTTTCTGTTTTGTGTTCACTTCCTCAGCAGCTTTCTTGACACATGAAGGCATGACTACTCACAGACTCAGAATTTACCTCATGCCAGATTTTCCACCATGAAACAAGAAAATCTCCTGTTCTTGTTCCAATTTTTGAAACGATGAGGGAGGGATGAATCTAAGTGATGGATCTTGAGTTTTGTTCCCATATGTGGCTAGAGCAGTAAGGTGATGTGATGGTAGTCGCAGCCCTGGCAACACTAAAAGTTTCCAGTGTGATGGAGGGAGAGGGTAAAGTAAGGTGGGTGCTTCAAGGGCAAGTGTGGAGTTGGGAAGGCTCAGGCTAAGAGCCTTGGCTAAGGCCCTGGTATGCCTGAGTACGTCAAACTTAAAAATATAATACCTTCGAGTCCTATCCCCAGGTGGAAATCTTAGTATTTTGTTAGGACAAAGTCGGGGAAAGGTCAGGGGTCTTCACAAGATACCTGCACCCCTGTTGGCATCTGGCTGTTCCTGGGGACACTGGACCGGTAAGACAACAGGCTACAACAGAGAAGTTCGTTGGGACAGCCGTGTATTTTTAGGACACTTGAAATTGGAAGTGACAAACCTCAGATAAGACAGCCTAAGCCAAGCATAGCTCATTTAACTGGTAGTGTGAAGAGACTTCCGGAAGATGGCGGCAGAGTAAAGACGCCGAGATCACCGCGTCCAAGCCGGCATAGGAATTGAGGACCGAAAACGGACTATAGACTC